>NC_090021.1:331058904-331389217 GCF_037176765.1 Anolis sagrei
TTAAGGGCATATTTCATTATTCCTGTTTAGGTATGAATTGTTGTTGTATGCCTTCCAAAGACAAAAGGGGATGGTGTGAAGCATATTTGGCAAAATATTTTGTAGTAGCAGTGCAGTTAAAGATAATGTAGGCTCCTGTAATACTTTTGAAATTGGGATGGAAATATAAAGAGGGCTCTGTCTGAGTATGTTAACTACACAGAACATTAGGATTCTCATAAAAGAGCATGCATTTCTACAGAAATGCTGGACTTGGTGATTCGTAGCGATGGCTACTGATGTTCTTTCAAAAATGTTAAAGGGCCACTTTGTGATTTCTTTTTTTTATATGTGTTACGTACTTGGAAATATGTATATTAGTGACCACCTTTAGGCAATGAATTCCATGTCATAATTAGTATTGCTAGGAAAATACTTTGTTATTATAAATTTGTTATTGACTTCTCTTATTGAGTGGTTGAATGTACAGTGATATATGAGAGAGATAATTTTCAACCATTTCACTGAATTCTTTTTGAATATGTAAACTTCATCGGCCTTCATCTTCCAACTTTTCAGTTTACTTTTAATTAGAATTAAAAGCCCTTCCCAGGTTTCCTGTATAAGAAGCTGGTATCTCTGTCTTAATATTTGGTTTTTATAAATATATTAAAATATTTATATCCAAACCTATATTAAAAGATCTCAGAACAGATAAAATTAGTGTTGACAGATTAAAACTGATTCAAAAGATTAAAATATGTATCGTTTGGCAATTAACAAATCTCAGCTGGCATTCTTTCATTTTTTCATGTAGTATACTAGGTGCTGTAGGCTATATTTTAGCGGAAGGAACTGACGACACGAAGGAACATACACCTACACATGGGGAGATCTGTTTGGAGTGTTTTGGATTTCATATCCTGCATAGCAATACTTGAACCTTACTATTCATCCCTGACTCAGTCTCCTTTGCGAATATTCAGTGATACTGGTTCCAAATAGAACACCACGGGAAGCTCTCTGTTCCCCTTTTCTGCTTTCTGGTTGTTTTAGTTAATCAGCTACTCATATGAGAATTTGCCCTTTGCCATGACTACTGTATTTCTTAGATCCTTTTGATGAGGGTTATTTCAAAAGTCATCTGATAATCTGAATATTTAGTAACGACATCTTCAGTGGCATTTTCAAATTAACTTAAGCATTTGTGGAAGAAAGACTTTCCTTTGCTGATCCTTTCTCTAGCTTTAATCATACTTTTCAGGATTTTAACTGGACAAGCATTGGGATGTCATATTCCATCATTTTCCTAGGTTCACCTGGCTTCTTTAACTAAGTGTTAAGTTGACTATCTTCCATTTCTTTCTGATAAGGCATTTGATTTGCATATTTCAGTTTTTAAAAGCCCATATTTGAATGCCATCTGGTCAAGGTTGCTTGCTATATTTTAATTTATAAAACGTCATTCTTCATCAACACTGTTTGACATAGTTCTTCTACAACGCTCCGTGAAAATAATGGTGCAAGAACATATATCTCTAATATTTTCTGCAGTGAAGACCTGCACAAAAGAATTTATTTATCTTCCTTGCAATTTCCTTTTCTTTTAAGGTTCCTTTTAAAATCTTTGTCATCTAACAGCCTTTGGCTGGTAATTTGCTTCTGATGTAAATCCCAAGAATGCAAGCTTTTTTTTTTTAAACTGACATGGGTGCAAAGATAAGTTTTAAAATGTGATGATGGCATGCCTTTGAAAACTGCAAGTTAAATAAAAAGAGCCACAAATGATCTTTTCAGATATTATTATTTCTGAGATCTTATAGTTTGGAACATGTGACGTTCCTGTAACACCAGAAGTAGATCACTCAAACAACAATAATAATTTGCTTTGATGTCTGAATCACTGTGGACAGTGCTAAGCAGGATTGCCTCCAGCATATGGTTTCTAATTAGACTCAGTGTGTATGTGTATGTGCATTCAAGTTGCCTGTTCTTATGGCAACCTCATGAATTTTCATAGGATTGTTCTAGGTGAGGAATACTCATAGGTGGTTTTGCCAGTTTCTTTCTCTGAAATATAGCCTCCAGCACTTGGAACTTGTTGGTGGCCTCTGCTTCCAGGCCTAACCATAGCTGCCCCTCCTTAGTTTCCAAGACCAGGTGGGATCTAGTGCACTTATGATAGTATTTAGGACAATATCTGAGCACTTTGGTAAGAATTGTCACATGTGGCTTACTCATCCAAGCATTAACCAGGGTCCACACTGCTTCCAGAATTAGATGGAACCTGGTGCATTTAGGGTATTAGATTGTTGTTGATATGGCATGCCTTCAAGCTATTTCCAACTTATGGTGACCTTAAGAAAAACTTATCACAAACCTTTCTTAGAAAGATTTGTTCAATGGTCCCCCCCCCCCCCCCATTTTTTCCCTCGAGAGATCAGGAAATGTTTAAGTTGAAGTCATGTCTTTGTATATTTAAAGTATGGGCTGTTAAAGACTCTGGGAAGAGAAGAAGTGGAAAGTGAAAGCATAGACCCCTATCTGCTCGTCCTTAAGCAATTTTTTTTGAGATTTGAAAAAGGTCAAAACAGCTTAGCTGTTTTGGGTTGAAAATGAAGCAGGAGGAATTGTATCAAAGTGTTGGAAGTACAGTATTCCCTCGCTAGTTCACTTTTTGCGGACTTGCTATTTCACAGGTTTTTGCCTCCTGGCAACGATGGAGTGTGGTTTCATCCTTCCTCTCGGGAGACAGACAGCCAATCATAAAAAAGGAGAGAGAGAAGATAAAAAGCAGTATGTAAATCAGGGCCTTATAGCCCCTTCCTTATAGCTAGCAAAAAAAAAGTGCACGGTACCTTTAAATCTGTCCTTGCTTCTGCCTCATCCTTGGAATATATATAGAGAGCGATAGAGAGATAGATAGATAGATAGATAGCTAGATAGATAGATAAAGAGCGAGCACCCCTATTTCACGGATTTTCACTTTTCATGAGTGGTCCTGGAACGTAACACCCGTGATAAGTGAGGGAACACTGTACATCTGGTGCAGGGTTAATAATAACAAATGAACACAACCTAATGTACATACTGTGGTTTGGGAATAGCATGTTTCAACTAACATAAAAACTAGGTATTTCTGAAGGAAAAAAAGTCAAATTTCAAAAATGAGGAAGAATGAAGCCACTTTACTGTGTTATGATTAATACTTTACAGTTCTTTTCAAAAGTTTATTTTGAAAGCAAATTCAGATAGTGTAATCTCTTAGCTTTTTATAACATTTGCTATTTTCCTGCTTTTAAATGTTCTTCTTCCACTGTAGTTTTTAGCCTCAGACTTTAGTGAGTGGTAATCTATTTAACTATTGAATGAACAGCTCTTACCACTGTATATCCAGGAAAAATCTGCCAGTATATACTTTATGTATATTGCCAAAAAAGTATGGGATGTTTTTCTATGGTCAAGAATACCAAACGTTCTAGATAATGTCACAAAGATGGAGAAATCAAGAAAGAACTGAGTTATATGTGCCTATTATACCTCACATAGTAAAAATACCTTTCACTTTATTCAGTTCACCAAAATCTGTTGTGAGTTGTTCCTTTTCCCTGGGGAAAGCAATGTCCTTGTGAGTTGAAAAAGATCTAGTGCCATTTAAACTGGAGGCGTGGCCAAGTATCATTAGGGGCAGCAGTGCTTTTACTTAAAAGGAGAAAATAAGAGTATGAATGTTGCTCTTGTTCCCAATTAAATAGATATATTATGGTTATTAAAAATACGAACATTTGCAGAAATCCAAAATTCGGCTTTCTTCATGTTTTTGTTGATGGTTTTGTCTAAGATAGAAATGGGCAGAAGATTTGGATCTCTAGATGGATAGATGAAAATATCTAGAGAGAAGATGCCCAAGATGATTGGAAGTCTGGAAATCAGTTCTCTCTTGTAAGGAATGATTGAAGGAACTGAGTATGTTTAACTTGGAGAGAACTTAAAATACCTGAAGGAATTTATTTATTATTTATTTATTTACTTCATTTGTATACCGCTCTCTCTCAGCCCGTAAGCGACTCAGAGCAGTTTACAACCAAGTCAGTATACAAAGTGCACAACATTAGCATTTAAAACAGTAACCAAGGCAACTACATCAATATAACAATACATAAATACCATGTAAAAGATAGAAAAAGCTTATTTTCTGCAATTCCAAAGACTAGATCACACTTTGCAAGTAAAGAGACTCCATTTAAACATTAAGAGGAAATTAAAGGTTCCCTAGCAGCCTCAGACAATGGTGCTGTCCTTCGTAGTCCTATATACAGTAGATCCACTGAATCCTTAGAACTTAGATACGTTTGTTGATCTGCCCAGTTCCTATTAGTTTAGTGGATTTACCATAGCTGGGTTTAGCAATAGTGATCTGGTTAGAAAACAAAGTAAATACCAAGAAGCCTAGGTTCTGGTCACTTTTGGTCCAAAAACTTTTTCACAGAGGTGGCAGCAAACTTGCTTTTACTAACTGATGTTCTTGTGAAGAAATCTTGAGAAATCCAGGTATGTGATAAAACTACTGAGTTTATGATAATGGTTATTTGTGAACATAATAATTACAACTACACATATTGCTTTGTACATGAATATTTGCTAAAAAGGTAATGTGTGAAAATTCAAAATTAACTATTAAATATTTTAATGCATAATTTTTTTTAATGAGAGTGTGTTCAAGGACCAGTATTGGAGGAAGTTGCATTTGGTATTGGAGTGTAAGTGAGAATGAGATGAGTAGTCAGTCACAGATTTACTTAAGGTAAAAAAAAGTGAAGTGTGGAAACTCATTAGAAGTTATGAAATGTTGCTTTTGAATAATGAATTTACAAAAGCCAGGAAAAGTATTGGAAACAGATAACACAGTTCTGAGAAATTTCAGAGGTGAGTGAATGAAAAGGGAAAAAACCCTCTGGCAAGTTAACATGAATAGATTGGAGAGAATGAGAAACTTAATATAAAAAGAGACAAGGAAAGGTTAAGGATAGATCCTAGAAAGTTTAGAGCTGATGGAGAAAAAGAAAAGAAAAGAAAAAGAAAAGATAAAAGCCTAGAAATGTCAACAGTCACAAACTAAGACCTGCACTATGTTAAAATGCAGAAAAGATCTGGGATGTATACTCAAGTATTCCAGAGTCCCAGAACTGAAAGAGTTCATGTGATGCACCAGAACATGGCCAAATGACTGCATAGTAACACAACAAAAGTAAAATATCTTGTTTGTCTAGCATCAGAGCCCCCATCACTCTGAACAGTACTTTTTGAACCAGCTGACATGAGTTATTAGCAAGCCCCCCCCCCCCCCCACTGTACCAGAAAACAGGTTTGTGCCCATTGTCTATAATTTATTTCTTTCTTTCCTGGAAACTCCATAAGGGCTAGGTTGTGAATCAGCACCAGACCATAGACCACCACTTTGAGTAGCACAAATCGAGAAGATTTTTCTCTGATCTTTGATGTTTGAGGTCTAGTGGCATCGAAAACAGATGCTGGGAGTCAACTGCTCATGAATTAAACTCTGTCCACAAGCTTTTGTATTGAGTATTATGAAGTATGGTGTGCAGCACACTGTTTGCTACTACATTGGCAGGATGCCATAGCAATCTGAGCCACTTCCCAAATCAACTGAATGTTGTCATGGGCACAACAGGTTGAGACTAAAACAGATGTCATTTCCTGCCTACTTTGGTTCCTGCTGGCCTCTCCTCTTCCTTCCTCACTTGCCTGTATGGCTCATTTTCATACTATATAAACTAACTGTGCTTTGCAATAATTTACATTATTACTATTCTGAACTAATTTCAAAGGTAGCTAGGTCAGAGTTAATTGTTCTGTCCCATACTATTTGGGTGATCTGAGACTTTGAACTTCATCATAACATAGTGTAAAAACTATGTTCACTATAGCCCAGTGGTTCTCAACCTGTGGGTCCCCAGATGTTCTGACCTTCAACTCCCAGAAATTCTAACAGCTGTTAAACTGGCTGGGATTTCTCGGAGTTGTAGGCCAAAACACCTGGGGGCCCACAGGTTGAGAATCACTGCTATAGCCTATTAAGAGAAATCAATGATTCTAATAAACAATGACTGGAATGGGAAAACACTTCTTTTGAAAAGCAAGGTAGCAAAATCCATCATTTACCTGTTTTGGGGGGATGTTTTATGCCTGAAGAGATAGACGTACTTAAACATATACAAACTAGTGTGCTGGGGTTAGCACTCAAACCAATACACCATACTCTCATGTAGCAGTCATGTTGGGTAGAAATTAAGCAAAAGTATAATTCATTGTTAAGGGTGTTCTTAACAGAGGTGGGACTTTGCATTTTCAGGAATGTGCGAGTGAAATGTTCTTATTAATTTTCCTCCTGTGCTGAAACTTTGTTCCATGTCTCCTCCTCACCGGGTTTTCATTTTTCTCTCCTCCAATTGTTAGCTAGTATTCCATGCCCTTTGAATATGCTTATATTTCATAGGGCTGTTTAGGGGTGTCTTTTTGTGATGTGTTTTTCTAAATAATCTTCTGTTTTTGTTTTTATTTCCTAGGCTTCCAATTCCCTGTTGTATTTACCTTTTGTTATTTTGGATTCACAAATGTGGACACTGTCCTCTGGAGATCAGAAACACAGTATAAGATGTTTGTAGTTTTGTTCCCTCTAGACCTGCTGTTTAAAATAGCCAATTTTACATTTCAACCCTGGTGTTCTTCTAGGGTAGTGGTTCTCAGCCTGTGGATTCCCAGATGTTTTGGCCTCTAACTTCCAGAAATCCTAACAGCTGGTAAACTAGCTGGGATTTCTGGGAGTTGTAGGCCTGGGGACTCACAGGTTAAGAACCACTCTCTAGGGCATGCCAGACAATCTGGGCAAGATTAGTAGATAGATGAGCACATTATTAAGTAAAAAAGGCAGCCCTCCTCCTCCTCCTGATGTAAAGCAGTCAGCCCACCATATCCAAGGATTCTAGATTCATGGATCCAACTATCCATCGCTTGAAAACTGTTTTTGAAATTCCAAAAAACAAACCTTGGTTTTGCTATTTGATATAAGGAACAAAGTTTTATTACACAATTTTATAAAAAGGGACTTGAGCATTCATAGATTTTGTACCTCTAGGGTGGTTGTGGGTGGATAATAAATGCTCACTGCATCTCTGAAATACTTAACAAAGTTCAGTGAAATAGTCGAGTGATAACAGGTAGGGTCACCTTGATATCTTTGATCATTGTGGATCTTTTTTCACATTTAAACTCCAGAGGTAATCTTTGACTGTGCATATTAGGGGCAAAAAACTATTTTGTTCTGAGAACCTCACGTGCTCATACTTTGTATCCCCATTTGTAGACCACCTACTACAATGCCCTGCCACGTGCACAATGGAGGACCTTCTCACAGTGACACCAGAGACACTCCAAGTGGCCAGTTTCTGGTCAAAAGCCAAGTTGTTAACTTTGTTTGTGTTTTAAATACATTTTAACTGTACACCCATTTTGCTTCAGACATGATAAATAAATAAAATATGTGCACATACATATCATTACAAACACACATGTATCAGTGTGCATACTCATTTAACAGGGCTTTTAAAGTTCATTTTTAAAAACCCATTTCTTACTTTAAATAGCTGGCAACTATTGGCTTTAGATACTCATAGCCAGATCTTTCTCTATGTGTTACTCTGGTATTTGTCCTGTCTTAATTGCTTAATGGAGTTGTTCAACTCCTCCTCCTCCCCTCATTATGCAGAAATGTAGACCTTAGAATGCAGTTGTGTAGCATATGTAAGAGTTACAGATGGATTGGAATCATGCTGGCAGTGACACATTATGTTTGTTGTATAGTCTTGTTCTAAAACTGGCTGGAAACAATAATGTTACATACCAGTGGTCTTGTGTATGAAGTGATGCCTGCTTTCCCCTCTGTGGTAAGTTTTAAAAAGAACTGTTGACAAGGAAAGAAGAATATGTCTGTATTTTTTTCTAAGTAATCAGCCTTTGTCTGAGAATCAGTAACTTGAAGTGTGGTTGTTTTGAGTTAAAAGATACAGTGAACTCTATGAGATGGAGATAAATTATGAAAAAATACGAGTTTTAAAGATTGTAGAACCTGAAGGTGATATTTTATTGAACGTATCATAAAACTGACAGAAGCTGTTTTCTTTTTTCTTTTTTCTAACTGAGTTTGGCATTTTTTCAAAGCAGTGTAGATTTTATTAGCAAAATATGAAGTGGAAATAAAGTCAAAATAAGTGTAAATATGGGAAAGAGGTAAAATTAGGCAACATGTCAGGTTGAGGTTGATTTTATATCCCGCTTTTTCTCTCCATACGGAGACTAAAGGCCATACAGAGATTTTGACTTGCTTGGAATTGTTTTCAGGAAAAGAAAAATCCAATGCTACAAATTGTGATATGCATTTATTTGTGCTCATCTTTCCAGACCTACAGAAAGACCACATTTACCCTGTCCCAAGTTTACCCTTTTCTAGATGTCAGCCTATTTTCTGTATCTCTCTCTGCCAAATAGTAGATGAAAAAAGTGAGGAAGTACATTTTATAATTGCATATCTTTGTCTCAAGTTCTTCCCAAAATATTGTTTTGAATTATGCAGGGTTTCTGGTGTTTGGAGGCAAGTTTCCCCTTAATTTAGTCTTGAGAAGTCTTCTTTTTAGGTTTCATATCAGACAGTCTTTTGCTATGGTATGTAAATAATGAATATAAAGAAGTTACTGTGAAGGAAGTTAGTCCAAAATGGGATTACTAGGTATGAACCATTCCAGTTTGACACTTGGCTAATTAAAGCATTGTTCATCATCCTGTTTGTGACAGGTAATTTTTTTGTTAGTCATTGCTTAATTACGAATTATGTATATATGTTCGCTGTGAACTTTTGACAGATATGTATGCAGGGGAAGATGTGGTTTATTAACAAAAATAATAGTTTGTCTGTTGGTGCGAGGCTCTAGAAGACTAAATGAGAGTAGTAGTCACAATGGCAGATTGAAGCAACATCTCCTTTGTTAATGCACATGCACTGAAAAGAGTCCAGAGAGCTGTCATTCAGATACTGTTCAGAATTTATTTCACCAATATACTGTACTTTTTTGTGAGATGTGTGAAGATATATTTTATGGGCAATTGCTAAATGATGGCTTAGGTTTAGATTGTCTGAAAGTGGACTTTTAACAATGTTTCAACAGCTGGAAGAGGGAAGGAAGAGATTTGAGAAAAGTGTCATAATGCCCCCCCCCCCCCCCGCCCCAGATTTTGATGCTTTCCATGAACAGCCACACGCTTTGTGCTCAATAAACTTGTTAACTTTTGTTTGAAGACTGCCTCATCTCCATCAATTCTGCGTCCAGTGTGCCATTTCTCACAATATTATAACTTACCTCACGTGGTGGCAGAAACGCAGGGGAAAGTGACCAAATAGATCTATATTCTTATCTCCAGTCACGCTACAATACATACAGTATAATTACTACTAAGTTATTACTATCTTAATAAAGGAAGAGGTGCGATTGAACAGCCTCCCTTCTAACTTGATGGTAAATTTGGTTCCTTTCAAATTGGTAGCAACAATAATCATCCCTAGGAATTTCTTTTTTAGAGGGCAATTAAGGATCTAGATCTCTGTCTATTGTGTTTTGTTTTGGGTTTTTTTTTGGCAGAAATATGCATATACTTTATTCTTTTTAAGCTGCAGGGAAGATTTTAAAATATTTAATGTAGTAATTAAGAACCCAATAAATACATTGCATCTATAATGAAAAGGGCCACTATAGAGCAGAGTTTTTCAGGTTCATTCCATAGCATTCACTGGTAGAACTGGACAATAAGATATTTGAAATTCTGAAAAATTGCTGCTATTTAGTATAAAACATGTGCTGATGGTGTTAATGTATTCAGTGTAAGACAGCCTCTTGTGTGCCACTTATTAATGATTTGTTTTTTTTCAAGACACTATAGTCTAGAATATGAAAGATATATTTTAGGAATTAATTGCACTTATATTTGGTGAGGTGTTGTATTTTGCTATTTGAAGCCCATATTGGACAGAAAATACCTTATTCTTACAAGCCAAAATAAGGTTAAAAAGACAGGTGAACTTAGTAACGGAGACCTAATTCGATTGCCAGTCTCAGCCAGAGTAAACCTATTGTATCAAATGCTGATGGCAAGTAAATTAAATCAGTCTATT
Source organism: Anolis sagrei (assembly GCF_037176765.1). Classification (NCBI taxonomy): domain Eukaryota; kingdom Metazoa; phylum Chordata; class Lepidosauria; order Squamata; family Anolidae; genus Anolis; species Anolis sagrei. Next base: position 331,069,124 of record NC_090021.1, read on the forward strand.
GGCTCTATGCCAGTTTTAAGTCAAAATACTCAAAGGCACGAGATCTTCCCGAGCTTGGAAACGAAGCAGGGTCAACCCAAGTTACTACTTGGATGGAGATGGCCAATGAATAGCATGTGAAGTAGGTATTACAAGGGTTGAATGAAAAGTAATGCCTCCACCTTCATTTGGGTTTGAATAGGAATATTTTAATAAATCAAACACAGAAATAATCCTTAGAATGTGCTCTTTAACTACTACTATTCACTTTTCCACGTAATCACCAGACAATTGGATATATTTCTGCCAGCGATGAACAGGTTTTCTGAAGCCATCACGGTAGAAGTTGACACTGTTTCCGCAACCAGCGTCTCACAGTTCTCTCAATGTGTTCATCAAAAGCATAATGATGTCCCCGCAGATCTTCTTTCATTATCGGGAACAGATGGTAGTCAGGCGGTGCTAAATCTGGACTATATGGAGGATGTCGTATTCTGAGATCCAGAATCTGAAGTTTCAAGTCTGTGCGCTTTCATTTCTGGCACCTGCATCCTGGATAACCATCATGCACAGATATTCTGATAGCCAAGCAAAGCAATAATGTGACCTACACATTCTTGTGAAATGCCGATTATGCTTGAAATTTCTTTCTGAGTGATACGACAATTGTCCTGAATCAATCTGTCAACCCTTTGCTTGTGAAACTCGGTGGTTGCTGTCACAGGACATCCAACTCCTTGTTTGTCACACAAGTCAGATTTTCCCACCTCAGCATCTTTACACTTACTCTTCCAATGACCATAAACAGCTTGCATTCTCTGATGAATCTCCTTTGGAGTGACACCTTCTGCTGTCAAGAATTCAATGATTGCATGTTCTTAAGTCGCATTGACCGACTGTCTGCTCAGGATTCCATACTTTGTGCTTTAACAACACAACCATTCAATGCTAAGGCTTCCAGCCAAAATGAAACAATAGAGGAGAGTCTACTGAACAAGCTAGTATCTGCCGCATACCAGTACTGCCATCTGTTGAGTTATGAAGGTGGATGCATTACTTTTCATTTAACCCTTGTAGTTTAGAGGAAGGAACCAATAAAACCACCCTTGAGTATTTTTTGCCTGAGGAAAACTATGAGATTCATGGGGTCACCATTGACAGGCAATTTGAAGGCACAGTAGCATGTGTGAATCAATGCATGTTCTCATTTTTCAAATCCTACTTTTTATATGTAGAATAACAGTGTAGAGTTAGTTCTTATTTTGAGAAATATTGTGTTTATTATGAATCTAATCAGATATTAGGACATGGAGCATTTAAGCTGCAGGAAAAGAAATTCCACCTAAACAGCAGGAAGAACTTGCTATCACTAAGACCTGTTTGACTGTGGAATACACTGCCTGGGAATTTGATTAATAGGCTGTTGGGAGTGCTTTGATCATAATTGTCAAGGAATTCCTTTTAATGTTTAATTGAAATCTGCTCTCTTGTTACTTCAGGCCACTAGACCTCTCTCTACCCTTGGAGGCAGCAGAACATTCCTCTCCCCCCTCTCTGACAACTGTTGAGGTTTTAAAAGTGTACAATTATGTTACTTCTTAATCTTCTCTTCACCAAGCTGAATATGCCCAACTCCTTTTCTGATATGTTTTCTTCTCCATAGCTCTTATAATACTTGTTGACCTGCCCCAAACCTGCTAAAGTTTGTCTATTTTCTTTAAACGAGGTACCCAGAACTGAACACAGTATTCCAGATGAGACATGACAAATGCAAAATATATTTCCCTTAACTTGGAAACTATGTTTCTGTTAATGCAGGCTCAAATAATGTTCACTTCACACTGCTGGCTCACCTTTCATTTATGGTCCATAATAATCCCAAGATCCTTTCTGCATGTGGAACTGCTGAGTCTTCCATCCTATACCTGTACATTTGGATTTTGTGTTCTAAATGTAGAATTCTGTAATCTTCTGTACTGAATTTCATTTCATGAATTTTTGCCTAATTTAAACCTGCCCAAGTTTATTTAGGTCTATTTGAATTATGTTCCTATATTCTAGCCACTTGTTAGCCACCCTGCTCAATTTGGTGTCATCTGCAAACCTAGCAAAGATTTAATTTCACCTAGTCATCCAAGTCATTGATTAAAAATGTTGAAGTGTAATGTTTCTAGGGCACGATATTGAGGCAGTCTACTTGAGATCTTCCAGTATGAAGCACAGCCATTGAGGAGGACTCTGTTAGTGGGGTTTTCACAATATTATTGGGGATCTTATTAAGGGACCTGAACATTAGGAAGAACTTCCTAACCCTGAGAGCTGTTCATCAGTGGAACTCTCTGCCCCGGAGTGTGGTGGAGGCTCCTTTTTTTGGAGGCTTTTAAACAGGCTGGATGGCCATCTGTTGGGGGTTTTCTTGAATGCAGTTTTCCTGCTTCTTGGCAGGGGATTGGACTGGATGGCCCACAAGGTCTCATCCAACTCTCTGGATACTATGATTCTTATGAAAGGCTTAAATGAAATGTAGATAAATGACATCCTCCTATCTACTAAACTAGTGACCTAATCAAACAAAGATACAAAATTAGTTTGGCACTATCTGCACTTCCCAACCTAAATTGATGACTGGATTGTCGACAAGATACTTGCAGATAGGCTCACCATGTCATTTTTATATTTTTCCTTGTATTGAAGTTAGAATGAGTGATCTATAGTTTTCTGGATCTTTTTTGCCTTTTTTTAGAAAGGAGAGAGGCAATGTTTGTTCTTCTTCTTTGGCACCCCACTTATTCTCCAAAGTTTTTCAAAAATAATGGCAAATGGTTCAGCAAGTTTCTTCAGTGCTTTGGGATGCAGTTCATCTGCCCTGCAGATTTTATTTGCTTAGGTTAGCTAAATAATTCCTGATTAACTCCCTATCAGTCTTGACTTGTAATCCAGATCCCTTGCCAAGATCTCTGCTACTGCATAAATGTATTTAGTTCTTCTTTGGGGAAAAACTGAAATAAAATAGGTACTGAGTAGTTGTGCCTTTTTATTATGATCTGTTAGCATTTTGTCATCCTTAGTAAACAGCAGACCCACAGTCTCCTTGGTCATTCCATTGTCTCAAATGTATCTGGGGGAAAAACCTTTTTTTGCTTTTTGCTTGCTTAGTCCTAGCTCATTTTGAGTTTTAACTTTCCGTATACTGTATTTGGGCTACACATCTGTACCCTTCCCTGATGTCCTTTTATCTCTTCCATTTCATATACATGTTCCTTTTTTCATTTCACTTCCTCCTTGAGTTTGCTGTGCAGCCACATTTTATTTTTCAAAGTTTCCTATTTTTTTCCATGAGATTGTTTTGTGATTTTGCTTTTTGCAACCTTTTCTTCAAGAACTCTCCAGTGATGGGTTTCTTTTTCATTTAGCATGTCTAATCATGAAATTCCATGCAGAATTTCCCTACATTCTTCTTTGCCCTGTCCAACAGTTATGAATTCTAGCATATTATGATCACTTCCCTCTAAGGTACTGACTCCATTGACTAACTCATCACAATTGCTTGGGATTAAGCCCAGGATTACCAATCCCCTTGTCCCTTCTTATACCATTTGAAATAAGAAATTATCTACAAGACACATCAGGAATTTGTTTGGGAGCATATGCTTAGCTAAGTTTGTCTCCCAGTAGGTATCAGAGTAATTGAAATCTCCTATAACTACTAATTCTTGCATCTTTGAGAGTTCTAAGATTTGTTTCTGAAAGACATCATTCACCACCTTTTGGTTCATTGGCCTGTAGTAAGTTTCTATTACAGTGTTGTCTGCCTGCCTGCCTTCCTTCCTTCCTTCCTGTATTTAAGTTTACCCAAATCCTCTTAATTGCTTCACTTTTATCACATTCATGGATTTCTGTGGAACTGAATGTGTCCTTGGCATATAATGTTATTACCCCTCATTTTCTGCCAGGTCTATTCATTTTTTAATAGGTTGCATCTATACCCCAGAGCAACAGGTCCTAAACCACCAGCACCTTTCGTTTCTTCTTGTTGTGGTTGGTGGTGGCCTTGACTCTTTCCTTGGCATGATGTTCCTGTTTGAACATTTTCACTGCTGTAATTTTCTCAAAACTATAGAAATATTTGCTTAGTTGGAGAAATTATGCTTGTGACATTGACTTTCCTTGAGAGTGTTTTCGCACTGCTTACTGGTCCTTTCATTTTCTTTGATTGGTTTTTTGTGGTCAGTTCATCCTGTGTTCTATTGAGAAAATCTTCCTGTTATTTAATATATTGAAGGTACTTAATACATAGCTGTATACACTGACCTTCTATTTCAAGAGCGCCACTAATTTGTACTCGCTACAGGTGTAGATGCTTTCTAGCAAAAAGACAAGCATTTCACTTACATCAACAACAGACAATTATGGATCCTTCTGCCTTTATCTCTGCTAAAGCAGGGAGTAATATGAAATGGAGTTGATTTCTTGTCCGACCAAAGTAACACTTTTGAGTTACTTTAGTAACTTTTGTATGGTTTGCTGGTGTTGATGCATTTCCTTCTAGTAATTGGAAATTGTGTGTACATTTTACCTTTATCTAAGATTGAAAAAGATAAATTAGATACATGTTAGTGTAATGTTAAAGGTTTGTATTTAAATGGAACTCCCTCCCTGCTGAACTCCCTCCCTGTGGAACTCCCTCCCTGCTGAAATTAGACAGGCGCCTTCCCTCATGGCCTTCCGCAAGGGCCTGAAAACCTGGCTCTTCGGAAAGGCCTTCAATTAAGTGCTATGTTTTGGAATGACCACCGGAATGGACTAAGACTACGAGATGGATTATGACCCAAACAAGATGAAGCGGATTTTTAGTCTAATTAGATGTGTGTTAGTAAGATGTGTGTTATGGTCCTGAATTCACTGTAACTGTTGTCTTTATGTTCTTTGTTCTGTACACCGCCACGAGTCGCCTTCGGGCTGAGAGTGGCGGTTAACAAATGCAAATAATAAATAAATAAATAAATAAATAAATAGTTTTATAAACATATTTATAAGAGGTGGACTTTTTGACAAGAATTATCTGTAAGAATGATAAAACGTTTGAGAACATTTTTGTTAGGTGTCTTGTCTGGCATATTGACCTCTGTGGGATTTACTATTAATCATTTTGTCTTTGACATCTTTCTTCCTAGTCCAACTTCACTAGCCAGTCTTTCCGGTTTGTGATGTATTTTTCCATTCTTAGTGAGGCATTCTTGGCTTTGATACTAATCACAAGGAAAATTCAGTAAAGATTCTGGTAAATTTAGTCTGAAATTGATTCAGAGATGAAATTAAGAAGTTCATGAAGCCATGTGTAAATGGGATGAGTCAGTGCAACGCGCTTCAAGTAGTTTGGTTTTTGGCAATTGTGCTATAGTTATCCGATCTGATGATTTCATTCAGATCTTTTTTCAGTACATTGGAATTGTTCCCAGCATACCTGTCACCACTAGAACCACAGGTGTTTTCTTTTCCCAAAGGCACTGAATTTCAATTTGTAGATCCCAATGTTTCATAATCTTTCCCCCTTTCTGTGTTTTTGATTCTTTGAATATCCTGAGATTGCCACATCTATAATTCAAGCTTTCTTTTTCTCAATTACAGTTATATTTTCCATAAAATGCTCCCATTATTTATTGCTTTGAATCTTAAAGTGTCAGAGAATTTTTAGTTCACTATTTTTGATAACGTTTTCAAGTTTATGTTTTCACTAGTCCACTGCAATGATAAATCATGTTTTCACAGATTACAATGTATCATTGCAGCTACTTCATTGTGGGTTTTCTTATATTCAGTCTATGCAGTCTTGGGGCATAAACTGAGAAGGTGGTCATTTGGAACATAAGTGGGTAAATAACTAGAGTAAAACAGGCACTAATTTTGCTAGTGAATGTGTGTTTCTCAAGTTCAAAGGTAAACAGACTTTTTCTACTGTCTTTCTTGTTTGTAAGGACTGGATTGTTGCATTCATACTGAGGCATCATCTGATCATCAATCTGTGACTTGAATTAGACATTTTAAAATTCAGTATAAGGATAAATATATATGAATGTTTGTTGGAAGTCATTGAAAAATGTAGGCTCATTCGCTGAACCCCATTACAGTGACCAAGAACAGTGTCCACCTCCTTAGACTGCAATAACTGGGACAGATTCCATGAAACTAAGACTGTGTTCTCCACAGGGACTGTATCATTAATAGTGTCACATTCAGTGTAATGTTCAGTGATTTTATTTTACCCCTTAGTGCCTTTTAAAATTGTCACAGCAGGCCTCCAAGGGCTTTTATCTGAATGTACATTTCGATCATGGCTGTGCAAGCTTCACTGAGTTTGACGAGATGAGATATGATGATAGGATGCGTGCCTTTCAGAATGTCGAACACTTTGAAGATATGTTTTCTAATCCCCATAGATATGGCAGCACTTTAGACTCGTCTACACTGATCTTAACAGTTGAGGCTATTACCTGTGTTTCCTTGTGAGCAGCAATCACACTTGGCTTTCCCATGCTGTTTGTATTGGAACTGTGTACAGATTATTTTTTCCTTTTTGGTTTTAGAACCTGCCTTACTGACTCAGATAGTGGATGGATCTTCCCCTTCACATGAAGCGAGGCTTTGCTTTACCTTGTTTTTGAAAGTGTCATATGTTTTCTCCATTAGATATAATGAAAATGATTGTCAAAATTTTATTTTGATATTCTCCAGTTTGTGGACATGCCATTTGACATATGAAGGGCTTTTGGTTTTAGTAGACCCTAGGAAAGCTACTTTTGGAGGTCTCCTCTAGTTCCCGCAATCAGTGAGCGAGTTACTTTATTTTTACCCACCTTTCATGCAACATAGTGACCCAAGGCAACTAACAATAAATATGAAATGATGTTCATAAAATAATTCAACTACATAGTAAATATAAATATAAAAATTAAAAAAAAACAATTAAAACAATTAAAATGTAATGTTTAAACCATTAACATTGAAATATATTAAAACTTTACCTCCACCTTAAAATTCTGATTATTTACCCCCAACTTAAGATTCTGGTTACATTATTTTAAAAGCCCAATCCTCGTCAGTATATAAATGCTTGATGGGAGAGAAATGTTTTTACATGTCAACAAAAGACAAGTAGAAAGTGGGCCATTCTATTTTCTTTAGGTAGGGAATTCCAAAGTCTGGGAGCAGCCTTTTTTATTTATTTGTTTATTTATTATTTGAACTTATATGCCACCACTCCCCTGGGGCTTGGAGTGGCTTACAAGAATGGCTAAAATCTAACACAATTTAAAAACAGCAATATCAAAAATCAAAGGCCTGTCGAAACAGGTATGTCTTACATGCCCTGCGGAAAGCTGATAAGTCCCGCAAGGCATGGACTTCAGGTGGCAGAGTATTCCAGAATGATGGTGCCACTGCTGTAAAGGCTCTGCGTCTGGTTGCTGTTAGACACAAAGTCTTGACACTGGGAATTTCCAATAGATCTTGGTCCTCAGAATGGAGAGATCTCGGGTTGGGAACATGAATGAGAAGGCCCTCATTCATGTTCCCAACATACAAGCTTGAGAGAGTGATAGGACAGAAAGGACAGAGAGAAGGCCACACAGAAGATTTTAGAGTTCTAACATGCTCATACAGTGTGTTGAATCCATGCTGCTGTAGTCTAGTTTTTCTTAGCTTGGCATTTAGTTTTGAGGGATTTGGGGCAGTTGCTGCCAAACCTGCTTTTTGCCCGAGTGCTTGTAGAACTGTCTTTGTAAAACTTTAGAGGCTAGGCTGGGCTGTTGCAGCCCAAGTCATCAGAGTAAAGTGCTTTGGATTAAGATAGTCAACATATCTTTTTGAGACAATGAGATTCACCTCATGTCACATTCAAGGGAAATACATAGTCTTAATTATTTTGTTAGTGTTCCTTTTTTCCTAGTGCAGGCTTCCCCTGCTTTGGACAGCTCATTTTCTGACGACTCACTCATTCAGTGCTTGGAGATTACAGAGAATTTCCATTAATTTATGTTCACTCTTTAATCAGTTCTTCTTCTCAATGAAGGTCACTTGAAACTGCTTGCAGGCACACTACGGTTTACTATAGAATGTTATTTATGTATTTTGATAGCCAAAATGTAAGTTAAAAATTATCTGGGTTCCATTTTTCTACCCATTGTACTTTCCAAGAGTGCTGTGGTCCTTAACCTATCAATTAAGCAGGGAATTCCTGTAGTTTTGGCTCTAAATCAAAATGTCAGTAAGGCAATCTGATTCTTTTCAGCTGTTACATCAGAAAGGATTTGAGAATTAATGTACAAAAAACTGACTGAAAAGTGCTAACTACAGTGCTCGGAAACTTCAGCTGGTTCAAAGAGCTTCAGCCAAGTTGCTACCTGGGGCTGGCTGCAGGGAGCGGACAATCCCCCTGTTGAAGTAGCTCTCCTGGCTGCCAGTCTGTTACCGGGCACAATTCAAAGGGCGGGTTATGCCCTTTAAAGTCCTAGACGATTCAGGCCCAGGCTTTTTGGCCGACCCCATCCCCTTGTACAAACCTGCCCAGGCCATGTGACCTTCAGGGAAGGCCCTTCGCCCAGTCCCACCTCCATCTCAAGCTCAGTTTGTGGGAATGAGAGAGTGGGCCTTCCTTCTCAGTGACTGCCCCTGGACTTTGGAACACCCTGCCCAGGGAAGCCAGAATGGCCTCCTCCCTGCTGTCCTTTCGGCACCAGAATAAAACTTTTTTATTCAGGAAGGCTTTTAAAGATGAAGGTGTTTAAGACCATCAAGGGCTGCTGTGATTTTGTGATGTGATTTTATTTGCTTTTATAGTTTTAATCTGGATAGTTTTAATATTAATGCTGTTTAATAATGTTTTAATATTTGTATATTTGCATATTTTAAGTTATATTTGAATGATTTTAGTTGTGAGCTGCTTTATGTCTCCATATGGAGAGAAAAAGCAGGATATTATTGTTGTTGTTGTTGTTGTTGTTGTTATTATTATTAATGATACATTTAAAGCACAGCCATTTACTGGTTCCTGTCTGATTTTGAAAGCTAAGTAGGATCAGCTTTAGTTATTGCTTAGGTGGAAGACCTAAGCAATGATTACCAAGTGATGTAAGTTATTTCAGAGGAAGGAACTGACAGTGATGGTCTGGATGAGAGTAAACGAAACTGAATCCAGACAAAACAGAGGCACTCCTGGTCAATCGCAAGGCCGAACAGGGTATAGTGTTACAGCCTGCGATGGATGGTTTACACTCCCTCTGAAGATATAGGTTTGCAGCTTGGGAGTGATCCTGTATTCATTGCTGAGCCTGAAGCCCCAGGTGTCAGCGGTGGCCAGGGGAACTTTTGTACAATTAAAGCTTGTACGCCAGTTGCGCCCGTACCTTGGAAAGCCAGACTTCGCCATGGTTACATGTTACCATGCCAAATAGACTACTGCAATGTGCTCTATATGGGGTTGCCTTTGAAGACTGTTTGGAAGCTTCAAGTGGCCCTCCCCAGTGAAATTAGATCAGCTCCCTCCCTCCTGACCTTCAGGAAGAAATTGAAAACATGGTTATGGGACAAAGCTTTCGGACAATAATGTTTTCAGTGCAATAAGTGAATATGGAATAGTGAAATGATGACCAGTTTTAATAATTGGTTTTAACGATGAGATGTTTTATCAATAATACTTTCTTGAGTTTCTTGAGGTTTTCATTTGGACTCCTGAACAAATACATTTCCTTTATTTGTGTTAAAAGCAAATCAAATAGAAATAAACTAAAAAAATGAAATATAAAGATGATGAAGTTTTGCAAGAGGCCTTCAACTTTAAAAAACCCCACACATCTTAAAGCCCTTTTGTGTTAGAGACCCCTTTGTGTTTACTAAAAGCAGCAATTTTACATTTTTCAGTTAAAGGTTGAGATTTGTGTTTTTGTTGTTTAAAATTTGTTCTCATGTATCTCTGAACAGCCAGGTTCTGTTGAGGGGAATGGATATAAATAAATAGGGTATAAATAAACAACCATCCAATAAACCAACTAAAATAGTTGGGCTAAGAAAAGCTGAGTTCTCTGACATGTAGTAATTCTCATATTGCACATCAGAGAATGTAGCTTTTCTTGGGACAGATATTTTGGTCAGTTTACTGAAGGGTTATACATAAATATTACATCATAAATGTGTACTTTTGATTTTCATTGAGAGGGGTGCAAAACCTGTGTAGATTATGGAACATCATATTAAATTTTCATTAAATTTCAAAGATTCTGCTTTTGTAGAAAGCAGAAAACCACACAAGCAGAAAACCTTTTTGCCTCAATCTTCTCGTATTCAATAGAACAAAGTTCTAAGGAGAAACAGTGTAATTGAAAGCCACTCAAGAGGTGCAGATACTTTATTAGACTCATAAAGCCGTAGAATTGAAAGCAACTCATTGGCCAAGAGATGTTCATCAATTGATCTGGTTACCTAGAAAGGTGATGGCATCTCTTTCTCTGAGTATCTCCCCCCCCCCCCAAAAAAGGCTCGATGTCCACCTTCTTGGGACCCCAAACACTTGTTTAAACAGTATCTTCACAGTGTAGCAAAATATGTAAACTAGGGGGCAACATATTCTTCAGTGTCTTTGTGACAGTTGAAAATGTTCCTTTTCTTGTCAGTCATGCTTTTACTGTCTTAGGGGAAGAGCAGATTTCTCCATCACATCTTAGGGCTCAGGCAGATTGGTATGGGAGGAAAGAGTACCCACCAAAAGTGTTTCTCATGCTTCATTTATCAGATATTTTGGACCTCAGTTATTGGAAGTCTCAACAGTAAGGATTAGGGATTTTGGGCATTGAAAACATGTGGAGGACCAAATGTTAAGAGCTATTGACATGGACTATAATTTTGAATTGTAGCTGAAAATATTAATATGAAGACTTTGAAGACACACAATATAGATTTCATATGTTTCAGATCCAGACTGTTTGGCAGATAGTATCCCCCTGTTTGATCTGCCTGGGTTCTTTAAAATAGTTTTTAAAAGCTTTATATTGATCTATTTTAATTGTATTAATTTAATTTAATTTAAATACTGATCTTTTGGATGTTTTAAGTGGTTTGCTTTTTAAGTGTGAGCTACTTTGGGTGTCATTTTTGAGGAAAAAACAGGATAATATAATAACAATGACAACGACAACAGTAATTATAGGCATAATCTAGTCTAGGTGTCACTATTTGCCACCATGGTAACATCTTGATGTTGTTGTACATAACCTGTGTAAATACACACGAAGAAGCAGAAATGCATTCTTAACATGTTATAATTGAAGGGTCTGTTCCCTTTTCCGCTGCTTACCAATAAGCAGTATGATTTCATTTTAATGATTTTGTGAATTATAAACATTCTATGCAGCTCGTATTTGACATTAACATTACAACAGGCTAGTGAATTATAAGATGAAAGGTCCACTCTTATTGATCTAACAAATAGGTCTCTATTCCCAGAGATTTAAAATGGAACATTTTCTGCCAATAAAGTTTTTGGTATGAAAATCGTTGAAAAGTGCCAGGCTGAAAATCTTTGTGTTTAAGAAGGAAATAAAAGGTTGTCTTCCAAGCAAATGTCATTAAATTGCTTAATAAAGAAAGAAATTAATTTTATTTGTGGCATGAGCGAAAAATTCAAAGAAGCACTTGATTTCAGTGTGTGGCCACCTTGAGAGCAGGTCAACAGACAGCAAGATACCAGAGTCCATGGAGACAGGAGTGTATTAGTCAAGCTTCAACATCAAATTCCTTGAAAAGTAAATGAAACTATAGTAATTATGGCAGTACAATATGTTACTTTGCTTCTTTGGCAATAATTACCTCAAAATGTATGATAAAACAGTTAACATTGAAGATTTAATGTTTCTTCCCACATTGTTGAAGTAAACAGTTTAAGGACAAAAGAAGATGGTCGAGGGGAAATCAGTTTTGGAACTAGATGAGTAATCCTAAATCCTTTTCCTAACGCTTATATTGAATGTTGCCAAAAAAGGAATGGATGCTTTGAGAATTTGTTTGGTAGAAGGATGGTAAAGGAACTGGGAAATAAGAAAAACTTTGTGGCGAGAATGACTTTAAAGGCCAAAGATTATGTGGAGAGCTATTGTCTTGTGTGCTTTTTAATGTACAAAACAACCACATGTGAATTTTTCCAGAATAGTTACAAATAGTCTTTGAGATAAGGGGATAAGCCTTTGACTGTGTGGATCATAATAAATTGTGGCAAGTTCTTGGTGGTATGGGCATACCAAATCACTTTATCTCTCTCCTGAGGAATCTGTATAAGGACCAAGTAGCAACAATAAGAACTGACCATGGAACAACAGACTGGTTCAAGATTGGGAAAGGCGTACGGCAGGTTGTATATTCTCACCTAACCTATTCAACTTGTATGCAGAACACATCATGTGATGTGCAGGACTTGAGGAATGCAAAGCTGGGGTGAAAATTGCTGGAAGAAACATTAACAACCTTAGATATGCAGATGACCCCACTTTGATGACCGAAAGTGAGGAGGAGCTGAGGAGCCTTCTAATCAAGGTGAAAGAAGAAAGCGCAAAATCTGGGTTGCAGTTAAATATATATAAAAACCAAGATTATGGCAACAAGAATGATTGACAACTGGGAAATAGAGGGAGAAAATGTGGAGGCCGTGACAGACTTTGTATTTCTAGGTGCAAATATTACTGCAGATGCAGACTGCAGACAGGAAATCAGGAGACACTTACTTCTTGGGAGGAGAGCAATGACCAATGCTGATAAAATAGTGAAGAGTAGAGACATCACACTGGCAACAAAGATCCGCATAGTTAAAGCAATGGTATTCCCCGTAGTCACCTACAGATGTGAGAGTTGGACCAAAGGGAAGGCTGAGCGAAGGAAGATAGATGCTTTTGAACTGTGGTGCTGGGGGAAAGTTCTGAGAGTGCCTTGGACAGTGAGAAGATCCAACCAGTCCATACTTCAAGAAATAAAGCCTGCTCATTGGAGGGAAGAATATTAGAGGCCAAGATAAAGTACTTTGGCCACATAATGAGGCGACAGGAAAGCTTAGAGAAGACAATGATGCTGGGGAAAATGGAAGGAAAAAGGAAGAGGGGCTGACCAAGGGCAAGATGGATGGATGATATCCTTGAAGTGACTGGATTGACCTTGAAGGAGCTGGGGGTGGTGACGACCGACAGAGAGCTCTGGCGTGGACTGGTCCATGAAGTCACGAAGAGTTGGAAATGAGTGACCGAATTAACAACAAAGGCTTTGAGAATGGTGTGGTTTTCGGATTTCCTTTTAGCAAATTGGGAAAAAAATACCTTCCTAGTGCGCACACATGTGAGAATAATAGGCTGCATGCAGGGCAATTCATCATCTAAGAGCTTTTTTCTTGTTGAACGATCTTAATTTCTTTCTCTATGGGAGCAGACTTCTCTGTTATCTGACTCAACAGATTTGCTTCCTGTCTTGATGCAACAATAACATTGGTTTAATTAGGGGAAACATAAGGCCCTGATTGTAGAACAAGAAATTTCTATTGATACTGCTGAGAGTTATATAAATTTGTCATCAAATATTTGGGTGGAAGACCAAAAAAACTGGAAAAAATGAAAAGTTATTTTACACAGTATTCCTGTCAGTCTGAACAAATGAGCTTAGTTTTATCTTAAGTCTATAGTGGGCCAATGCATTTATTGGAATTTCTTCAACAGATTTGAATATATATATATATATATATATATTCAAATTTGTTGAAGAAATTCCAATAATCATCACATAATTCAATGACTTCAGCCTAATTTTTGTCAGTATTGATGTAGAAAACTGGAGTGTAATGCTGAAGTCATTGAATTATGTGATGATTCTGGATTACTGAATTGCAACACTGTATGACTGAATGTTCAAATATATGTGAAATACATGCTTGTAGTATCCAATGAACACTGTCATGAACTGTGACCAGTGGCACCACATATGCAATTCCGTTTCTCCATGCTTCCTGAGAATGCAGAGTTCAACCTAAAACACCAGTGTCTGACTGATTCCACAGGAGAACTTACACATGATAAGGTTCCTTAGGCAGCTACACATAATTTGCTCAGATATGAACCAGACACATCATGATCCTATAGAGGATTGGATTTTAATAAAAATCTATTCATTTGCCACAACTAAACATTTAGTATCGCCATATCTGCAACTGGAAAAGCATGATTATACACACACACACACACACACACACATAGATATGTTTTGCCTGTTCAGATTCTCTCGTGAAGAGTCATCCCTTTTTGAAAAAAATGGATGACAGGAAGAATTTATACAATATCCCTGTAGATATAGAATAGAGCCAGTCTGGTGTAATGAAGGAGCCAATTACATTTCCTTGAGTTAATTGGAGGAAAGATGATATGGCCTAGAGCATACGTGTCAGACACATAACCCACCACGTCATTTTATGTAGTCTACAAGGCTTTCAATGTCAGAGCAACATTTATACAGCCTTCCAGTTATAAATAGCCGTTTGAAGGCAACCAAAAGGCTGATGTGGCCCTCTATGAAAATGAGTTTGACATGGGTGCTCTAGGGTGTTTCTTTATCTGTTTGGTATGGAGGACCATCAGCTTCTTCTCTATCTCGAATATTTGTGCCCGTTACTTTTGTTGCTGAAAACATGCCATCATGGACTAGGAGTGAAAAGCTTATGCACCTGCATTGGTTTTTGGACCACCACTTGGAGTAGCACTGAGTCACAGCTGCTCCGAGTCCCCTTGGGGAGATGCGGCAGGATATAAATAAAGTATTATTATTATTATTATTATTATTATTATTATTATTATAGGGGGCAAAGGAGAAAAAGCTTTGTCTGAACCAAAATAAATGTGTATGTAGTGACTTGATAGTACATGACTGTTACATTCTGTTCTGTGTACCGCCAGGGCTATAATTATTTGTTAATTCCTTTAAAAGCAAGAAAAAACAAAACAAAAGCTGAGTTGTGAGGTGCATATTCTTGAATTTTATAGTTATCACTGGCATATACAGTGTAAGGAAGCAATACAGAATATATTTAAAATTACTAATAAAAAGGTATGATTTCAATAGCATTTCAGTGGTGTTCAGTAAGATTTTTCCTTTGGAAGATTTTTGCTCTGACATGTTATTTCTGGATTGTACACCTGGTATGGCTTTTCCTTTAAATTAAAATGTTTTCGCTTGGATGAATAATCTTGATTTCATCAACCGTCATGAGTTTTTATTTAAATATTTTCATTTTAATTTATGTTCCTGCAATTTAGGCCCTCCAGAAGGAGCCCAGTGGCACAGTGGGTTAAACCCTTGTATTTGCGGGTCTGCTGACTGAATCTGGGGAGAGCAGGTTGAGCTCCCTCTGTCAGCTCCGGCTCCCCATGTAGGGATATGAGAGAAGCCTCCCACAAAGATGGTAAAAAACAACAAACATCCCTGGGCAACGTCCTTGCAGATAGCCAATTCTCTCAAGTCGCTCTTGACACGAAAAAGGCCCTCCAAAAATATAAGAAAGAATTGACTGCTACAGCTGAAGTAGTGGCTGTAGATGAAAGTGTCAACAATAAATCAGAGTCTATGGTAGATGTAGTAAAAAGAAATATTTCAAATTATAGACATGCAATGCTAGATAAGCCTGAATAGATCTGGGTGAATAAAAGTCTGAAGCATCTATGAATCAATAGTGAATGATCTTGCTCTAACCACTAATGTACTTTTCTCTGTTGTATCTGCTCACCCATTTCTCTTTTTCCAGCCATCATATTATTTATTTTAGTACTAGTGTATATCCCTGGCATTGCCTGGGTGTCAGAGGGCCCTCTGCTCCCCTCTTTCTCTTTCCTTTCCCCTTTCTCTTCCTCCTTCCTTCCTCCCTCCTTTCCTTTCTTTAACTTCTTCCCTCCCTTCCCCCTTCTCTTTTCATCCATTCTTTAAGTCTGAGAGGAGGTACCACTCATTGTCTCCATGACAACATAACTTACTTTGTGGCTCTTTCCTTCCCCTCCCATCCTCTCATAAATATATATCACCTTTCTTTCCCAGTGACATCACAGAGGGCCACTTCACCTAGCAACAGCCCTTGTGGTCCAAACAGACAGACAAACATACTTTGACAATATAATATTTAAATATTTTTTAAACTTTATTTATACCTTGCCCTTCTCCCCGTGGGGATTCAAGGTGGCTACCAACCACACACTTCTCTCACAATTTAAAACAAAGTGAATACATTTTTTTTAAAAAAACCCATTAAATAATACTCTGTGGGTTCGGTTAAAATACAGGTATAATGTAATAAATACAGTAGAGTCTTGCTTATCCAACATAAACAGGCCGGCAGAACATTGGATAAGCAAAAATATTGGATAATAAGGAGGGAGTAAGGAAAAGCCTATTAAATATCAAATTACATTGTGATTTTACAAATTAAGCACCAAAACATCATCAATAGAAAAAAAAAACAGTTCAATACACGGTAACGTTATGTAGTAATTACTGTATTTACAAATTTAGCACCAAAACATTGCAATGTATTGAAACAGCTGTGGATCCTGGCAGGAGGCAGACTGCATAGGATAATACAGAATGTTGGATGAGCGAAAGTTGGATAAACAAGACTCTACTGTACAGTTAAAATACATTTCAAAACACGCAATGGGGCATTCAGTTAGATATGCTTAGCATCAAGAGTGAGCTGGCCAAAAAAATATGGATAAAAGTGGCTATGTGATTGCTGCTTTGTGTTGCTGTTTTTGATAATCAATGCAGCTTGCAAATGTGAAAAACCATGTAAGTGATTCTATTTTTAGCAGATAACAGTGAAGCCAAGATAGTGAAACTTTCAGTATTCTTTCTTAACAGTGAGCAAGAAGACCTAGTGGCCCATTTTAATTAAATGTAGAAATTAGTCATATTTATTGACCATCACATGAACCAATGCTGGAGTTTTTCAAATGTTTCAAATGTTAATAATCTAAGAATTGTTATTATTGGTACTGTTCCATTATCCAGACGGAGGCCAAAAGTGGGCACAACACTGAGAAATATAGTCTTTGTATAGGGTGGGGGGGGGGGGAGTAGATTTTCCTCATTTTTGCTGGTTATCCCCTCCCCCTCCCTCTATGTCTTACACGAGGTTTGTTTCCATGATGGCGACATGGAGGGGGGGGGGGGAGGATAATAGGAAAACGGGATAATAGTTTTACTCCTTCAACACCCCTCCCTTAAAATGGACTATCCTTCTTTCTCTAGCACCCCTTTTTTGCCTCCACCTGGATAATGGAACACTACCATATTATTTTTGTATTTTCAGCATTTTATTAAAGGCAACTAACTTCCTGGTAATGTCTAAATATTTCTGTTACCCATCCAGAACAAACGATAATATGTCATAGGAACAATGAAAACTTTGAAAAATCATTTCTGTAGGCTAACTAAAGAACTGAATTGGGAATCACAAAAGGATATTGGTATTTGTTTCAGTTACAGTATGTTTCAATTTTGTTTTTACAACAAGTAACAATGATCCCTTGTTTCTCCCACTTTAATGAGCACAATAAAATAACTAGTACAACCTTAATAATGTAGATCTATTCATTTTATATCTATTTATATAGTTTGTTACATCTCATTTTCCCCAAGTCTTAGTCCGCTTTGTTTCAGGCTTAGCAACACATTGCATATTTCTTTATAAAAGGATCAGCCATTTCATATTTTACTTATTTGTTCAACTCCTTGTTTTTAATTTTTCACCTTGCCGCATGCCTGGTGTTTTATTCCACTGTGTTATTTTCCTTTTTTGTTTGTATTTTATTTGAGTTATTATCTGTTGTATGTATTTTATTTTGTTTATTGTATTTGTTGGGCTTGACTCATGTTAGCCGCCCCAAGTCCCTGAGGAGATGGTGGTGGGATATAAATAAAGTTTAATAATAATAATAATAATAATAATAATAATAATAATGTCAGGAGCTTGTGATTTCATTTTTAACTTGTCAATAAAGCCTAAGACTTCATCTCTTCAGACGTCTTGAAAAGAATGAGTTCAGAAATTATTTTCTGAGCTCCTTCTCACACATTGAAGAGAGATCAAGTAATAATTTCTATTCTTTGGATTCTCCCTATCTTTCATTACAGCCTTTCACATGTTGACCACCAATTAAATATCTTGCCAACTGTCACCTTGCTTCTGTTGTACTGGATGGCTAGGTGTAATGTTTAGTTTGATAGATCACTTGAAGGCTTTCTGTGTGGTTCTCTGTTCCCCTAGCAGCTCCCTGGAGATCATTAGAAGTGCCACCTTAAAAAGAGTCCACTGTGTGTGTTGGAGAGAGAACCTCCCTAAAATTCCAAGTCATTGTTGCTTCATCTGTTGTTGCTTAACACTATGAACCCAACAAATTCCCCAACTGGTTCCGTGCTTTCCTTTAAAAATACTTCCCCTATAGCTGCCAGGAATGCACCTTCTCTGGGATTCAGTCCTGCTACATTTTCAGAAATCATCTGCATTTAATGAGGGGATTTCTATGCTAATGCGGCTCTCAGTCTGCTGACACTCATCGCTGTATCACCTCTTTTGACCCAGAGGCAGAGGTTGAAGGACTTGCTAAGTGCCTGGCAGAAGCTGGAATCCAGTTGAATGTCAGCTGATTTAAACTTAGCTATTTCAACGAGCAGAAAACCTCTTTAGGATTATGAGGTGCTTGAGGTATGCTTTATATGAGAATGCATGCAAAGTCTTGGTGAGATGTACCATGCAGTAGTACAAAAATACATTCCCTGCAATATTGGCACATTCTTGATATCTGAGCTTAAATGCTTCTAGTATTAATGACACAGAATAACCAAGTCCTTCCACAGAAGTAGAGACTTTCTGTGATCTTGTCTAGGGCCCTTTGAGCTTTCAGAATTCATCTGTAGCGACTTTAGAAGTACCAAATGCCAAACCAAGGCTAAAGCTTAGTGACTGCCTACAAATGCTCAGACTTTTTGCTCGGATTTCTAATGCCAGGAATTTCACCCCAAATGACTACTGAGGAAACCCTCCTCCTCAGGGAAACCTGTCAAGTTGAAAAACGACTGTGCATTACAAGTCAAAGCATTCCATAAGGCTAACTTACTTAACACAAGTGGAACATGCAAGGGTCATCAATAAGAATACAGTTTCTGTCAGAAGTGGTAGTGTTCAAATATATATTTAAGAATGTTTAAAATTTCACACTTAATCTAAACTATATTCAGCTGCTACTATGGAGTTGCAGTGATGCAATGGGTTAAACCCTTGTGCCAGCTCAACTGCTGACCTGAAAGTCGGCAGTTCGAATCTGCAAGATGGGGTGAGCTCCCGTCTGCCAGCTCCAGCTTCCCATGTGGGACATGAGAGAAGCCTCCCACAGGATGGTAAAACATCTGGGCGTCCCCTGGGCAACGTCCTTTCAGACAACCAGTTCTCTCACACCATAAGTGATTTGCAGTTTCTCAAGTCACTTCTGACACACACACACACACACACACACACACACACACAAAGCTGCTAGTTCCAGCTAAAGTAGATTTATTAAAGGAGTTGGATTTGTTCATCCAGCACTTATTTAAATCTTATTGATTCAACAGGACAAGTCTCGTTGTGACTAACAGATTTAGCCAAGCATATTTAAATTGAAGCTTTGTTCTAAAATACATTTTATTTTAGTTCCTGATGATTTTTGAGCATTGGGAATAAAGCTGCTGTTTGTAATCATACTACAAGGTAGGAGAGATGTCCTTTCCTTTTGCATGATGTCTGCTGTTCAAATAAAGATCAATGTTTCTTACTGTGACTTGGCTATTATCATTAGTCCCCTGGGTAGTTGAGATTAATTTACATTTTATGCCTTCCCTTTGAAAACATGCAGCAGGATAACTAACCCGCTACTGTGAGTAAAATAGAAACTGTCAACTCCTTTAAGGAGATTTATGATATGGTTGCAGCATTCATGGTTACCTTTGTATATTTTTGTATCAAGCAATTGATTCACTACAAAATAGCAGATGCAAAAGATTTGTGCATGGCTATAAACAAACACTGTACAGTATACATACAATGTACACAATGGTCTACAGGTGCTAGTCTCAACTGTCGTAGATTTACTGACTTAATTGCTGAATACTTAATGAGCACTTAAGTAAAACATATATTTTGTTGATGGTTGTAACATTAGTCATGAAAAGAGATGTAGTGTTATATTCTGTCTGCAAGGCTTGTTTGTGGGTCAGATCTGCTGAGGTTAGGAAAGTAAACCCTCTCTTGTGTTTCTAGATGTTTTCTTCTAGTTTTTTGCTCCTACACAGATACAGACCAGGAAAACTAAACTGTATGTAATATTAGCAAAAACAGTCCCAAGTGTTTTGGCTTACAACTCCCAGGAATCCCAGCCAGTTTACCATCCACTGCTTTAAGTTGTTATTTTGCATCTCTGTGTGAATGATAAATATTATAATAAAGAATCTCAAAATGAATTGGGCTTAATTGCTTGAAACCAATTTTAAGAACTGGTATAGGAATTTTCCATGTAAAGGTGTGGATAGGGAAGCATGATATTGAAGAATTGGAAGCCTATATATATATATATACACACACACACACACATATATACATATATATATATATATATATATATATATATATATAAAATTAGTGATAATAATTGCAATGTGGGAGATATTCGGTGTTCTCTAGTTCTGTTGAAACTTGGTAGGATCTTTATTCCTTTGCAGGCACTGCTGTGAGGACACATCACATTTTTTTTATTTGTCTTATTTCTGAAATTATAATTACCAATTGATGTCTAGGATATAATTCAGTAACCAAGATGCCAGCCTCCAAAGAGGTCAATTACTAATTTGGTTCCTATTTTGTAGGCATTTAATAATTATTGCTGCTTTTTCTTATTTCCTTTTTGAACACATTGTTTCATATGAAAATTATATTTTACTCACGAAGGTCTTTCTTCTTTCCCTCTTGCAGACGTGTCATCTTCGGAGCAACCTGAGTTGTTTCTAAAGAAACTTCAGCAGTGCTGTGTCATTTTTGACTTCATGGACACGCTTTCAGATCTTAAAATGAAAGAATACAAGCGTTCAACTCTTAATGAACTTGTGGATTACATTACAATAAGCAGAGGCTGTTTGACTGAGCAGACTTACCCTGAAGTAGTTAGAATGGTGAGTTGGAATTTTCAAAATCATAAACATTTTATAGATCTAATTGCCTAAAGGGGGAAAATGTTGGGCCTCTGTCTTACTACTGAAAGTTAAACTTTTAAATGCAAAATTCAGAAGAAAATACTCATTCAAAACTGTATGGTTAGATTATTTAAATTGTGAAAATTCTCAATATGAAGCACAGCTGTGTTTATCATAGATGTTAAAATATGTAAGAAACATAGACGAATCATAGGAAGTGTTTGTATTAAATGTTTTTATTTATATGTATCACGCTCAAATGTTGAGCTTCTTTGTGGCTTTAAAACAGTTCTGTTGCTGTTAATTCCCATCAGATTAGTTTTGACTAGTGTCTGCTCTATAAATGAGAGGCGTCCAAGATCTCCCATTAGCAGCAGCCCTTTTCAGGTCTTGCACTCATGGCCATCTGTGGCTTTCTTAATTGAGTGTATCCATGCGTAATGCTGTCTTCCTTTTTCCCCCTCTGCCTTCCACTTTGCTGAGTGTGAATCAGTCCTATACAGTATTTGAAGGGTATTGTGATATGTAGGAAAGTACTAGTTTTCATGGGTAAGAACTAGTGAAAATGATTTTAGATCACGGAATTCTTGTGTATTATATGCCTGATTTCCCAAGTGTTGAGAAGTTATGCTGGTCCGTGTAGTGAGGTAGGGGGTATTGATAATGTTATTCTTTCTTACCATCAGCTGTGTATTCTCTTGAGCAATTAAAATGGTGTCAGACTACATTAATTCTACCGTATAGATGCACCATTAGATGTTCTAGAGCAGGGGTCCTCAAACTAAGGGGATGGATACGGCCCTCCAAGGTCATTTACCCGGCCCTCGCTCAGGGTCAACCTAAGTCTGAAATGACTTGAAAGCACACAACAATAACAACAACAATCCTATCTCATGAGCCAAAAGCAGACCCACACTTCCCATTGAAATAGTAATAAGTTTATATATTTTTAAAAATGGTTCTTTATTTTAATTATTGTATTGTTTTTAAGTGGGTTTTTTTGCACTACAAATAAGGTATGTGCAGTGTGCATAGAAATTCATTCATGCTTTTTCCAAATTATAATCTGGGCCTCCAACAGTTTGAGGGACTGTGACCTGGCCCTCGGTTTAAAAAGTTTGAGGACCCCTGTTCTAGAACTTGGAATGAATTGTCACAGTTGTGATTGTGTCTTACTGGCCAAGATTCAGAATTGATTGTGTGGTGCTTTTGAATACTCAAGTGGCGCGGGAAGCTTTCTGTATCTTTCCCGCTTTAAGAGCTTTGAGACTGTGTTACCAATGAACTATACATTAGTATGACTTTAGTATATGGAAAGTTCACATGGTACAAACATAAGATGTAGTATAGACTATCTTGATGATATTACTTCACTTGTTTAACCTGTTTTGTTTAGCTGTTCATTTCTGGCTGCAAGTCAATATGCCAATGCATGCTTTTTAAAGTTCTGAACTTCTTGGACCTGTATTTGGTAAAATATTACTATTTGTTGGTATATTCAGTGAGTGATGATTTCTGGAAGATTTTATATAGCCACAGTTTTCATAGGCCTAAATACCATAAAGACAGTAGATCTTGGAAGCTCATCAGTTAGATCTGATTAGTATTTGGATGAGAGACCACTAATACTAGGCACTGTAGGCTATATTTCAGAGACATTGACTGTGAGACCACCTCTTAGTATTCCTTGTCGAAGAAAACCTATTAACAGTCTTGAGTCCCTATGTTAGCAGAAAGACGGGATAAAAATAAATACGTAAATAAATAAAACCATATGACATTCATGAGGTCATGAAAAGTTGACAGGCAGTTTGAAAGTTCCGGTACACAGACATACATATTTAAATAAAGTTATAGTCTGCTTTGATATGGTAATGTCTGCACTGAAACAAGCAACTGTGGGCAGATCAACAGTGTATAACATTTGTGTCAGAGGTATGTGTTTGACTTGACTGTTGGGGGGCATTCCTGTACTAGATTTTATCACACTTCTTGAAGTAGTTCGTAGTGCTTGTAGTGGATGGTTAATTTGTTCAAGACTGATTTGTACTTAAATTCTTTGTATTATTGCTTGAAAATATACCCTATTATCTTCTATAAGACTTCGTTCCAATGCCTATAGTATTACAGCCAATGAAAGGAAATATTGCATGGAATTTTGTTCATCTGAAGTCGCTACAACCCTTTTAATCATAATTATTTCTGGAGGGCAGTATGAAGTTTTCTTTAATATTAAACAAGTGGTGGGGTAACATTTAGAGTTACCCCAGGTGGTGAGGAAAAGTGTAGGAAACATGGGAAACTTGTTACAAATAGATGTAACATTTGGGAGGTAGTATTAAGAAGCATGAAGCTTTAATCCCATGTCAGGATTAGCATCTCTAATGTGGTTTTTACTGAAAATCTGTCAGAAGTGATTTCATTAATGAAATGTGTGGGCAAAATGTACAGGATGATTCAGTAACTAAGTGGTGCCTATTGATAGCTTTCTCTTGTGGGTGCTGTGCTTCAATTGATTTGTTGAGTAGTGGAGAAGAAGATGATATTACTGATTCACTGTGTTGGATAAAGTATGTATAGGCAGTCCCCGAGTTACAAACATCTGAGTTGCGAACAACTCATAGTTCAGAATGGGGATGAGACAGCAGGAGGTGAGAGAAATCTACCCTTAGGAAGGGAAATTCAGTCCTGAAAGAGTCACCATGGAGAAAAGATGTCTCCACTAAAGCTTTATCACCAATCCTTGTTCCCACGACAGGCCAAATTTTTCAAAATCCAATTATCACAGGACAGAAAGTGAAGAGAAATCTTCAGAACAGGAGCACAGAAAACAAACACCACAGGGGTGTTAACTGTTCCCTATGGTTTCCAAAGATATAGATATAGATATATTTGCTTGGAGCTACACTTAAAAAAAAAAAGTTCCGACTTACAAACAAATTCAACTTAAGAAAAAAACCTACCGAACCTATCTTGTTTGTAACTTGGGGACTGCCTGTACTTGAAATATTGCTGTTGTTGAAATAAAAAAAAAATCACATAGAGCGATTATGTCAGAGGCTTTCATGGCCAGAATCACTGGGTTGCTGTGAGTTTTCCAGGCTGTGTGGCCATGTTCCAGAAGCATTCTCTCCTGATGTTTCGCCCATATCTATGACAGGTATCCTCAGAGGAATGTCCAGGGTTTGAGAAAGAACTCTTGTCTGTTTGAGGCAAGTATGAATGGGGACCACCAAACGCAGTGCCCAAATCAAAGAACTTTAAAGGCACTGCAGCCTAATTCAGTCTGAGAAGTCAGCCATAGCAGAGCACCTGAGGAACCAACCTGGTCACAGCATATTATTTGAGAACACAGAAATGCTGGACCGCTCTAACAACCACCACGTCAGACTACACAGAGAAGCCATTGAAATCCACAAGCATGTGTTCAATTTCAGCAGAAAGGAGGAAACTGAAAACAAACAAAATCTGGCTAAGTATTTAAAAAAAAACCCTCTAAAATCAGGACAGTAAATAAAGAGCAACACTAAAACAAAAAACAAAAAACAAAAAAAACAACAACAAAAAATTCCAGACAAGAATCAATCAGGGTCAGCTAACACCTCCCAACAATGAATTCTTCCAGGCAGCAACCAGCCAGGCTTTGAAGTTGCAAGGCCATTAAATGCTATTCAAGGTGGCCAATTGCAAGATTCACACTTGCCTCAAACAGACAAGAGTTCTTTCTCCCACCCTGGACATTCTACAGACATATAAGCCTCACCTGCTTAGTTTTCAACAGACCTCACAACCTCTGAGGATGCCTGCCATAATTGGGGAAGAAACATCAGGAGAGAATGCTTCTAGAACAGCACAGAAAACTCATAGCAACCCATATAGACCAACTGTTTTTGAAAACCCTGCACTGTCATCCCATTTAACTACCACATGCCATTGCCTTTATTTAGTTTTCCCTTCAGGTCCTCTCTGTCCTCTTTCTGCTGGGATGTTTGCTACCTTTCGATGATGACACTAGTGGAAGATTTACCCTTGTAAAATACATTGTCCTTTCCATTTAACACTCATTAGATTCACTGTCACGATTCTGCCTTTTGAAAATGCCATCAAAAGACTCTTCAAAGCAAAAGCAGATGCTCTTTAATCCATTGGGGAAAAATCCTGGATTTCCTCCCCTCTTATCACATCTTACAATTATATAGAACTGCGTATATTCTGGATTCATTCCTTCCATTCCTTCAACTCCTTTAATATGCCATAAAATCAAAATCTTAAGAATTTTAGTTTTTATTTATTTACTTTCACATTTTCATCTCCTTATAAGATGATGGAGCCGCTGCCTTGATATTTCTTGCAAAAGTACATTTACTAAGGGAAACTGGTGAGAAGGCATTGGGAGTAGATGTTGCTATATTTTAAAAAAAAAACCCTCTAAATTACATGTATGTAAGGATTGACAAGATATGGAAGCAAGGGGACAGTTTTACCTTGTTGTTGTGCCGGCATCGAATTGTGCCTTTTTGTAAGCCACCCTGAGTCCCCCCTTGGGGGTTGAGGGGGGGGGGTAGAAGTGTGAGAAATAATAATAATAATAATAATAATAATAATAATAATAATAATAATAATTTACATGAGCCTTTCTCATCTCAGTCACAGGGGCGTTTGGCAGGGACGAGAGAGAGAGAGAGAGAGAGAGAGAAGTCTCAGTGATTCCCCCCCCCCCCCCCCATGGAACTCCCTTCCTGGCGAGATTAGATCAGCCCCCTTCTTTCTATCCTTCAGAAAGATGCTAAAGACCTGGCTGTGGGACCAAGCCTTTGGGGCAGTGCAATGATGAAGTAATAGGGAACCTACTCCGCATGGTGTCTTGAGATGGTTTTAAACATTTGATTTTAAAGTAGATATGACTTATTTTAATGTTTGTGTATATTTATAGTTATTTTATGTCCCGGCATGGAATGTTTGCCGTTTGTATGTTGTGCTCTGCCCATAGTCCCCTTATTTCAAATAAACAAATACTATCCACACTTTTCTGGACTTTTTTTCTGCAACTAAAAAAGCAAGAAATTTGGGTTGTTTTTTTCCCCTGATATTTCCTGGGATATTTAAACATGCATGCAACTCTGCTTATAAGTAATGGTTTGTACCTTTAATCATTTTGGCTACAAAATCATGATTGTTCAGTTTTGGACCAGTGTAATTTTATGGAACAATACATGAAACAATGCATTCTTTGTGGACCTTACATCAGCCTATGACATGGTGCAACATAGAAAAATGCTGCAGAAAGTCCTCTGATAGGCAATCATTAAAAATATTTAGCTGTATTTACCTCTATTCAGTTTTTTTCATATCCAGAACCTGTCTAGCTCTTTGTTAATCTTATTAAGAAAATAAGTTTTATGGAGTCTTGAATCACTGCATGCACTCTGCTTATTATCCTACTAGAAACAGTGATCCATAAATATTGGTGATAAACACTTTTGTTGCTAATGTAGCTCAGTGCAGCGTACATTTGAATAAGGCATAGCGGGAGGGATGGTGTTTGTGAATTTAGATATCTATTAACTTTGGCTCCAAGCTCAAACTCCTCAAAGTGAATGATCCCTTAAAGAAGGGGGATAGGCAAAAAGGAGAATGGAAGGGAACAGAGAGACAAAAGCTGAAACTGAATGAGATGACAAAAAGGGGTTTTTTTTTTTTTAGATAAAACCTATTTGTTTTGATCCCCAAAATCCTTTATCTAAACCCATGTCCTCCCCATGCCTATTCTGAAGTAGATATGAAAGTAAAGACAACTTATTTAAGTGGAATTATCCAATTACTCAGCTATTCAATGGGATTTTTGATTAGATGGGGGAGGGTGTGGATTTAGGTACCTTTTGATTCCATCCCAAATAATATACAATGTTGTATAGTAGAAACCAGATTTAAATCAATAGTGGACAAACATTGCAGACAATTTGTCTAGAAGTAATATAAGTTAGTAAGGACTGATGCTTTAATTTCAACCAGAACACTATTTCCCTACAAGCACAGCAGTAAGTTTTACAAAGGTCCCATCTCCACTGACCATTTAAGGGAGTTTGAGCTAGCATCAGACTGTGGTGGTTAGACAGTGAACATCCATAAAAGAAAGCCCTTAATGTGCACCAATGCTCTGTTTTTTGTAATAACTATGCAGGCCTCAAATTAGTTCCATGATTTTCTATGTAATCACCTGCACAGGGAAACCATTTCCTTTAGTACTGGTTTGAAACTGCATTAAAAGGTCAATGTAGATGAGACTGGTTAATCAGAGGTGGGAGAATTCCTAATCAGAAACGTTATAAATGCCTCAGAGCATCCTTGTATCCTGTGACTGGGCACATAATAACACTTTCTTACATTGCTGAGAACTGTTTATGAATCTCTGGAAATAAGTCATTTCCAACCACCTTGGAAGTTAAGATTGTCCAAGGAGGCCCTGCTCTCGGTCCCACCCATCTTGCAAGCGCGGCTGGTGAGGACAAGAGACAGGGCCTTCTCAGTGGTGGCCCCCTGTCTATAGAACCCCCTCCTCAATGAAATCAGTTGCCCCCCTCTCTCCTGACCTATAGGGGAAAAAAACCCACTTAAGATGTGGCTTTGGGACCAATCCTTTGACCAGTAATTGGAGTAGTGCAATAAATGACCACGAACGAATGTGATTGACAAATAGAATGGCCCTAGATTATGATTTGGATTTTGTGATTTTAATTGATGTTTTAATAATTGATGTTTTAATTGCTTGGATTTTAATTGTATTTGTTTATTTTATGGACATATATGTATATGGCATTGAATTGCTGCCTGTTGTAAGGCTACCCTAAGTCCCCTTTGGGGTGAGAAGAGCACAGTAAAAATGTTATAAATAAATAAATATGCATCTGTACAGAAGCTTACCATTATATTTGTTATAGTTAAAATTTGTTTGACTTTCCATTGTGTCTTTTGTGTTTTATTAATTTTCCATACTGCGTAGATGGCACCGCAAATAATTTGTTAGGTCACACAAGTCTCTGTATGTATATATCCATCAGCTTTGTCCTTGGAATAATATCTGTTACAAAAATGCTATATTAATACAATATCATTGTTAAAACAAATTGAAGGACAAGAGAACACTTACTCAGAAAACATATTCAGGTGTGGCTGTGTTGATCATATAGCAAAATAAAACAGAATCAGTGTGACCCACAATGAGGTCATAAGTGACATTGGGTAACACCCAACCACCCAAAATACCCAAAAGGTCTTCCAGGAAATGAGGTCTGGGGTTACAATGTAATTGACAGAATGCTGAATAATGAACTAGGTCTTCCTCTCTCCAGCCTCACAATTATGAAACCATTTGCAGGGATGTCAAACTCATTTTCACCAAGGGCCTTATGGTTGCTTTCAAAGGACTGTTTGTAATTGTAAGACTGTAAATGCAACTACTCCTTAATACATTGTTAAATAACCTAAGACACCAGGTGGCAAGTACTGTTATGTTGTGTGCCTTCATGTTGTTTCTGACTTACGTCAACACTTAAGATGAACCTGTCACAGGGTTCTCTTGACCTTCCTCTAAAGCTGAGAGGGTGTGACTTGTCCAAAGTAAACTGTGTTTTAGAGGAGCTTTGAACACTGGTCCCTAGAGGTGTATTCCAGTGTTCAGACCATGGTGGTTCAGTGATGGTGCTACATAAATGTTAATAGCAATAATAACAGATAGGGGGTGGCAATGATAACCGTTTGAGTCTCCTTCAGTGGAGATAAAGCGGGGTATAAATAAATATAATAGCAACTCTATATAACAAAATTTGAAAAAAAAATCTGTTCCTGGTTTGAAGATGCTATCCCTGTTTAATTGAGCAGTACCTACGTTGAAAGTCATTTTTTTGTTTTTGTAGCTGTCACAAACTACTGTATGTTGAATTGGTAGGGTTTCTATGAGATATCCATTGAAAAACTATAGCAAAATGTCTGCAGGGTGGCTTGCAAAAACTTTTTTTTTTCAGTTTGGTAACTTTCCCCATGTATTGTCGAAGGCTTTCATGGCTGGAATCACTAAGTTCTTGTGGGTTTTTTTTGGGCTATATGGCCATGTTCCCTATGTTTTTATGATAGAACCAATTAGGAAATAACATTTATAACCCAGGAACAAAAATGGTGTAACAATAATAACAAAAATACTGTTTGGCGATGATGATGATGATGATTTTTTTTTTTTGGTCGTGTCAGGAGTGACTCCTGGTGTGAGAGAATTGGCTGTCTGCAAGGACGTTGCCCAGGGGATGCCTGGATGATTTGATGTTTTTATCATCCTTGTGGGAGGCTTCTCTCATGTCCCTGCATGAGGAGCTGGAACTGATAGAGGGAACTCATCCGCCTCTCCCCGGATTTGAACCTGCGACCTGTCGGTTTTCAGTCCTGCCGGCACAGGGATTTAACCCACTGCGCCACCGGGGGCTCTGGTGATGATGATGATGATGATAGGCTATTATGATAACAACAACGGCAGTTGTTAGCTTTTCCCTCTTTGACTCACCAAACTCTTCCCTCTCATGGTTCCCTCCACCCCAAAGGAGGACATCTCCCCATCCTAACATCTCTTTTATCTCCCTCAGTCCCGGAGTCCTCTATTGCTTTCTTGCCTAGGCAGAGAGAGAAAGAGAGAGATCCTCATCTTTCTGTCCTTTTGCCTTACCTTCCACTTGTGTTCCCTCAACCTCCCTCCATATGCCAACTATCCCCAGTGGACCTTTCTACCCACTACCACCTCCTCCTCCTCCTCTTCTTAATCTTCTTCTTCTCCATCCACCCTGAGGGGTTTCTTCCTCCCTCCCTCTCTTCCTGCCACACACAATATATGTCCCACAAGTCCTCTGTTTCTCCCTCTCTAGTCTCCAGACAGTGACCACCCCATCCCCTTCCCTCCTTTGTGACTGGCTGCTTGAAAAGCCTGTTAGGTCCTGTCCCCAATGATCTGGCATGTTGTTGGTTACCTTAGCTGTCAAAGCCAGATTGGACCTCATACTGAAGCTGATTGACTCAGGGGCAGATGCCACTCAACATTCATCTCAGTGTGCTTTTGGACAGTTTATCAGGGCTAGCACTTGGCAGAGGAGGTGAGGCCAGCACCTCTTAAATTGACGCGGTGGGCCATATTTGGCCCACAGGCCTTGGGTTTGACACATGTGGTACTGGGGATCCATTTATACCTCCTCTGTCATTAGGCATTGTTTGAAACTGGAGGGCAACGAAAGCATTTCTGAATATAACAAAAGTTTTTTTAAAAAAAATCTTATTCTATCTTTGGCTAAAACATAAGGAGAGCACTTGTGGTTGGTTGGTAAACATATTTTCATGAGAATCTGCATCAAAAATCTGTCTCCAAAAATCTGATTGTATGGGTTATAGAAGTCTGGGCAAGCTCAAAATAAAAGTGTGAAAATTATGTGATGAAACATAGTTCTTTAATAGGCCTGGGTAACAACGCAAAAATTTGTTTCTAAAATCGATTTGTATTTGGGTTTTTTTTTTTGTTTCGATATTTAAAATAATTACAAAATTTTCCCTTAAAAAAGTTCGGTATTTACGAAATTTCGTTAATATTTACAAAACATTTTGTAAAGATGGCGCCCTTTTTTTCGATATTTTTTCAATATTTTTTTAATTTAATTATTAATTTAGTAGAATAGGGAGGAGAAATTATTATTAAGGAGGGAAGGCAGGCACTCACTCACTCTGCCGGGCCCTCAAGCGCTGCCGCCGGCTCCTCCGAAGCAATGCGAAATTGGGAGAAGGGCTCTCCAAAGGCCATCTAGCCCAGCCCTCCGCTAAGGAATTGAGAGAACGAAGCACACCCACCGCAAAGGTGAGGAAGGAGGGACGGGCCGCCTTCCCGCTGAGGGTCGCTCGCCCTCTCGCTCGCTTGCTCAGCCGGCGCCTTCCCCGCCCTCTCCTCCTCGGGAGAACGAAGCAAGCACACCCACCGCAAAGGTGAGGAAGGAGGGACGGGCCGCCTTCCCGCTGAGGGTCGCTCGCCCTCTCGCTCGCTTGCTCAGCCGGCGCCTTCCCCGCCCTCTCCTCCTCCTCCTCCTCCTCTTTCAAGCTCTGACTGGCTAAGGAGAGGAGAGAGAGGAGAGCTCCCAGCAAGCATCTAGCCAAGCCATCTTACGTATTTCCGAAATGGACGGAAATATAACATTTTTTTGGCTCATGCATTTCGATATTTAAAAACACTTCCGGGTTTAAAAATAAGTTTCGTAATCGTTTTGTAATTGCTAAAATTAACGAATATTTAACGAATTACAAAATTAACGAACGAAATCGCCCAGGCCTATTCTTTAAAGATCCCCCACCCCCCTCCCATTTAAAGTACTGTGTGTAGTTCTTAAAGTATGAATATTTTATGAATTTTTTGCCTTAATTGAAGGGAAATCTGCCAGTTTTAGCACTGATGAAAATTATGTCTGTGTTAAATCAGAGAAAGGAGAGATCTGAATTTAATGCTCACAAAGTATAACATGCCAGAAGTAAGAAAAAATGTTATAATTATCATTAAGAACTTTAAATGGACAACCTTGTACCTTGCAATTGGCAGTGTTGACAGATGATTCCGTGTGATCAAACTTGTCTATTTTAGTGAATTGTGAACTGAAAAAGCTTTGAAACAGCTAGAGAGAATGACACTTTATATGTCCTCATAGTGTTTGGCATAAGGATGGTACTTCTAAGGACACTCATATGACACCGATCATATAAATGCACTGGCACCAGGATAGTGAGGAGATTGATTTGTCCTAATGCTGTGTAACTTCTTGTACTTTTTAAAATATCTTTGGGGGAAGTGTAATTCACATTTTGTATTACAGAGTGCTTGTTAGAGAGTAGTTGCAGGAGTTCAGTTAAAATAACCATTCTAGCTCAAATCTGCTTTATAATTGCTCTGATTACTTTAGGATCCTTAACTTCTGTCTATTTCTGTAGTCTGTGGAAGATTTGTGGGTTTTATTTTTAAAAAATCTTTTTACAGCACACCACTGTAATCAGGTCATAGCAATGGGTATGCTGTCACTTTGTCTTCATTGTTATGTTTTCGGTATTTTTAAATTGTTTCAAATCAACATGGTGCTAGTGGAATAGTTTATCTAATTGTTTTAATTGGTTTTCTTTACTCTTATGTCTGGGTTTTAACTATATTTTGTTTTATTATGTGTTCAGAATGTCTGATCCTGTTAAAATGACTAAGGGCGAAATCACATTAGCATTCTAGGACAGAGGCTTTAATCTTCCTATCGCCCGGTTTGCTCTGGCAGAATTCTGGGAATTGTAGTTTAGGGAAGTCAAGACTCCTCTAGCTGAGAATTCCAAAGGCCCCACTCTAAACTACATTTCCCAGAATTCTGCAGGAGCAAACCAGATGATTGGGAGATGAAAGCCTCCATTCTGTAACGCTAATGTGATCCTGTCCAAGGTCATAATATAATAATTATATTAATGAAGTTCACCTTGAAAAGGGTGGAATGGTTTTTCACCTTGTAACCTGAGCTAATAAACATACTTATTTTCATTTTAAAAGTTTAACTGTTAGGATTTTAAAATATAATTTCTGACTCTTAGGGTTTTCATGGCAGTATTTGTTTGGAAAAGATTGCCTTTTCCTAAGAGAGTGTGATTTGCCTAAGATGACCTGTTGGATTCCACGGCCACATGGAGATTCAAACCCTGGTCTCCAGAATCATAGTTTAACACTCAAACCACTGCACCACACTGGCTCCCTAAAGATTAAGATAATAAAAGAAGAATTCAGATCTCAAGTCCTTCAGTTTTTGAGAATGTAAATATGCATATATATAAACAGTTGCATATCTCCTATAGACAAATGGATTTTATAGTTCATTTATATCTTGCCTTTGTCCCAAGATGTTACCTAATGCAGCTCCCATGTAAATATGGCTCAAAACAGTTGCAGTAGTAGAATTGATTAAAAAAATTAAATATACAGTGTGCTAGGGATACTATTGTGCAAATTGGCATAACAATGACTGTTAACCCTAATTCTAAAGTAACTTTTCCCACTGGTGAAGAAAACTGATTCCTGGGACACCCTACAGGTCAGTGGCAAGTGTGCTGAACATGAATGCCCTGGCACCAGTAAAAAGTATTCTCCAAGTCCCATACCAGAGAGATAGATCAGGAGAGTACCATAAGTGCTCATATCAAAACCTGCATAGAAGAGGTTTAGAGAGTGAATAAAGACTCATGTCTTGCCACTGTAATCCTGTATTGAACAAGACTTCCATGTTTCTCTAGAGTTGCTCTTCCATTATACACAATTGATAACATTTGGATCTCGTTGACAGCTTTAACTTTTTTTTTTGCCATAGGACATGTTCACAACAAATGTCGGCATTCATTTGGTGCTTTAGAGAACTCAAGACTTTCATTTTACATACATCATTTTAATTCATAAAACAGCTATGTAAAGTTGTTCGATGTCTTTGTATGGCATTATTATTTGGAAGACCCCTGTAGAGCAGAGGTCCTCAAACTAAGGCCGAGGGCCAGACACGGCCCTCCAAGGTCATTTACTCGGCCCTCGCTCAGCGTCAACCTAAGTTTGAAACTACTTGAAAGCACACAACAACAGCAATCCTATCTCATCAGCCAAAAAGCAGGCCCACATATCCCATTGAAATACTAATAAGTTTACATTTTTAAAATTGTTCTTCATTTTAATTATTGTATTGTTTTAAGTGATTTTGCACTATAGATAACATATGTGCAGTGTGCATAGAAATTCATTCATATTTTTTTCAAGTTATAATCCAGCTGTCCAATAGTTTTGAGGGAATGTGACCTGGCCCTCTGTAGACGTAATAAAGGTTCTTTGTATTTATTTCATTATAAATCATGTGTTTCATTTATCTTCTCTCCTCTCTCCCCTCCCCCCCAAATGTGACTCAAGGTGGCTTCTTCCCATCAAATGAGCCTGAGAAGGCAGGTGGGACAGAAGGAAGGGCCCCTCCAGGTGATCCTAGAACTCCAATTTTGATCAATTTTATATCTGGTCTACATCTCAAAGTGACTGATTCATAATGGAAGATACAGTCCTTCAAGTAACTTGGACTCAAGCTATAGAGCGCATTGTAGGTCAAAACCAGCACTTTGAGTCATGTTGGGAAACTGAGCAGTAGGAAAGAATGGGGCCACTGAAGAAGCCCAAGCCGAGATAGGCAACTCAGAAGAATACCATGGCTGATGGTATTGAAATCCTTGAGAAGTCCAGAAAAAATCAACTGGGGCACACTCCCCCTGCCTAGTTCCCTGCATAAGTTGTCCATCAAGGTGACCAAACCTGTCTCCATCTCATTACCAGGCCTGAAACCAGACTGAAATGATTCTGGATAAAAATGAGGCAAAATATACATGCCTTGAGTGATGATATATTTCCTGGCACCACTGAATTCCAGTTCCCATTTTTTTCCAGAAAAATCTCCTTGAATGGAGTGAGCTGACAGACAATTAGTGGACATTTCAGCTTTGGTGCATCACAGTTTTCTAAAAATAAAATTTAAAAAATCCAGCATATGTTTTTTGTCCCATATTGGACAAAATAAGTACTCTGGTGACAAAACACAGTGGTTTTGTTGATTATTTTGCATCCTGAACATTTTTTAAAATTATGGTGTGGGGGTGCAGCAAGTGGCTGAAACTTGGTTGTGAAGGTTGCCAACTGTAAAGATAAAATATCATTGAATGTATACATTGTAGGTCTAATTCCAAGCATCCTGCAACAGAATGTGACACCAGGGACTAAAAGGTCCTGTCCCAGTGCATGAGGGTTGTAGCCACTTAGTGACATCAGCAGTAAGAGGATTTGAACTTGCGGATCTTGGGTTCATTGCTCGTTCTCTTTGCCACTGTGCTAAGCTGTATCATATAGATCAACAGTTAGATCTGATGTTCGAATTTCACCAGCAGCATGATGCATATGATGGGGAAAACAACAGAGGTTCACTTATAGCCAGTGTGCTCCAGAGGTTATGCTGATGCTTTTATGTTAAGCCACTTTGAGTCCCCTTCGGGGGAGATAAAGCAGGGTATTAACAACAACAACAATATAAAAAATAATTTTGACAACTGTTTTACCTATTGGTAATACAAGTCCAGTATTCCTTATCTGGAATTCTGAAATATTCCATAATCCAAAATTGTCCTAGTGCGTGGTTGAGATTGCCATCTCTTTGCATTCTCATGGTTCAGTGCAAAAAGTTATTCAAAATATTGTATATAATATTACCACTAGGCTATGTGTATGCGTATGAGGCATATGTGAATTTAGCATTTGGACTTGGGTCTCTTTCTCCAAGATGCATTATATGCAAATCTTCCAAAATTAGGAGGAAAAAAATCAAATCAAAAACGGTTCCTATTTCCAAGTATTTCAGATAAGGGATACTCAACCTATACTCATTTCTCTCAGTTTGAGACAGTAAGATTTGTTGTGCATACCAAGGGTTTCAGTAGAAGCCAGCAACCTTTATTTAGCACTGTGTCAAAATGTTCCCTCTTGTGGTAAGAAAAGGAAAGACCAGTTACAAAGTTGCTTATTTGTGGACAGTTTCTCAATATTTAGCTGCCTTCTTTCTTCCTTTTTCCTTCCTGTATCCTTCATGGCTCATCTTTTGAACTTTTCTTTTTTTCTAGTCTATATTTGTGATAGAAATGGCTATTGTTATGTCTGTTTTGTGTTGCCAAGAAAAAGAATGGACATGTTTACCAAATAAAACTAGGTACTAACAAATGTCAGTGTAGACATTCTGGCAGGTTGACTTTTTAACAGTGGATATCCATTAATTGAATGCATTTGCAAACCGCACCTTTCTGTAATTGCACTAAAACAGTAACAAGAATAAAATACTAACATTTTAAACTTTTGAAAATTCACATACATTACAACAAAACAGATAAACTCTCTGGAATATCTGAAAACTTTAAAGTACAATACAGATTTCACTAGTCATAGAATCATAGAATCAAAGAGTCGGAAGAGACCTCATGGGCCATCCAGTCCAACCCCCTGCCAAGAAGCAGGAATATTGCATTCAAAGCACCCCTGACAGATGGCCATCCAGCCTCTGTTTAAAAGCTTCCAAAGAAGGAGCCTCCACCACACTCCGAGGCAGAGAGTTCCACTGCTGAACGGCTCTCACAGTCAGGAAGTTCTTCCTCATGTTCAGATGGAATCTCCTTTCTTGTAGTTTGAAGCCAATGTTTCGTGTCCTAGTCTCCAGGGAAGCAGAAAACAAGCTTGCTGCCTCCTACCTGTGGCTTCCTCTCACATATTTATTTATACATGGCTATCATATCTCCTCTCAGCCTTCTCTTCTTCAGTCTAAACATGCCCAGCTCCTTAAGCCACTCCTCATATAGCTTGTTCTCCAGACCCTTGATCATTTTAGTCACCCTCCTCTGGACACATTCCAGCTTGTCATGGAAAAGCCAATGATTAAGGAGCCAAACTTTCTTGATTTCAGTATACTAAAATGTGGCTTGAAACTTGGTTTGGTTTGAAAGATTGGGGAAGAGAGTGAGAGAGAGACTCTTTTGGGTTAAAAATCCTGGAAATCTTTCTGCTTAATTTAAGCACATTGCCTGGAATCATAGAATCATAGAATCTAAGAGTTGGAAGAGACCTCATGGGCCATCCAGTCCAACCCCCTGCCAAGAAGCAGGAACATCGCATTCAAATAACCCCCGACAGATGGCCATCCAGCCTCTGTTTAAAAGCTTCCAAAGAAGGAGCCTCCACCACACTCTGGGGCAGAGAGTTCCACTGCTGAACGGCTCTCACAGTCAGGAAGTTCTTCCTAATGTTCAGATGGAATCTCCTCTCTTGTAGTTTGAAGCCATTGTTCCGTGTCCTAGTCTCCAGGGAAGCAGAAAACAAGCTTGCTCCCTCCTCTCTGTGGCTTCCTCTCACATATTTATACATGGCTATCATATCCCCTCTCAGCCTTCTCTTCTTCAGGCTAAACATGCCCAGCTCCTTAAGCCGCTCCTCATAGGGCTTGTTCTCCAGACCTTTTATCATTTTAGTCGCTCTCCTCTGGACACATTCCAGCTTGTCAATATCTCTTGAATTGTGGTTCCCAGAATTGGACACAATATTCCAGATGTGGTCTAACCAAAGCAGAATAGAGGGGTAGCATTACTTCCTTAGATCTAGAAACTATGCTCCTATTGATGCAGGCCAAAATCCCATTGGCTTTTTTTGCTGCCACATCACATTGTTTGGAAGTTTTGGAAGGCATTGGGAAGGTCAGATAGCAGTTTGAGAGCATATGCAGCATGTTGGATTTAGTTTTGCACTTGGACCATAGCTTTACAAATATATTCATTCAGTGGGTTTGAGGAAATATATTTTATCAATTGCCTAACAGGCTTGTTAAGAGGTTAAAATGCCTTGGTTTAGATTTGAAGTGGACCCTGGAAAGGGGAATGTATGCATCTCCAGGTACTGATGGAGTGTTCCTGTGTTGGCAAGGACTAATAAAGAGTAGCAGTCCAGCAAACTTCTGGAGGGCTACCCTTCTATCTTACTGGAAGGTAAGAAAAGTGGGTCCTATTAGACCTAACTATAGCCGATGAACAATATCATTGTGGAGTTACTCCCTTTACTCAAAATAGGAGCCCTGACTGTGGTAGCTAAGGAGGAGGCAATTAACTCTTAATTTTCAAAAGCAGAAGTGAGATTAAAAGCAGTCACTCAGGACACACTCTGTTCTAGATCGTAGTATTGTGCATTTGTATAGGATTGCTATCCGTTGTGTTTGCTTAATTTGTATGACCCCGTTTTCATTTTTGAGTGCTGCTTCAAAAAACGGTGCCTTTCCGAATGAGCATTTTTGTTCCACATCTGAAAAACTAGATATTTTCATCCCATTGATGGCAATGGGCATGCGATACTATACAAATGCTTCCCTTCCTCATAGTTGTTGCTCGGCACTGACTGCATACCCTGGCAGGCCCGCGCATGTAGGCCCAAAGCACATGGGCCTGCCAGGGTTTTTCTGGGACTGCACAGTTGCTGAGTTGTGGAGGGCAAACCCCAACAAGCCGCCAGCCCCATGCCAAGGATCTCCGATGAAAAGGCCTCAGTGCAATCCCTCTTCTCTGTATAACTATGATGCTGAAAAGAAGGCTTGGAGCCGGTACCTGCTCCTACCTGCCTTTTGTATCTAGTTTAATTTCGTTCTGGGAGGGGGTCTTTTGTATTGTGCCATGGATAATAGATATACCGGGCCCATGACTAAGATCTGGCAGTACCTGATACCTGTTTTCATTGGGAAGATAAAAATGTGGCAGGAATTTTTTATGCAATGTGTAAACCATAAAATGCTATCAAAATTGTTTCTATGTAGTAGTAATTTGTTAATAGAATGCATAAGAAATATTTACAGACTCCGTGAATACTTGTTAGTGATTATTTATTATTTTAATAAATGTCCTTGGATTCCTTGTGGTTCTTTTATTCTGAAGTCTTCAAGGGCGGAAAACGCACTGAACTAGATAAACAGAAATAACTGCAACAGAACAGCAATGGGCAGGGCTATAGGACCGAGCAACTATGAAAGGACTGAGCAACTATCAAAGAGTGAAATTTTAAAATTACTCCTCCCTGCTCAGCCATTGGCTGTCTTTGTAGAAATGCAGCTTTTAATTTGATCTGTTGTATTTTCTAGGTTTCTTGCAATATATTCCGAACACTTCCTCCTAGTGATAGCAATGAATTTGATCCAGAAGAAGATGAGCCTACCCTTGAGGCATCATGGCCACATTTGCAGGTAATTTATTTATATTTTTGTTTAATTTTGTAATGTTTAAAAATAGAGTGAGCTTCTTTATTTATTGTAAGGATACAGAACTAGACCCCATTTTTAAATTACTTTTAGGAAGAAATATAATACATTGATAAAAAAAATGATACATGAATGAATGGATAGACATAAGGGAAATTTGATTGTGACAGTGCCAGAATAATATTAAACAGACATTTAAGCATACATGATAATATGGTTGCAGGATAAAGATAAGAAGAAGGACACAGCTTGATATATACTAAGGCAGATCGTTAGACCATTATTGGTTATTGTCTGTTTGGACTAACCTTGGCTTCTGTAGTTTTAGAAATGAGACTTCATGCTCTGAGCGGAGTTGAAAATACATGAATCTAAGATATTGTGTCTGTAAAGTGCTAGTACCACTGAGTCTATAGTCTTTCTTCTTACCAAGTAACCATACGATCTTTTTGCTAAGTTCATTCTGCTGGTTGGATGACCCATGTGGTCTCTTTCAACTATATATTTCTATGGTTTCTTTGACTACTGAGCAGAATTGTCTTTCCCGTTAGCTCTGGAGCCACAGCAGAGTTTTTTTGTGGAAGAGAGAGAGAAGTAGCTGCTGCTCTCCTGGTTAATGGGCCCACACCATGTATGAGGACTGTGTGGCACTCCCAAGTGTTGTTGGATGCAAGTCCTGTTAACCCTAGTAGCATAGCTGATGGTGAAGAATGCTGAATGCTGCAGTCCAACAACATCTGGAGGGCTGCAATTTGTTCACCATTGCTTCGTATCTTTCAGCTTATTCTCTTAGTGGGTTAAAACACCCGAGACACATTTATGTTTGGCCATGCCTTCTACAATTAATTTCACTCAGGTAAAACAATGTCAGTTTAATTATTTTCTTCTGTGTTGTGCACACTGGACAAGGAACCAGCCAGGTGTGTTAGGTTTTCTTAAAATGATTAAGGCATGGAGCTATATTTATTGAGAGGGAAAAATTAAAAATTGAGAAGGGACCAGGAACAGAGAACCCCTTATTTTTTTCTTGCTTCAAATTTTGTTGCCCTTATCCTGATTTAAAATGTCAACACATCTAAAACCCCTGTGGAGAAAGAAAAGCTGTTTAAATAAAGGTAAAGGTTTTTCCCTGACATTAAATCTAGTTGAGTCTGACTCTGGGGGTGGTGCTCATCTCCATTTCTAAACCGAAGAGCCAGCATTGACTGTAGACATCTCCAAGGACATGTGGCCGGCATGGCTGCATGGAGTGCCGTTAGCTTCCCACTGGAACGGTACCTATTGATCTACCCACATTTGCATGTTTTCAAACTTATAGCGGGAGCTCACCCTGCTCCCTGGATTTAAACTCCCAACCTTTTGGTCAGCAAGTTTAGCTGTTTAGTGGGATCATTTATAAAGGTATCCTCAAACTGGGGCCCTCCAGCTATTTGGGCCTCAACTTCCAGAGTTCCTGACAATTGAACAAGCTCGCTAGGGCTTCTGGGAGTTGGGGGCCCAAACAGCTGGAGGGCCACAGTTTGAGGATGCTTGATTTATAATGCGGAATCAATGCAAGGAAAGGGTTACATGTCCTCTTTTTCTAATGTGTTTCTTATATCCATTATGTCTTCCACAAAGCAAAATAAATGGATATGCTCTGTTAGCATTGTACATATTTACATGTAGTGCTGAGGCTGACCCTCAGTGTATATGCGTGCAAGAAAGAAAGAGAATGTATGTAAGTGCCCTTCAGGCCGGAGGGAGGCACATTCTTTGAGAAAGCTTTCAGAAAGCCTGATTAAATCGCATTATTCTGCATCAGACATCTCTGCCCTGGCAGAATGATCGTGAACATTTTCTAATTACAGTTAAATGTTTCCAAACTGTTTCACCAACTCTTGTCAACATCATAATTGCTTTAGTTTATATGATTTCAAGAGTCTGGAGGGCAGAGGAATGTGCTTGTTGATTACCCCTGGGAGCTTTGACAAGCCAGTGAACAAATATTACAGGGTTAGCGGTGCCTCTTCTTCGCATGAGCTGGAATTCTTCTGATGTCACATAAATAAGCATTAATAGGTACTAGGTTCATGTAACTCTAGTTTATATGGTTATATGGAAAATGAGATAATTTATTTGGATTCATTTCCCATTCTGTCCTCAAGACTCCGCATAAGCAATCTTTGGTATATATGGTTTCTTGACATTGAAAGGGTTACCAATAAAAATAGATTGTGCAAATCTACTCAAGAAGAGAGAGAGAGAATATTAAAGACAGGGGAAAAAATCTTTCTTTGGAGGTCAAGGGCAGATTTTTAAAAGATTGGATTCAACTATGCAATTCGTTAAACCCTTGTGCCAGAAGGACTGCTGACCAAAAGGTCAGTAGTTCAAATCCAGGGAGTTTGGTGAGCTCCAATCTGTCAGCTCTAGCTTCTCATTTGGGGACATGAGAGAAGCCTCCCAGAGGATGGTAAAATATTGAGGCGTCCCCTGGGCAACATGCTTGTAGACGGCCAATTCTTTTGCACCAGAAGCAACTTGCAGTTTCTCAAGTTGCTCCTGACACACCAAAAAAGCCTATAAAAGCTTTCCTGCACATGGAAAACATGTTATAAATCTACGTAGAGGGATGTTTTTCAGCAAATAGGATAACTCAGGAGGAGATATACAGCTGAACTCTTATTTTCCTGTTTTCCTCTCCTGCTTCCTCCAATGAAGGCTTCATTGGAAATGTAGTATGTATGTAAACTTGCTGAATTTTATAATTTTGATTTCTTGCAGCTTGTATATGAATTTTTCATACGATTTTTGGAAAGCCAAGAATTCCAGCCCAGCATTGCCAAAAAGTACATAGATCAGAAATTTGTATTACAGGTAAGGAGACTTGTTTTCTTTATGGTTGACTTTTGCTATGCTGGTATTTATTAATTGGGATGTATAGTAGGCTTTTAAAACGAGTTTAATACAAACCATTCCACACTCTTTCATATGAATATGCACAAGAAACTCCCACAAACATAAATGAAGAACACATGGCGGGATGTTAGCTGAAGTTCCCTGGATAGTTAGAAAGTGAGAGGAATCTGGCACTAATAAATAGGGGGAAAGTGGCACAATGCCATTATTTGAAACAGGTTTTTTTCTGGTGCCATTCTATGCATGTAAATCCTATTGTGTAAAATCCCTCAATGCATTAGGATCTGCTCATGCTAAGTATTATGTTGGCAATGCATTGAGCAATGGAAATTCCTGGTAGACCTTTTGGTTGCAGGGTAAAGGTAAGCAGAAGGACACAGCTCGAAAGAGAGGCAGATACAGCATATATAGAGATGCAGAGGTTCAGAATCAGGCACTGTGTCTGAACATTTTGTTATGTTTTGTTTTTAAATAGCTGTTGGAGCTATTTGACAGTGAAGATCCTCGAGAGCGGGACTATTTAAAAACAGTCTTACACAGAATTTATGGCAAGTTCCTTGGTCTTAGAGCATTTATCAGAAAACAGATTAACAATATTTTTCTACGGTAAGTTTTTAAAAGCGGGCTGAGTTGGAAGAAAACTTCTTATAGAGTTACATGTGTTGCCTAATTGAACAACTGTGAGCATTTAATCTGTGTAATTTGTTTGTGCAGGTTTGTTTATGAAACTGAACACTTCAATGGTGTAGCTGAATTGCTGGAAATATTAGGAAGGTAATGAAATCTCTCCTTCATGGCTGACCTCACCTCTAAAGCTTCTATATAGTACTAAACTTGATCTATGAAAATGACTTACCTTAAACTATTTGTGAAACTCCAAAAAAGTTCACTTTGAAGAAAATGTCGTCATAGTAGTCATTGTCACCACAATCATACTTCTGCCTCACTCTTTCTAAGGGGTAGGAAACAACATTGTTTTCCTGCTATACTCTCACTAAACCAGTATGGAGCCCCTGGTTGCACAATGGGTTAAGCCCTTGTGCCGGAAGGATGACTGACTGAAAGGTCGGGGGTTCAAATTTGGGGAGTGGGGTGAGCTCCCATCTGTCGGCTCCAGCTTCTCATGTGGGGACATGAGAGAAGCCTCTCACAGGATGGTAAAATATCTGGGCGTCCCCTGGGCAACGTCCTTGCAGACAGCCAATTCTCTCACACCAGAAGCAACTTGCAGTTTCTCAAGTCGCTCCTGACACAGGGAAAAAAAGAAAACTGAACAGGTGAGATAGAGAAATGATTATTAGATCACTCACTGAGTTTCACGGCTGAATGAGGATGAACTTATTCTAGTCCAGCACCATATGTTGCTGAAAGAAAAAGTTGTTTCCAGAGAAGTACAGTCGCCACACTGCCCTCAATGACCTGTTGCATTGGCATAAAGATGCTTCGTAAGATGTGGTGTATTGATTTCAACAGAAATACACTGACGTTTTGCTGAGGCCCTCCTGTCACCTGCAGCAAAGTGCCAGCTTTCAGCCTTCCTTTTGTCAATTTTTTTCTGCCTGCCTATGGCACATGCAACATGTAAACAGTTTTACAACTGTGTAGATGACAGTGAAGCCTGAAGTTTTTGAGTAGATTTTGAGATGGCTTTCACCTGGGTCCTGTGCACTCATTACTTGATCCTTAAAATTCCCTGTTCAGTAAAAAGTATATCACATCAGGAAGAAAGCTCACACTTATTTGGTCATAGAATTGTTCTACTGTTGAAAATGAATTCCCTAATTTTTATCTTGCACAGTTAGGGAAATTCCAATGTGAAATGCATAGGATTCATTCATTTCTGCTTCAGAGGGAGGGAGGGAAGAGACTAGAACTTATTTTCTGATAACACTATCACGAAAGGAAATCCCCCCTACTTTCTACTTGTATGCATCAATAAATTATGTTTTCTTTCTCGTCAATACAAGTTTTGTAAGTAAATATCACTCTCAGGCAAATTTAGAGCATGGTCCATATATATAGTCGCACCAATGTCTATCCCTTGTATACCTGTGATTGTATAGTATACCGTTAATACCGTGATAATAAAACTCCTTTTTTTCTTTCTTTTTCCTTTTCTAGTATTATCAATGGCTTTGCTTTACCACTTAAAGCAGAGCACAAACAATTTTTGGTGAAAGTACTGATCCCTCTACATACTGTTAGGAGCCTATCGCTCTTCCATGCACAGGTAGAAATGTCTATGGTACCTTTCCTTTGTTTCCTGTGTTTGTGAAAACTTTTTGGCTCTACTGAATTAGAAATACAAAATGAGAGTTTCCACAGAAGCAGAATGTTGATTTCAGTAAACGTATAGCAATATTTGCAGAATCCCAAACATTTCTTTTACAATTTTTTGATTTGAAATGTCTTCTAGGCCTGTAGGGGGCATTACACCAAAACTTAGGTCCATCATGGATCAGTTTAGACCCAAGAGGGGTCTTGTTTGAAACAGAAAGTGAACAAGAATAACTTCTAC
The DNA here is from genome assembly GCF_037176765.1 of Anolis sagrei. NCBI lineage: Eukaryota > Metazoa > Chordata > Lepidosauria > Squamata > Anolidae > Anolis > Anolis sagrei. The sequence goes on from NC_090021.1 coordinate 331,113,674, forward strand.
TTTCTTCTTGTTAATATAAATGTCTTCTCCTGGATACAAAATAGTCCAAGAAGCCCCCCAAATATGGTGAAAATGCCTCCATATCTATTTGGGGGCAAAACAATTTGTTTTCTTTCTTTTTCCTTTTTTTTTTTTTTTGTAGGGAACAGTTATAGCAGGAGAGTGCGGCTTTTCAACCTCACTCTCGGAAGCAAATGTAGCTCCCTACCCTTCCATATTTGCCCATGCCTCCCATAGAACTCAGATTTAAGAGAGTGGTATATTATATCTTGAATAATTTTTTATTGTTAATTAGCTTAGGAACCGGTTTCTTTTCCTGGTCCAGGATGGCTTTTGAAACTAATGCAAAGAGAGAGAGAATTTCATAGCATATCTCCAGTGTTTTGTCTACTTTGGCCTATGCTGAAGTGCTAAGTAAAATATGGAGGCAGTATTATTATTATTATTATTATTATTAACTTTATTTGTACCCCGCTAGCATCTCCCGAAGGACTCGATGCGGCTTACAAAGGCCAAGGCCAACAATAAAACAGCAATATAACAATTATATAAACCAAAGCAAATAAAAAAACATAAAGCAATAACCATAAACAATAAAACAACACACCGTGATACAATAAAACTAGGCCGGGCAAATGTAATGGGTACAGATTAAAAAGTGTTGAGTGTGCTAAATGATATATAAGGATTTTGGATAGGTGCAATGTGCAGACAAGCTTAATTTCTAATAAAGTGCTAAAATTCTGGAAAGGCACACCGGAATAGCCAGGTCTTCAAGCTCTTCCTAAAGACTGTCAACGTAGGGGCTTGTCTGATGTCCTTGGGGAGGGAGTTCCAGAGTTGGGGGGCTACCACAGAGAAGGCCCTGTCCCTCTTCCCCACCAGCCGCGCTCAGATCAGGCAGTACTGGATTAGGGAAAAACAGGAAGAAGTTGAAGCAATGCTAATGTTTTTTCTAATTGTTTCATGTTCCCTTGGGTCAACAGGCATGTTTTTAATGTACAGTGTAAATTTACATCCATGAATTCAGTACTCGTGGAATGAGAATAAAAATAAAATGAGTTCCTATCATTTACTCTTAAACACTCCCTCTCTTAATGCTGCTGTCTTGTACTCTGGTTGGGGTACGGCAACTAGATATGTTTACCAGGCAACTTTGGTGGTGCAGGTGCCAGAGGTTTAAATCCAACTGCCAGTTCCAACTGAAATAAACCCATTAAATCAGTGACATTTGCATAAGTGCTTACTTTTTATTCAGCAGTTGATTCAATGAGCTGGGTCTAACAATTCAATTTAGACTAAAGCCAGATAATTATTTTGCTTCCTTCCATCCCTGTTGCAGTGCAGTCATGCTGGCTGACGCTGAACATGTTAGACTAGGGCAGTGGTTCTCAACCTGGGGTCCCCAGATGTTTTTGGCCTACAACTCCCAGAAATCACAGCCAGTTTACCAGCTGTTAGGATTTCTGGGAGTTGAAGGCCAAAAACATCTGGGGACCCCAGGTTGAGAACCACTAGACTAGGGTCTTATCTGTCCTCAATGGGAAAGAAGCAAAATTTCAGGAACCATACGGGAGGAATAATATCATGGACTACTCATTATCCCACCACTTCTCAGTGTAACTGCACAAATTTTGAATTAGTTGCTCTTAAGTATTCTTATTTTCCTGAGTTGGATAACAAATCTTCCCATTCAACTACTGTATGTTTTATCTTTTCCTGAGTCATAGGGAGCAGCACTTTCTAAACTTTGCTTCCAGTCTCTGTGCAGATGCAGTCCTGGTAGATTAAGTCTTTTTTATCTTCTAGTTTCTGACAGTGCTAGCTCATCTCATGAGATGCCTACTGTTGCCAAAAATGTAAAATAAAAACATTCCCAGGACAATGAGGCATTCAGCACTGAAATTCAGATGGTTTCAAGTCCATAGTCATCTAGTTGCTTGATTGTACTGAAGAGTGTTTTGATCTGCTAAGCAGCTTTGGTTGGACTATACACCAATTCTTTACCAGAAAAAGTGTATTTCTAGTGTGGATCCAGAATTGCCCCTATAGAAATCTTCTGTGTGTTCATAAAAGGAAGCATGTGTCTGATTTGCCTCTTCTTACATCAGCCACCTGCATTTACACCCCATGCTGTTCCAACGAGGTTCCCCAGCCATCAAGTGCAGCTTTGAGGAGGTGTAGGAGGCTGTAGCAGGAAGTGAGAAAACTACAGAACAGTAGACTCCGTACCTTACCAAGTAGTTTGATCTACCTTAAGATCTGAAGTGTATATCTAGATTATCCACCTTAGCAATATAGGATGCTTTTATCTTTCCATCAAAGATCTTAATTGCCTGTTTCTCCCCTGTCTTTGCAGTTGGCTTATTGCATAGTGCAGTTTCTGGAGAAAGACCCTTCGCTCACAGAGCCTGTAAGTATGACTTATGCACCCACATACCTACTTTTTAATCCTTAGTGTTAACTCTGCAGAGTTGTGTATTTACAGCCTGTTTTATCTTCTCTGCTTTGATTTAGGTCATTAGAGGTTTAATGAAATTCTGGCCGAAAACTTGCAGTCAGAAAGAGGTAAGTTTTGAGGCACAGGTGAACATCCTGTTTGAAATGAATCCAAAGCAAAAGGGAGGCTGTAACTAATAATTGATTGAGATATTAAGAGCACAGGCCCAAATTATACAATCTCTGCAGACGTAGGGATTAATATTATGCCAATTTCTTCAGATATTCTTGAGTGAAACATTGTATCTGTATTGGGACTTAAAGGCATATAACCCTGCTGATGTAGGACCTATTTGCATGGTCTGTACGTTGCAAACTCCTATCACAAACTACGAGCAGTCCCCAAGTTATGAACAAGATTGGTGCTGTCGGCTTGTTCTTAAATTGAATTTGTAAATAAGTCAGAACAGTTACATTTTAAAAGTGTAACTCCAGTCAAAAATAGAATTTTTAAGCTTTAGATAGCATAGGGAAGAGTTAACACCCCTGCAATGTTGGTTTTGCTGCCTGTGCCCCTGTTCAGAAGATTTCAGCTCACTTTCCTTCCCTGTGATAATTGGATTTTTTCAAAATATCTTGTCTTGTTATGGAAACAAAGATTGGTGAGAAAGCTTCAGTGGAGACATCTTTCCCCATGCTGACTCTTTCAGGAGTGAATTTCCCTTCTGAGGGGTAGATTTCTCTCACTTCTTATTGTCTCACCCTCGTTCTTAGCCATAAGACATTTGTAATTTGGATGTTTGTAACTCAGAGACTGTCTGTTTAGGAATTTATGTCTGTGCTAATAGCACTAAATCTTCAGCCTTGCAGCTGTGATATTTAATTCTCCAGATCTGCATTTTGTGGCAGAGTTTACACAGAACTAGACATTCAGGATACTATTTTATAACATTTTCCTCTGGTATGTAAACACTGCCCCTGAGTTTCTGCCACCTACAGTTTACCAGCCAGTAATCTTAAAAAAGAGAGCTGGTACTCACTCATGTGTTCTATTTCATGAGAAACCGTTTTCAGGCTCCAGAATAATGGTTCCCAACCTGTGGTCCATGGACCAACAGTGGTCCGAAAGAGCAAAAATATGGTCCACAGCCTCACCATTACTACACTGTTGCCTCAAAACCACGCAGCAATGAGAGCGACCAGTCTCGCAAAACCCTCTTAGAGTGCCGAGACAACAGGGATGTCGGGAGGGGAAAGGCTGACTACTCACTAAAGATTACTATTACCACATCAGCTCTAGATGATTAAATATGGTGTTCTGTGGGTGAGCAGATGACGACTACTGGATGGCATAAGTTCTGTAGCAAAAACTAGAGCTGACGTGGTCTATCCAATGCAGTTTTCTGAATCAGCACTCCAAGTAACCAAGCTGAATCTAAACTTGACCAAAACTGATTCGTAACCCTTTTGATACTAATGTTGGAGAGCTGTCCCTGGTCAAAAAAAGGTTGGGAGCCACTGCTCCAGATGAATGGTTATTTGTGGAATATCCACACTTCAGTAGGGATGGGCATTTTAATTAAGGCCACTAAATATCCCATATTAATTCAGTCAGTGAATAGTTTTTTTCTATCTGTGTGGATGATTGTTGAAAATATAGAAGAAAAACTTTTCTTAGTAGTACAGAAAATGCTGGGCAAGTCTTAATTCTGATGGCAGGCTGTGAATTGTGAGCCTTCTTTGCACATACGTTGAAATTATGTTAGTTAGAAAAAATTGTGTGAGAGACCCTTTGAACCAGTTACACCAGCCTGAGTGACAGTATACTTCTATCTTTTTGACACATTCAAGTTTAAGAGGGGGTATTTGTAGACATAAATGCAAGCATCTTGCTTTTCTCAGTTCAGAGAGCTATATCATGCTCCCTCACATCAATTTATTCTACCTAAACGTTGAAGCATAGCACTATAGGAAATGGCAGCTGTAAAATTAAAAAATATTTCTTCGATAATAGAGCAAGCCTTAACACTGTGGCTTTTGTAGACTTTGTCATAAATTCTAAAGTTTAGTCTCACTATGATTCTAGTAAAAATGTAACTTTTGGGCGCTACTGGTTCAAATCCTCACTCAGCTGTGATGCTCACTGGAAGACCTTGAGTCAGTCGTTATCTGTCAGCCCAGTCTATCTCACAGGATTGTTGTGAGAACAAAAAGGGAGGGCAAACATATAAACCACATTGAACTCTCCAGATGGAATTCAGATGCAATAAATAAATGGCATGTCACATTGTATTTCAAAACTTAACTTTCCATGAGGAAGTATAAAGGTGAACACTCCTACTAAATGATGGTACATGCATTCCATTTTGACATGCATAATTGACTACTTAGATGTCACGTGTCCTTTGCCTTATACAGTGTTTGTCAGCAGTCTTATTTAAGGGTTTGAACAATAACTATTGTATGTTGCGTTTGCTGTAGGAGTGAAATAATAGTTATCTTCTTAATGCCATCTGGGAAAAATCTACCTACTCAACTCTGTCCTTAATAGTGTAAGGTTTTTAGAGTATTGGAAATTTGTGGCATTTAGAAGTCTAGAATTTACACTTGTATGCAGAGTGAAGTGTTGATGTTTCGGTACCAGTAAAAGTTGTTGACTTTCATGCTTGATTTTGAATATAGTCTGCTCACATATTATACAAGAAATCCATTTCAGCAATCTTTATGTATCATAATTTTCACTTATAATCTGGAACACTATTTTAGTAACCTGAAACAAAAAAATATATTGAGCTTCTGGCTCAAGCATATTGTACGATTGTGCTGGGCCATCTAGAATTTTTTATTTGGGGGACTCGGGCCGGTTTCCAACAATAAAATCACAAAACAATCATTAAAAACATCATATAACATATTCAATTAAAACGTTATAATAGCAAAATGCAATCACATAATAACAATGGTCAGTCGTCATAGTGAATTCGTTGTCCATCATTCATCGTCATCTATCCGATCACAGAAATGTCTTCTCTAGGAATTTTCTAGATTCTCCAGTGCAATACTATGGTATGCTTATGACAGAAGTAGGCTGGGGCAGCTCTATGTGTTTAACTGAACATTTGCAATACAAACTCTCATTATATGCAGGCGGACTGTATGTAATAATTGTGTAAGAGTGGTCAGAACCTGGTAGGACATAGCTACTTATAATTGTGGGACCCAGAACAGCATTGACTGGCATGTCAAAAGGAACTTGTATTACTGGGCTACTTAAATGTGCAGTTGTTGAACACGATCTCAGCTAGTACATGAAAAAGATCATTTTCCTTATGTCTTTTTCCTGTTTCAATGGTGGGGAAGCTCCAGGAATCTGGGGGCTATATTAACACTCCTGGGCCCAGCCATTCAATGGGAACTTTATGTGACTGAAAAGTTACTTCTGGTTGTGAGGTTGTTAAAAAGGCTTCCCCTTGACATTATGTCTAGTTGTGTCCAACTCTGGGGGAGGTCCGTAGAAGCTGCCAAGGTCATGTGGCGGCGTGACTGCGTGGAGCATTGTTACCTTCCCACAGAAGCGGTACCTACTCACATTTTCATGTTTTCAAACTGCTAGGTTGGGAGAAGCTGTGGCTAATAGTGGGAGCTCACCCCGTTCCCAGATTCAAACCGCCGACCTTTTGGTCAACTTAGACCACAGTATTTGACTGGGGAGCACCTTGCTCTAGGGGAAAATCATTTCTTCTGGGGGTTTAACTGAACTGCATTTCTTGGGACGAAGTCTGGCACTACCAAGAACGTTCTTCAGGCATTGCATGCTTGAAGCTTATTTATACTTTCTTCAGAATAATGCTGAACATTACAAATGGATGATTTCTGAATTAAAACCTTTGTTTCTCACTTCAGGTCATGTTTCTTGGGGAGCTAGAAGAGATATTAGATGTGATTGAACCTTCACAATTCGTCAAAATTCAAGAACCCTTATTTAAGCAAATAGCTAAGTGTGTCTCTAGTCCTCATTTTCAGGTTAGTATTACAGCTAGAAATTCAAAGGAAAATTGTGTGTTATGTTAGAAAGTTGTAACATCACTTTTTTTAAACACTCATCTCATATTACAGTGAAGCGGACATGCACTTTTACTTTTTTTCCTACAGAAGACCCATGACAGAGAGTCATGGAGTCGCAAAATCAAAGTTGGAAAGGGCGCGCGCGGGGGGGGGGGGGGGGGGTCATGAGCCATCTAGTTTAAGTCCTCACTCAATGCAAAATCTCCCACTAATGCAGTGGTTCCGAACCTGTGGGTTTCCTGATGTTCTGGCCTTCAACTCCAGAAATCCTAACAGCTGGTATACTGGCTGGGATTTCTGAGAGTTGTAGGCCAAAACACCTGGGGACCCACAGGTTGAGAACCACTGCACTAAAGCATAACAGAGTTAAGAATGGTCTTAGTGACTGCCGTCTTTAGCTAGAAGCATACTTTATTGCATTGATAGAAACACCAGTTGAGCTAATTTAATATGAAATGACACATTCCAAAAACAGTGTATTCCAAAAATTAGAAAGTTTTTGTAGGTATCCTCTGAAAGATAATAATAATAATAATAATAATAATCTTCTTATACTCTGCCACCATCTCCCCAAGGGGACTCAGGGTGACTTACTTGAGGCCACGCCCATCAATACCATAAACACAATACAACACCAAAACACAACAAAAATCAGAAAATAAAATAACATAAAATACAAAACCAATGTAAATAAGTAGCACAACAATATAAAATCAAAACATTAAAACACTAAAAATGATCACAGTGGGCAGGGCCAAATTCAAAGATTAAAATTTTAAAACACTGGGAGATAGGGCAGCGTAAAATATCAGGAAAGGGATCTGGTGGATAAGGTAGGATTTAATTGCACAAACCAGAAAATAAAGTGCTTTGAGGGCATTTTATGCAGTTTGGTCAGGGATTATCATACATTCAATCATTGAAAACACATTGGAACAGCCAAGTTTTCAGGCTCCTCTTGAAGATTTCCAGGGTGGGGGCTTACCTAATATCTCTGGGACACATTACCAATTTTTTTTGGACTGCATTATCAGTCACCATTGGCCATACTGATAGAAATTACCTTTCCGAACGCATCTCCCCCTGTGAACCATTGCGGAGATTAAGATCCTCCGGGGAGGCCCTGCTCTCCATCCCGCCATTGCCACAGGCGCGATTGGTGGGGACAAGAGACAGGGCCTTCTCGGTGATTGCTCCCCGACTTTGGAAATCCCTTCCTGGTGAGATCAGGTTGGCCCCCTACCTCATGTCCTTTAGAAGGATGGTAAAAACTTGGCTGTGGGGCCAAGCTTTTGGGACAGGGCAATAAAGTGGCAATAGGAAAGATGACCAGGCCAATTAGATTTGGCGCGGATTACTAGGGCGGTTTTAAATGGTATATTTTAATATTTTGATAAATGTTTTTTAATGTTTATGTATTGTATGTGAATTTGTGTCGGGCATTGAATGTTTGCCGTGTATATGCTGTGCTCCACCCTGAGTCCCCTTCGGGGTGAGAAGGACGGAATATAAATATTTTAAATAAATAAATAAATAATTACAGCCCAAAACATCTGGCTTCAGGTTAGAGAGAGCTTGCATAGCACAAGTAAGATTACTTAATTGTGTTGTTTTCTTGTTTGAAATGCAAATCATAAAAAAGGAGGTTGCCCTGCTTCTTCCACAAGTTTTTGACTCCTTCATCATTATTGTAACACACACCCAATAATAATATATCAGTGCACCCGTAAACACTGGGGTGAAAGATAGGATATTTCAGAAGAGAGATATTGGTTTAGATTTTAGGGCTGCAGGCCCAGATGTTAAGTTAAAAATCACAGAATCGTAGAGTTGAAAGAGACCACAAATGGTCATCTAGTCCACACACAAGAGTTTCCAGTTAAAGGGCATATGCCAGCAACGTGCCCTTTACTCACTGTATGTCCTTGCAGTGCTTTCCTCAGCTTTCATTGTTTTCCTCCAGTGTAATAGAGATCAGTATTTCAGTTGCAGTATATCTAGCAATCTATAAACTTTGCTTGTGCTTGTTTAAAGGCAGTACTGATCTGAGGTATTTTAAACTATTAAATGTTATGCATAACTATATGATGAACACCTGGAAATGTGTACCATCACAGTGCTAAATGTGGTGCATGTTTGATGATTTCTGTGCTTTAACTTGGAACTTCATAACAATGATCCCCCCCCCCCATGAGGGGGGGCACATTCAGATAGGTCTTTGTTCAATTGTGAACATAGAGGAAATATTTAGAGCTGATAAAAAGATTACATGCACCCACACAATAATTTCTGTCACCTGGACATGTTTTGCCTTACCACACTTTTTCCCCTTACTCCATTTTGGAAATAACAAATTGTGATGTCTCCCTTCCTCCAAGGTGGCTGAAAGAGCATTATACTATTGGAATAATGAATACATCATGAGTTTGATAGAAGAGAATTCGAATGTAATACTTCCCATCATGTTTTCCAGTCTATACAGGATTTCTAAAGAACACTGGAATCCGTAAGTGGGGATTTTTAGCATGTGGGGTGGCTGTGGGTTGTTGCTTATCCTTCAGCCTGCCAGAAGTCTTAAGTTTCTGCTTTAAAAAGAAACTATATTCTACACAATGCAACGTAAATTCTCCTGCAGTTTTTAGAGCACAATTAAATCCAGTATAGAATTATGTAATTAACTTTGGAATTACACAATCAGAAACAGGGACTTTTACCTCATTGTGAGCATGGAATATGTTTCTGGAATACTGTACAATGAGTGGGAAAATTGTTTTGCATTTCAGTACACAGTACTTTCTGTTAATAATGTGCAGTACAGTATGACAAAATAATTGCATACATGTCTCCCTGAGATATCTAGAAGGCAAGAAACCAAAGACAAAACAATGTGAGAGTGATGAGAAAATGTGGTTAGAATGTATGTTCATGTCTCTTCATTAGTTTATGTACACAATTAGGAACTTAAGAGTGTTGGAAGACACAGGGGACCTGATAGTTTTATCAAAAGAACTCTCAAACTATTGATTGAAGTATTGGTATAGTTGAATTTTCTGTTATAAATGTACTAATTCTATCTTAGAATTAGTATATGTCATGCTTTTGGCTCTGCTTCAGAAAATCCACATTTACAATCTGAATCAAGGAAATGACTGATACATTTGTGGGTGTAGTGTATTAGAAGAGGTTTTGAGCTGGCAAAGAACACACTTCTAGCTGATGTGTATGCCTGCCTACAATAGGAAAGATAAACAGTAACACCAAAGCAGAGAGCAAGGCAGAGTAAAAAAAAAAGACACTCTCATGTTTAAAAACCCAATAGATGGGAAGTCATAAGAAGAGTACAGGCTTATGAAAAAATAGTGCAATCCTTGGATGGCTTTTGGAAGAAACTTTCAAAATATCTTTTTGTTTACTTATGTAACACTTCCCTGATCAAGTTTTTTAATTTCATATTGTTAATTTTGAATAGAACATTTGCTGAAACAATTTAACTGCCCTATACTTTACATGTTATTTCTGCCTCAGCTTCCAAATTTTCTCATAAATACATGACAGCATGGTTAGTTGAGGTATACTTGTTTTACTTTTTTAAATGACATGTAATCAGGAATGAACTTCAGTGTGAGAACCCTGTGAACTCAGTACATTTCTAGTAGTCCAGACATTTCTGGGCTCACAATAGTCTCACAGACATCCTGTCTTCTCATTTGGAGTGTTTGCCTTTTGCTCTCAGCTGATGTTGGTGGATCCTGGAATTAAAGTAAAACAAGGAAGATCCAGTATGCCTGAAACCTTTTCCAAAGAATTATATAGGTCGAGAATGAGAAAAGAATGGTTTACTGTGTAATTTCTGTGTGTAGATTATACAAATGATAGGTTATGCAGAGGAGTCACATGTTTGCACTCCTCATTTGTAATACAGGTTGAGTGACCTTTGTCTGAAATTCTTGGGAGCAGCAGTGTTTGGAATTTTTTTCCAGATTTTGGAATATTTGTTTTTGCATCTATGTACAGGGTGGGCCAAAAGGGTTTCATGCATATACTGTATAGGCTACTATGGTATGTGAACCCTAAACAGGTAGGGGCTGTGTTTCCTTTGAATAAACTGAAACAATGCCAATATGTTCCTATTTTCTTTTTTAAGAGTGTTGCCAAAAAGCAATGCCTATTTGAACACATCTTTCTCATCTCCTACAGCAGTGGTTCTCAACCTGTGGGTCCCCTGGTGTTTTGGCCTACAACTCCCAGAAATCCCAGCCAGTTTACCAGCTGTTGGATTTCTGGGAGTTGAAGGCCAAAACATCTGGGGACCCACAGGCTGAGAACCACTGTCCTACAATGTTTTTGGAATTTAACTTACCACAGTTTCTTTTGTTTTGCTTTGTTTTGATGTTGTTGAATTTGAAAGGGTGCCACACTCTGCATTTGGCTGGTTTTGCTTGCAAGTTTACACAAAATGCCTTTGCTCAGGAGTCAGAGACCACAGAGACTAGCTAGATTTGAAGAAGGCCCACACCTCAGAGGATTCGTAGTAACCGTTGTTTGTGTATCCGTTTTGCTGTCCTACTCTCTTGAGCATGCCTGGTATTGTGAGGATGAAGAAGCATAAGTAGAACATAGCAGTAGGAACTTCAGTAACATATTATACACAGCAAAATGTTCACCTAGATCGGAGAAATAATATAGCCCTCCAAGATATTATCAATTGCAGCTCCCAGGATATCTCAGCATTAGGTGTGTTGGCTGGGGTTTACAATTCAATTTGGAGGACCAGACCTCTAAGTTAATTTTTCCTTTCTCTCTGGAGTAAAATAAAAAGAATTTGGCTGTCGCAAGAATTTGGCAAAGTGTTTTTGGTCCTGTTTGAACTGTACATTAGTGGTCTCTGACTTTTCTTTCATGTTTTGCAGGGCTATTGTTGCTTTAGTATACAACGTGTTGAAGGCATTTATGGAAATGAACAGCGCCATGTTTGATGAGCTGACAGCCACTTACAAGTCAGATCGCCAGCGGTAACTTTTTAAAGCTTTCTATTTGTCAGCTGTGCATAAAGCCTGCTGTTTTAGTTTCCAGTTCTTTTTTTTGTTCTTTTTTGTTGTTCTTTTTACAGTTTGCAGTAATTGCATAATTTCCCACACACAATTGATTGCAATGCCTCATTTTTCCCCCCTGCATGCTCATTAGCCTTGCCCTTGCAAGACGTATAGATGGTTGTTTTTTCCCCCCTTTATGAGATACAGTACCCATTGCGTAGCTTGTGAAATTTGCATTCCTCACAGAACTTCTTTTGGCTCTATGTTTTTAAAGACTTAAATGTATCAAGAGATTCGGTAGCAAATGATACAATTTCAAAAATTAATAAATAAACAACACAGTGCCCAAGAATTAGCCATCACTTTGCTTGAAGATAGTATCTGGAATCCAGACAACCTCTTTGCAAGTCAACTTTGTGTTTGACAGTAACCCTCATGACTCATGCCTAGCTTTTCTCCAAATCTCTAAGCAAAGTGACACCCTTCAGTCTTTATAGCTTTTCTTCTTCTTCAAATATCTTGATACATCCAAGGCTTTGACATTGAAGGATCTAGAAGAAGTGCCATTCATACAGTCATTAGTTGCACCCCAGTTAAAATGTTTCTCTTGTCTTTTCCTTAATCATCCTTCTCCAATTATAGTGCATCATCTTTTGTCTGAAATTTCAGCTTATCCAAAGCAGCAGGTGAAACTAATGAGGAAACTTCGGGAACTCTGGGCAGTTTGCGACTTGGTGAAAGTCGTGCCTTTTGTGAGACTCGGGGTTCCCACAAGCAAAGCGAAGGGTACTGTATGTCATCAAGCCTTGTTAGGTTAGTATAGCCTCTCACACCAATTTTGGAGGCAGGAATGTTGTTCAGTTCTGTCACCAGGATCTCTCAGCTCATTGCTTGAACGTTTTTTCTGTTTCGTTTTCAAGAAATGTAACTGATGGGGACCAAATGCCCATGTTTTTTATACATTTTATGCCTGGTGCGCATAGACTCAGTCTGCATTATGCCTGTTTATTTATATTTTGTGTAAACTGAAGGTAGGTAGTTTGCATAGGATTTCACACAGTCTTAATTAGCATGAATAATTATATTTTGCAAGTTCCACTAAAAGACTGATGGATCAATTGTGTTTCTGGCATTTGAACATCTTGGTTTTTTTGTAAGCTCACATGATCACTTTTTTTAAGTCATGAGGTCTGGAGGCAAGTACACCTAAAGTCATATATTTGAAAACTGCAATCCTTAGTGTGATTAATGAGTTTTTGATATGCAACACAATTTAGAAGAGAAGGTCTTCTCAGTTTCAAATAGTTTTAAGGAATACAGGCCCAAAGTATGTTGTTCTTTTGACCCTGGCAGTGATTCTTAGAGAAACAGAAAGAATTAAATAGAAAGCACACTTATCTAACCAGTAAGCCTTATTTAGGTCATTCTCTGTAATATGTGGTTGTAGGACGTAGCCCAGGATTGTACTATTTAAATACCGAATGTCATAATTCTCAGCTAACTTTGGTATGCATGACTATTGACTCATTATAGCCTGCTGAATCATTTTTCATTACAGGAAAAGGTAAATGGGCTGTGCTTTAACTAAAAATTAATTCCTTGATTAGGGATGGGAATTGCGTAGCTCTCTAGATTTATTGTACTGCAGCTGCCAAGGGCCTTAGGCAGCATAGTCAGTGATGGGAAATGCTGGGAGTGCGGCACAATTCCCATTCCTGCCCTAAATGGAAAGTTAGGTGCCTATTAGTATGCAAACCAGATAATTGCAGATGTTAAGTAAAAATTCCTTTAGGGAGCTGAAATCTTGCTTCTTTTCTGAATACAATTTCATGTTAAGGTAAATATCTATTGATACTAAAGGTAAAGGTTTCCCCTGATATTAAGTCCAGTTGTGTCCGTCTCTGGGGTTGGTGCTCATCTCCATTTCTAAGCCGAAGAGCCAGCGTTGTCCATAGACACCTCCAAGGTCATGTGGCCAGCATGGCTGCATGGAGCACTGTTACCTTCCCTCAGAAGCAGTATCTATTGATCTACTCACATTTGCATGTTTTTGAACTACTAGGTTGGCAGAAGCTGGGGCTCAAAGCGGGAGCTAAACCCACTCCCTGGATTCGAACCACCAACATTTTGGTCAGCAAGTTCAGCAGCTCACTGGTTTAGCCCGCTGCGCCAACGGGCCCTATTGATATATTATTTTAAGGCATAGTAATGAAAAGAGAGGAGTTAAAACAACAGTTTACATAATAATATTGTAATACTGAACTTTCACCTGCCAGAATAAGTTTATTTTGAAAGGTGATTAAATTAGTAAGAACTCACTGGGGAGAAAATAATTGTGGTAGTTTCAGGTGGTTAATGAAGCTGCATTATATAGAGGGCCAAATGGGTTATATATACTTTTTTCCTCAAGTACAGTGTGCAATACTATATGTTTCTTGTAATTAAGTTCATGCTATAGATTTACACCTGTATTGTAGAAGACAGGCTTCAATAAACTGGATGTTTTTCAAAATCATTAAATGGAGAACAAGGTTAAGCAGGAAATTGAGTAGGCAGATATGACTTTGACTTCCCACTCAGCTTGGTTGAACTGGATGCTACAAGGCAGCACCTTGCATGCATGGTGCCATACAGATGTTGGTTTTGGGTATTTTTTAAAAAATAATGCGTTAAGGAAAAGGGAAACCTCAGTCTCTTCAGTGAACCTTTTACTTCTAATAGTTTTCTGCTTTGTTTTTGTAGCAACCCTTTTGTAAGCCACAAGGTGAGACTAGACTCTTACAATCCTTTCTTTTGTTACTAATTCTCATTTTTTAATTTGCTAGTGAGAAGAAGAAGGAGAAGGAGCGTGAAGAACTATGGAAGAAACTGGAGGATTTGGAATTAAAGCGAGGTCTTAGACGTGATGGAATAATCCCAACTTAACAAAAAGAAACAAAGCAGCATTAAATTAACCTGTGGAGTCACACATGTATGTAGTAGAAGATGGAGCAACAGTTTTCTGTATTGTGCAACTTTACAGTAGATTTCACATTTGTTTCATTAATACAACAGCACTGTATATATCTGTCTCTAAGTAAAGGAAAAACAAATAAGGACTTCAATCCAAAGTTTGGACAACGGATGGACTTCTCAGAACTTTGCAAAAATAATCATTGTTTTAACCCTTCTTTAAAACCAGTCTTCAAAAGATCTGTTGATGAAAATTGCTATGTCCATTGTCAGGACCTGTTCCTTATTTATCATTAGCAGAGAGTGATACAACTTCAAATGTGAACAATCTTAAATTTAGCTTGTCTTTCTGCTCAACTGTTAAATGTATTTATAGTAAAAGAGAGAAAAAAAGATTGTCATTTCCTTATGAGTTTGTGTAACATCTTTCTCCTCTGGATAACTATGATGTAATTTGACTTTGGTTTCCCCCTCCCTTCCTTTTTTGCACATCTTCATGAGTTGAATGTTTATACAGATCAGGGCCGTGAGAACGAAACAAAAACAAAAAAACAGAGGTCCTTACTGCTAAAGAGTTTGTTCTGGTATAAGCAGCTTTTTAAGTACCAGACTTGCTTTGGTGTTCCTTCAGAGTGAACATTATGAGTAAATATAAGGTGATTATCAACAGAATTGGGAAGTGTGTTCTGGATTTGTTAGTGAATCGATTGTGAATCCAAGCTCATTTCACCAGTCCTTGCTAAAGCGTGCGGTAGCAACGACACAGACTTTGGTATCCGACCAGTATTAATTGTACACCAGACTTTGTGTTAGTTATACAGGCTAAGTTATTTTATCACTATAGCTTCCCCCTTGGCCACTTGATTTTTTTTATATAAAGTATGAAATCGGTCTCATGTGGTCATCTTGGATCTTGTGTGGGGTGGATGGGAAGGAGCTAAACAAACAGTTTGGATTGTTTGAAGTTGTTGCCTTATCTTTCTAAATTTGTATTTATTAGACATTCCAGCCATAAGAAATCAAAAGAAAAGATGTTGACGACAGAGAAGAGAGGTTCTGTGGTGTGCTTCAATCTATAATACCATTTCTCATCACAGCAACGTCTTTTTTGTTTGTTTGAGCTGGAATGGATTCTGGATAACATACTTCAGCTTTCTGAACTTGGACGCTCATTCCCAATTACTGTATTTGTTACCAAGAGTGGTTCTCAAAATGCTACTGAAAAAGAATACGATATTCCGATTCCGGCAATCCTAATGTCCTGAGTATTAATAATAAAATTTAAAATGATTTTATATCAAAGGTGCATTGTGACCAAATTGTTTAAGGTTTAAAACAAAGCAAAAAAAGAAAAAAAGAGGGCTGTATTATAAGTATACATTACTGGCTATTGCTTTGTATTTAAGAGTGGAATCTCACATCTTTGGTAGATAAAATGCTGATAAGACTTGTGTACAGTATATATTTAGCTAATGCAGGTGCATTATTATATACCGTAAGGTATGTGTTTTTCAGGATTTTTCTCCAGGATGCATTTGAATTGTTATAGACAACATATGACAACAATGATTGGTAATCCTAAACCATTGATCCAGCAGTATTTACAGTATAAAGCTGAGTTGGTGTTCATGAGTCTTTTGTGATAGTTGCAAACATGAATTTACAACCTGTTGCCATTGATAGAAGTGCGGTATAAATACAAGCTTGTATATTTTTCTTCCTGCCATTTAAATATTTGGTAGAATTTGAAGGTTTCTTGTTTTCAGGCCAAATGAGAGGGTGTGGGAAGAGAGTGTGGAAATAATAATAATAATAATAATAATAATAATCCCCTTCCTGTCTGACTACTGTTTCGGGATTATCAGGTCACAGTTTGTACATATGAGTCTTTGCATATGGATGTTGTAAACTCTCAACAGCTTTGTAAAAAAACAAAAAGAAAAAAAACCTAAAACTTGACACTGTTAATTTGTGGGTAGGGTGGGAGGTTGGGTGGGGAGAGAAATCAGAAGTAAAACTTGTCATATGCAAAACCAAACACAACATGGTTTAATGGGATTAAGGTAAGCTTCTTTTAAGAACATTGACTGGGACTCAATGTAAACTTGGCAGATGCTGCCGCAAGTGAAACGTTCTATTTTAAAAAGTGCTGGAGCAAAGGTGCAAGCTGAAATACTGAAGATGAAATAAATTTATAACAAATCACATCCCTTAGGCCTTCTTGATTTTGACCAGTCTATTTTTTTTTCTCCTGCAGATTTTGGAGGTAATCTCTGCTTGAAACAAGCTGTGTTGCTTTTCTGCATGACTGGCTAGAACATTTTAAGCTACCTTATTCCCCCTCAAACAACCCATTAAAGCCAAAAGAAATGTGTATTCTTTATTTGATGTAGGAAATTAACAGCGAGGGCAAGAAACAGATATCTCCTGCACCCTGTCATTCTGGTGCATATCAGCTGATGTTGAGGGCTTTGTTAGGCTGTTAACTGTTTCTTCTCTATTGTGTTCTCTGAAATCTGACATAAAAAATTGGAAATACAGTGTTCCCTCACTTATCACAGGTGTTACGTTCCAGGACTACCCGTGATAAGTGAAAAACCGCGAAGTAGGGACACTATACTGCATATGTACTGCCTCAGCTCCACCCACTCTCCTCTCTCCCTCTCTCTCACGGTCCACCTTCCTTGGGCAGCTCTTCTTACCTCCAGGAGCTCCCTTCGGCGGGTAAGAAGAGTCGGGTGCTGCTTTTGCTGCTGTTCTTTTACCTCGTCTGCCCTCCCTCTGGAAGATGGCCTCTCTCTCTCTCTCTCTCTCTCTCTCTCAATCAATCAATCAATCAATCTCTCCATTGGAGCATGTGCCCGCTGTTCCTTCCACGGGGCTGCCCCCACCCCAAGAGTTGAGGGTGGGAGGCAAAAAGAGAGCCGAGAAGAGAGAGAGAGACTTCTTCCCAGCTGGCGCTGATCTCGAGCTGGGATTGGCCGCTGTCTCCGTTGACATCACAATCATGATGACAGCACGGTGGGTGCACGGAATGGGGTGTTTGTTTTTTTTTGTGGGTGTGGGTGAGAGAGAGCAAGCAAGCCCCATCCCTTCTGAAGGGCCAAGTGAGGGCGAGGAGCCTGAACCTACACTTCTGCTGCCACTGCTGGCCTGGTCTTGCGAGGTCTCCCAGATCTGCAAGGATCCATCCATCCATGTGTCTGTCCTTCCTTCCTCCTCCAGTGTTCCATTGCTACTTGTATACAGTACTGTATTTTAAATTCTTTTTTAAAAACTGCGAAACAACGAGTCCGTGAAAAGTGAACCGTGAAGTAGTGAGGAAACACTGTACTTAAAATCTATGCATTCTCAGGTAGGACAGTAAAGTGTTAAGTTTGTCTTATATTCAGTGACTTCTCAATGCTGGCAGTAGCCCTAGGAAACACATTTCAGATTTCTTCTCATTCAGACCTGCAACTGAAAAGGTGTATAAATGATGTGTGAAAAATCAGCATTTCCCTTGTGTTTTTTTTTCTAAGACACAAGTCAAGTAAAGCACCAGTGGCTCCAGTTTCTCAAACCTCTCCACCTATCATTTTCCTCAGTGTCACTTTAATTGGCTTCTTGATGAAGACAAAAAGGAAAAAGACCTCTCAGAAAGAAGCATATACAGCAAGGCACTACATTCCTCTTGGCTAGCCTCTTGCAAAGGTGGAGGAAAGTACCAAAGTCCTTGTTAACTTATCATTCAGAAAGTTATGGTTTCCCAATCCTTTCACATTGTAACACTGAACATCTTCCAGTGTTAGTTGAGACTCGATGATCGGAGACTTGAGACCATCTGAAGTAGAATGGTTTAGTCCAGTGGTTCTCAAGGACTTTAATGTAGCATTAAATCACAACTCCCAGGATTCCATAGCATTTGAAGTAATACCACACTCCATTGATCCTATAGTGTAGTTGCATCCTATATCAGTGGGGAAAAGCATAAATTAATACAAATCTGTACAAAATTGGTATATATTAGTGACTGAAATATTTGATTACTACTACTATTATTACTACTCTACTTCCACTATATTTATTTATATAATTGAGACTAAAAACAGACCATAATAATAAAAAGACATTGTTAAAATCCACAAGATCTAGAGGTTAAGCAGTAAAAAATTAAAACCAAGTTAAAACATACATCATGAAAAGACACACTCTAGAACAGTGGTTCTCAACCTGTGGATCCCCAGATGTTTTGGCCTTCAACTCCCAGAAATCCTAACAGCTGGTAAACTGGCTGGGATTTCTTGGAGTTGTATGCCAAAACACCTGGGGCCCACAGGTTGAGAATTATCGGTTTAGTCTGGACCCTGAGCAGCAGCATCCATGAATGGGAAGTGGCAGCGGGAGAATTTGTTGTCTTCATGAGCTTCTCAAGAGGTTAACAAGTTAGCTGCTGTGAGAAACAGGATTTTGAATATATTGCAACCCATATCCAGTGCTGTCCAGTTATCCAGTAATGTTTTTTCCCCTCAGGACACCACTCCAAAATATTATCATTTATTTATATAGCGTCATCATTGTATGTACCTTGCGCCCGTACCTTGGGAAGTCTGATCTGGCCACAGTGGTCCACGCTCTTGTTACATCCCAAATAGATTACTGCAATGCACTACGTGGGATTGCCTTTGACAACTGTTCGGAAACTTCAGTTAGTCCAACGGGCAGCAGCTAGATTAATCACTGGAGCGTCATACAGGGAACATACCACCCCTCTGTTATGTCAGCTCTACTGGCTGCCAATCCAATTCCGAGCACAATTCAAAGTGCTGGTTTTTACTTATAAAACCTTATACGGCTCCGGCCCAGTGTACCTGTCCGAACGTATCTCCTATGTCCCACCTCAGAGTTGAAGATCTTCTGGGGAGGCCCTGCTCTCGGCCCCGCCTCTATCACAAGTGAGGTTGGTGGGGATGAGGGACAGGGCCTTCTCAGTGGTGGCCCCTCGCCTGTGGAATTCACTCCCCGGGGAATTAGAGAAGGAAGCTGAAAACATGGATATGGGACCAGGCTTTTGGGTAATCTGGCAGACTGACAAGGTAATGACGACCAGAATTTGGAATGGACTATGGTAATGCTGAATGGACTTACGGATTTTACAACTCGGTGAACGTTGGCCACTAGATTGGCTTTTTAGTTGTTATTGTATTAATTGAATGTTTTAATTATTGTGGTTATTGCTGTCATGTATTTTATCTGATGAATTGTTGGCATCGAATTGTGCCGGTTGTAAGCCGCCCTGAGTCCCCCCTAGGGGGTTGAGAAGGGCGGGGTAGAAGTGCCCCAAATAAATAAATAAATATGTAGCACTTTCCAAGTACAAAACAACAATAAAACAGTTCCCTTCTCTCAGGCTTACAATCTAATTAAGATATGACACAAAAAGTAAAAAGAGGGCGGTGGGCAGCGGGGTGAGTAGATTCTAACCCTTTCTTCTTTTTCCTTAGATGCCACAGTAGTGGCAGTTGGGATAAACTTTCTGAGGATATGGGACAGTCAGCACTGGAATAAAGTCCCTGAGAGTATGGTGGAGTTTTTTTCTCTGAAGCTTTTAAACATAATCTGGATGGTCATTTGATTGTGTATTCCCTGCATGGCAGAATGGGGTTGATTCCTTCGAATTCTGTGAAAGGTCTTTCATCTGCTTCTGGGCTCAAGCATCATGGAACTGTGCCTGCCTCCTCTCTCCCTCCAAGACAAGGGCAGTAGCAGTTGGGATGGAGGAATGGAGAACCTTTCACCTGCTTTTGGGACTAGGTAATAATAGAGCAATGTCTGCCTCTTCTTTCCTTCTGAAGTCAGGTCAATAGTTGGATCCAAGGAGAACCTTTTTTCTACGTCTGGGTCCAGGCATAAGAAAGCTGTGCCTGCCTCTTCTTGTCTCTCCCTCAGATGCCAGGGCAGTCACAGTTGGAATGGAGAAAGTACCTTTCACCTGTTTCTGTACCTATTTATTTTCAGTATTTATATTCCACCCTTCTTACCCTGCAGGGGACTCAGGGCAGATTATAATGCACATATACATGACAAACATGTCAGGAGACAGGAAAGCCTAGAGAAGACAATTATGCTGGGGAAAGTGGAAGGCAAAAGGAAGAGGGGGCCGACCAAGGGCAAGATGGATGGATGGCATCCTTAAAGTGACTGGACTGACCTTGAGGGAGCTGGGGGTGGTAACGGCCGACAGGGAGTTCTGGCGTGGGCTTGTCCATGAGGTCATGAAGAGTCGGAGACGACTGAACGAATGAACAACAAACATGACAAACATTCAATGCCATAGATACACAACATACACAGACAAACACATAGGCAATTTAATATTCCAGCTTCATGAGGTTACCGGGGTAGCTGTTGCTGCACTGTCCACTTGTGACCCCGAGTCCTTAATGGAATACTTCCTCATTATTTCACCCGTTGCTGGATATTTTTTATAGCATCATAAATTAGTTAAATTAGCCTCCCTGCATAAACGGTACCGAAATTTTCTACTTGACAGATACAACTGTCTTTCGGGATGCAAAGGTTGACCGCAAGCTAGACAAATGGTCGGGAGCTTACTCCGACCCGGGCTGGCTTCGAACTCATGACCTTTCGGTCAGTGGCAATTTACTGTAGTTGAGTCCTAGCCAACTGCGCCACAGCCCAGTCCTAGACAGAATGGAGCTGTGTCTGTTGCTGCTTCTCTCCCTTTGAGACAAGGGTTGTAGCAATAGGGAGAGAGCTTTTGTTTGTTTCTGAACTTAGGCATGATGGAACTGTGCTTGATTGAGATCACATCTGAAGGGGTTATCCATTTTCCACAGGGACAAAATGGTGCTTAGTACTGATTTTTCCCTCTCTTTTCCTTCGTGTTTGGGAAATTGCTCTAATTCATAAGTGGGCAAGTGCTCCCTTCCAGAGGATACTGGACTGGAGCTCCTAGTACCACTTGCCAATGACTTAGAAAGACAACTTTTATGGCTGTAGCCCATTCCTTATACCACAGCCATACTGCAATAAGAATAGCCCATTCTTCCACACTTTGCTCTGAGCTCATTTGGGTATTTTGGGCTTCAGGCCCCATTAATTACCCTAATTATCTTGACTGTTGGCCACTGGGGTTGGTGCAACATCCAGTCCAAAATATGTGGAGGTGGTTCTTGTGGGTTTTTTCGGGCTATAGGGCCATGTTCTAGAGGCATTTCTCCTGGCGTTTTGCCTGCATCTATGGCAAGCATCCTCAGAGGTAGTGAGGACCTCACTACCTCTGAGGATGCTTGCCATAGATGCAGACGAAACATCAGGAGAAATGCCTCTAGAACATGGCCCTATAGTCCGAAAAAACCCACAAGAACCTAGTGATTCCAGCCATGAAAGTCTTCGACAATACATATGTGGAGGTGTCTTGTCGAAGGCTTCTGTATAAAATCAAATCATTTATTTCGGTCATTGACCAGCACAGGAAATAGAAGTCACATTTTCATACAAACTTGGTATGTTTGGTACATTAAAAATATAAACATAACTACTGAAGCACAATATGGGTGAGGGAGCAGAAGGGAAAACGGTAAAAACATACAATGCCCAGATCCATCACCAAATTGTAGATTCAGGGAAAAAGATTACTGGACACACAGTTAACTTTTGGGACTAGTCATCCCCTGACGGATTTTGTATGCTGCTGCCCAGAACTTTGCAACATTGTAGGTTGTAGCTGAATTAGTATCTGAAAGTAGCGGGGAGGTATAAAATTGTCCTGAATGGCTTCTGTATTGTTTTGAAGAAAGTTATTCTTGGGGGGAAAAAACATGTGAGTCCAGTACCATCCACTTTCAGACAGTTGATTCACACCAGCTACCTGTTTTCTCATTGGTTTTTAATACTCTTTTCAAAACAATAGGGCTCTTTTATAATCCAGACCGAAGTGCTGTCAAAGAGGTTTGCAAACCTTGTGGTTATTAAAGTGGAAATGCCCCACTTTCTATATTTTTCTTCCAAACCTTCTGGAATGTCTGAGGATGCTGAACCAACAGAAAATGCTGTAACTTTATGAATGCCTGAACCCTGAAGTTGTATATTGCAGCCTCAGGCTCCCTTACTATTATAAAATAATGGAAAGGACGCACTTTAATAATACTGTAAACTCTCTACGTTCACTGGAGTTAGGGGTGCAGAACCCCTGTGAAAGTTTACGAAATGTGACTACAAACCCAGTCATTTTTTTTACCTAAGAGAACACTTCTCTAGGAATCTCTAGATCAGTGGTTCTCAACCTGTGGGTCTCCAGGTGTTTTGGCCTACAACTCCCAGAACTTCCAGCCAGTTTACCAGCTGTTAGGATTTCTGGGAGTTGGAGGCCAAAAGATCTGGGGACCCACAGGTTGAGAACCACTGCTCTAGATTCTCCACTCTTGATCTACGGTCAGCTGCTGGAAGTTGACTATAAAATTGCGCTTTAAGACTTACGAATGCCTAGATACTGTATATACTTGTGTATAAGCCGCCCCAAATATAAGCTGAGGCACCTAATTTTACCACAAAAAACTAGGAAAATTGTAGGTTGTAGCTGAATTAGCCTGAAGAAGAGAAGGCTGAGAGGGGATATGATGATAGCCATGTATAAATATGTGAGAGGAAGCCACAGGGAGGAGGGAGCAAGCTTGTTTTCTGCTTCCTTGGAGACTAGGACGCAATGGAACAATGGCTTCAAACTACAAGAAAGGAGATTCCATCTGAACATGAGGAAGAACTTCCTGACTGTGAGAGCCGTTCAGCAGTGGAACTCTCTGCCCCAGAGTGTGGTGGAGGCTCCTTCTTTGGAAGCTTTTAAACAGAGGCTGGATGGCCATCTGTCGGGGGTTATTTGAATGCGATGTTCCTGCTTCTTGGCAGGGGGTTGGACTGGATGGCCCATGAGGTCTCTTCCAACTCTTAGATTCTATGATTCTATGAAAATGTATTGACTCGAGTATACGCCGAGGGCAGGAAATGCAGCAGCTACTGGTAATTTTTTTAAAAAGTTCCAATAAAATTACATTAATTGAGGCATCCGTAAGTTAAATGTTTTTGAATATTTACATAAAACTGTAATTTAAGATAAGACTGTCCAACTCTGATTAAACCATTCTTTTAAACTTCTCTAATGCAAATGTGTTTGCATATCCTTCCAATAATAATAAAAATAATAAAATAATAAATGTAATAATAATAATAATAAAGTAATAAATATAGATATAATAATAAACAGAGTAATATAAAAGTAATAAAAATAATAGAGTAAAATAATGGAAATATAATAATAGATAGAGTAAAATAATGTATTTATTTATTCTTTTATTTACTTCATTTATATACCGCTTTTCTCAGCCCTTGGGCGACTCAAAGTGGTTAACAAAGTTGTGTATCAATAGTGGTGGTGGGAAGTCTATGTTTGAGCAGGAACAGTACAATCCATGCCACCAGGAAATTATCCACCGCAGCTTATAGAGATACCAAAAATGGATAAAAAGGCAAACAAATACGTTTTAGAACAAATCAATCCTGAACTTTCATTAGGAATGAAAATGAATAAACTGGGTAGTCTATGAGACAACATGACACATTGGAAAAGATGGTAATGCTTGGTAAAGCAGTAGGAAAGTGCAAAGAATATACTACAGGTGAATTGAGTCAGCCAAATAAAGCTATGGCTCAGAATTTGCAAAACCTGAATAGGGTAATTGGTGATCTTGACGGTCTCTCATTCATAGTCTTGCCATAAATCATCATCGAGTTAATAGTATAATAATATAACCATTCTGTATTTTTTCCTTGCCCTGCTGCAGAATTAGATCAGCCTTGAGTGTCAAGGAAGTCCTGTTAAATACCTCTTAAGTATGGTAGTGTAGGACCACAGCCTACCTTTGCAATCAAACCTGAGCAACCAAAACATGGAAGCGGGGCCTTTCACTAGCTCCTGGGATGAAGTCCTGATGGAGCTGTGCCTGAATGCTTTTCTCTCCCAAAGAGACCACAGTGGTAGTATTTGGAATAGAGGGAGGAATTAGGATACCACAGTTTCCCCCAACTCTATAGATTAGGTTTGTGCTTCCTGTAACATTTTTGTAGCTTAAACACAATAATGCATTTCATTGTTAAGCCAGGTGGGGGCACCAGAAGCTTAGTTTCTTCCCTCTAGGAATCCTGTGATGGAATTTATTGCATATGATTCCTGAAAAAACAGCTCATGTGAGCCATCTGCTGATGGGTCAGAAGGAAACTTTTGTAAACATGCTGAGATTTGCTCAAGGTCAGCCAGTGTGTTTCCATGACTGAGTAATGATTATGATGATTTGAACCATGGTGTCTTGGCATTCTAGTTCAACACTATACCACCCTGTTTATTCCTTCCTCATTAGCACTATTAAACATCAAAAATGCAGTTTCTGTCTACTCATAAGGTTTTTTCCTCATATTTTTGGAAAAGGTCCCTAAGGCATAAATTGTCCACTGGACAGCAAGAAGAAGAAGAAGAAGAAGAGGAGGAGGAGGAGGAAGAGGAGGAGGAGGAAGAGGAGGAGGAGGAAGAGGAGGAGGAAGAGGAAGAGGAGGAGGAGGAGGAGGAGGAGGAGGAGGAGGAGGAAGAGGAAGAGGAAGAGGAAGAGGAAGAGGAAGAGGAAGAGGAAGAGGAAGAGGAAGAGGAGGAGGAGGAGGAAGAGGAGGAGGAAGAGGAGGAGGAGGAGGAAGAGGAAGAGGAAGAGGAAGAGGAAGAGGAAGAGGAAGAGGAAGAGGAGGAGGAGGAGGAGGAGGAGGAGGAGGAAGAGGAAGAGGAAGAGGAAGAGGAAGAGGAAGAGGAAGAGGAAGAGGAAGAGGAAGAGGAAGAGGAAGAGGAAGAGGAGGAGGAAGAGGAGGAGGAAGAGGAGGAGGAAGAGGAGGAGGAAGAGGAGGAGGAGGAGGAAGAGGAGGAGGAGGAGGAGGAGGAGGAGGAAGAGGAGGAGGAGGAAGAGGAAGAGGAAGAGGAAGAGGAAGAGGAAGAGGAGGAGGAGGAGGAGGAGGAGGAGGAGGAGGAGGAGGAGGAGGAAGAGGAAGAGGAAGAGGAAGAGGAAGAGGAAGAGGAGGAGGAGGAGGAGGAGGAGGAGGAGGAGGAGGAAGAGGAGGAGGAGGAAGAGGAGGAGGAAGAGGAGGAGGAAGAGGAGGAGGAAGAGGAGGAGGAGGAGGAGGAGGAGGAGGAGGAGGAGGAGGAGGAGGAGGAAGAGGAAGGTTACAAATTAAAATGACAGAAGCATAACAATAATAACAAGCATCAAGAAATAGTAACCCAGTTTTTGGAGGGGGGGAGGGAAGGAGGCCAACATACGAACTGATTAATCACTAATAATAATAATAATAATAATAGTAATTAATTACTAATCACTATTGTCCATGTTAAAGTTTTGTGGTTTGAAGTACAAAAGCATCTTGGATCAACAATGGCTGAAATGAAGCCCCCAGAGCTCTCCAAAGTTCTGAAGTTGATCATAGAGTTGCACTGGGAGATCTGGGAATTCCTAGATAAAACACCTCTCAAAATGGTCCCTAAGAGCTTTGGAAAGGGGTTATGATAAGATGAATGGACTCACTAATTACAGAATTTGGCCTGCATCAACAGGAGCATAGTGTCTAGATCTAAGGAAGTAATGCTACCCCTCTATTCTGCTTTGGTTAGACCACATCTGGAATATTGTGTCCAATTCTGGGCACCACAATTCAAGAGAGATATTGACAAGCTGGAATGTGTCCAGAGGAGGGTGACTAAAATGATCAAAGGTCTGGAGAACAAGCCCTATGAGGAGCGGCTTGGGGAGCTGGGCATGTTAGCCTGAAGAAGAGAAGGCTGAGAGGAGATATGATAGCCATGTATAAATATGTGAGAGGAAGCCACAGGGAGGAGGGAGCAAGCTTGTTTTCTGCTTCCCTGGAGACTAGGACATGGAACAATGGCTTCAAACTACAAGAGAGGAGATTCCATCTGAACATTAGGAAGAACTTCCTGACTGTGAGAGCCGTTCAGCAGTGGAACTCTCTGCCCCGGAGTGTGGTGGAGGCTCCTTCTTTGGAGGCTTTTAAGCAGAGGCTGGATGGCCATCTGTCAGGGGTGATTTGAATGCAATATTCCTGCTTCTTGGCAGAATGGAGTTGGACTGGATGGTCCATGAGGTCTCTTCCAACTCTTTGATTCTATGATTCTATAACTCAGCGAAATGATGGCCACCAGGCTGGCTTCTTTTCTAGTAGATTTTATTGTATTAACTTAATGTTTTAATTATTTATAATTACTGTTTGTTGTGTATTTCATTGTGTTTCATTGTAGGCATCAAATATGTGCCGGCTGGAAGCTGCCCTGAGTCCCCCCTAAGGGGTTGAGAAGGGCAGGGTAAAAATATCTGTAATAAATAAATAAATAAATAAATAAATAAATGGAAGCTAGCCATGCAGTTGTGCTGGAGAACCTAGAAATTCCCTGGGAGCAGTAGTCTAACAAAATCAATTTTCCCAAGTCTTGCTCAGCACACTACATCCTGTAGAGTAATAATATTTTTTCCATGTCAGGAGCGACTTGAGAAACTGCAAGTCACTTCTGATGTGAGAAAATTGGTCATCTGCAAGGATGTTGCCTGGGGACACCCAGATGGGAGACTTCTCTCATGTCCCCTCATGATGTTGCCTGGGGACACCATCCTATGGGAGACTTCTCTCATGTCCCCTCATGAAAAGCTCATCCCGCTTCCCGGATTTGAACCCTTGTGCAGGCAGGCTTGCTGACCAAAAAGTCAGTGGTTCAAATCTGGGAAGCAGGATGATCTCCCGTCTGTCAGCTCCAGCTTCTCATGAGAGGACATAAGAGACATGGTGCACCACTGGATTATTATGATGAAAAATCATAAAAATAATATCTGCCCATCGTTGCAGCTTATGGCCAAGTACAACATAGTTAAAACAGAGAGGTAAAACACTAGTCTGGTAAAACAAGAAACACAGTTAAAGTACAGGTTAAAATTCACTGATAAAATGCAGATTCACATGCTAGAATTGACTGGGTAGTCCTGTCAGAAGAGATAGGTCTTTAGTTGCGTATTGAATGTCGACAGCTGATTTAGCTGTCGGAGCTCTTCCGGCAGGTCATTTCACAGTTTTGGAGTGGCCAATGACTGTGGGTGATGGTTGCCAGTCAGGTTCTGGAAGGCTAGAGTAGCCTCTCCCCAGAGGACCTTAGTGACCTAAGGCAGTGGTTACCAACATTTTTTTGACCAGGGAGCACTTGACTTAGGACCACTTGTAGGACCACTTTGACCAGAGACCACTTTGACCAGGGACAACTCCAACATTAGTACCAAAAGGGTTATGAATCAGTTTTTGGTCAATTTTAGATTCGGCTTGGTTTTTTGGGGTGCTGATTCAGAAAATTGCATTGGATAGACCACATCAGCTCTAGTTTCTGATACAGAACATATACCATCCAGTAGTCACCACCTGCTCACCTACAGAAAACAATATTTAATAATCTAGAGCCATAGACTTTATTTTAGATATCGCGGCCCACTAGTTGGTCATGGCCCACAGGTTGGGAACCAGTGCCCTAAGGGGTGTGGAAGAAGGTGATCTTGTAGTTAACCTGGAACCAAATCATTTAGAGCTTTAAAGGTCAAAACCTACACTTTGTACTTTGCCCAGAAACTAATTGGCAGCCAGTGGAGTGACTTTAATATGGGTGTAATGTGCTCCTAGATATTCCTGTAACTAGTCTGGCTGCTGTGCTGTGAACTAATTGGATTAGGCCTGGTGGAGACAGATTGACCCAAACTTTCCATTACATTGAATGGAATTTCTTAGCAGGTAAGTCACATGCATATGATGCGAACCCCTCTCCTGTACCTGCCATGAAATGAACTTTTCAAACAATCTCAACTGGCAACAATATGTTATTGCTTGATAAAAATAAATAAAAGAGAGCACCCCCCCCCCCCCAAGAGCCTTTTCTTAATGGAAATAACACTTCAAGCTCATCCACACCCACTTTGTACATGCTTTCCTAGCATGATGCAACTGATTTGGCTTTCCTACCTTAGTAACTAATTCAGAGACGATCACAAGTGACAATATGCATGCCAGACTGGCTTCTGTTTCCCATGACAATTAAGCCAAACATATGTATATTTTGCCATCCGTGCTAGTAGTTTGAAGGCTGTCCAACCAAGAAATATAATGCACATGAAAGTGGTCCAAAAGTTTTTGCTGTCTGAGACAAAGGGGCGCTTTTTGGCTTTGGAAATCCTTTTCTAGGAAACTGAGAATGGTGGTTTTTCCTTGGTTGACCTTTGATAATGGGTTGTTTTCAAAGGAGAGGCCTTAAATACTGTTATTTATTCTAATTTTCACCTATTTCATCTTCTTTTAAAGCTCCACCCACTTCCCTTTAGGCTACACCATGGTAAAAGGAGCCTCAGGCCTTGCAGAAACTTTCCATCTTTGTTGTTAATTGCCATCAAGTTGACTTGGACTTGTGGCAATCCTATGAGTGTGAGATTCCAAGATTCCCTCTCATCAATTGCCCTGCTCAAGTTTTGCGATTTCAAGCCTGTAGCTTCTTAGTCTGAATCAACCCACTTGTTATACAGTACCCCTCTTTTCCTACTGCCCTCTAATAGACCAAGCATTATTGCCTTTTCTAATGAGCCATGAGTCTTATAGAATCATAGAGTCATCCTACCTAATCTCCTGCAATGCAGGAACACGCAATCAAAGCAGTCCCTATAGATGGTCATCCAGCCTCCGCTTGGAAACCTCCAGAGAAGTGTTGTTGAGCAATTTAGAGTGGCTGTGGATAGAGAGATCCAAGCCATTATGGGTTGCCTGGTGGGCAAAGAAGCCAGAATAAATCTCATCGAGTTGAAGAGAAAGCTACCGAGGTTTTATTTCATTCTGGCTGGAAAGGATGACGATTGCAGTAGCCTGCCAACAAAATCGACATGCCCACTGGGCAGAAAAATACAAAATATATAGCCTTCGGATTCAAAAGTTCCTATGCCCACCTACCCACCTGAGCTGGCTTTGTTATGATTGGCTGTGACATCAGCAAGCCAGCAGGAGATCTAATGAGGACTCTGGCCCTGCTTTTGGCTGCTCATCCAATGAGGTGGAAGGGAGGCAGGCAACAAGGAAACAATGAAGAGATGTCTAGTTGACTGGATTAAGATGACCAGTGTTTGCCCAACGATCCAGCGATAGCTTAGACTCTCAAGACAAATCTAAGTTATTGTCTCAATCTTTTGAATCAGCATCTTTGTCTAGCCCTGAGAGGCTAGGTCCTTTTGTTTTGTGTTGCTGTAATATGGAGTTCGTTGTTGGAGTAGAAGCTTGGTTTCAGATCAGGATGTGACACAGTGAGAAGGCTGAGGCAAAGTCCCTGGTTCCTCACAGAGAATTGCCTTTTGTGTTGGGTGATCCAAAATGCCCATAGATCCTATCATTCCAGATGGCTTGGCTTTCAGCCCTCCGAGGTCCGGTCTGATAAGAGCCATTTACTTATTGTCCATGCAAATGGGCTTGGTGAAATCCTTTGTTAGGGAATTGTTGGCTCAGGAAGTTTGGAAACTCAAAGAGCCATGATCTGCTGGCTTTTATGAAACAGGCTGCTTTCCTTCATATTTTTCATATAGACATACATACATATAGGCAATAAGGAATGGGGCAGGGGAGCATACACAGAGTTCATCGGAAGAGGGGGAATCATGAAGGGTTTAAGGGGAAGTCATGTCAGCCCCCCAAAGTTCATAAAAGTTCATAAAGTTTGGCAAGAGTTTATAAAAGTTCCTATAAAGTTCATGAAAGTACATGGAAAGTCCATAAGAGTTCATGGGGGTGTATAGAAGGCCCTAGGAGCACTGATTATGTTCTGGTATGGCTGTACCAGGAGCTCCAATTTTATTTGCTTTGTATTGGGTGTTTGCTTGCAGTCCAAGGTTTCAGGGAGTATGCAGATAGGTGGCTTCCTTTGGTTGCAGTCATAGGGCAAGTCACCTGTCCATCATCATTAAGTTTTGGTTCCTCCCCTTGCTCAGGGCAATTGGGAAGGGAAGGGAGCCATTTTTAGTTAGTCTCAGCAAGGAAAACTAATGTACAGGATGTGTGCAAGCTTCCCCTGTACAAAAGCTTCAACCCTTAAGACCTTCTGGGGGGGGGGGCAGTCTTAAGAGTCTCCAAAGATTTCTAGGAAAACAGCCCTAAAGACCAAAGAACTCCAGCTGGAGAATATCTAAGCCAGGGGTCCTCAAACTATGGCCCGCGGGCCACATGCAGCCTGCTGAGGGCATTTATCTGGCCCACGCAATCTGGCCTGGCCCTCACCGCTTACCAGGCCCAAGGCTGTTAGGAATGGTGGGAGTTGAAGTCCAAAGCACCTGGAGGGCCCAAGTTTGCCCATGTCTGCTATATAATAAGGCACCACCTGCCCCCCCCCCCCCAATGCTGTGTAACTGTTTGACAATGGTTCACCTGTCAGTTTAAAAAAACAACTATACTCCGGCCCTCCAACGGTCTGATGGACAGTAATCTGGCCCCCTGTTTAAAACGTTTGAGGACCCCTGATCTAAGCCTTTACTGGTAGGTCCACTCAGTGCTTCGAGATGCATTTCGACCCGGTAGCGGAGCCCACATCAGTAAGGGTTAGATTACAGACAGCTTGGAAGAAGTTAAAAAGGGGATTTTCCATTTAAAGTAAAGAAGAAGTTATTGAAGACAGTTGCCTGTCCTTTGTGGGCAAGATTAGGAAGTCACCAGTTGCATAAAGCTTGGAAGTATTTGTTTAGCTTTATTGAAGACAAGAGAAGTTTCTGTTTGATTGTTCATTAATAAAGAACTTTGTTATACTTCACAAGCCATCTAAAGACCATTTATGGTGGAAAATCTCTGAGAACTTCTCCTTGGGCTTCCCGCTGGGCAAAGGTTGCACGTCCTGTTCTAAAGGAAATTCTTCACAGGCCCAGCGCACGACAGAACAGATTAGCTGGAAAGCTTCTGTTCAACCATTTCAGAGCTTCTTGCTTGAGTGGTGATGGCGCAATGTAGATGCACCCAATATTGTAGAATGTCTGTTGCATCATTTGCTATCCATGAAATGTATCTTATTCCAGTGATATGTGTCAGAGTTTGGCAGTGAAATAACTCTTAAGGAGCCCATTTTCTATCTTGCCAATACTTTCAAAATTTGTTTGGGTGCATGACTATTCACATAAGAACACACTCACATTGTGACATAACAACAGCTGCTTTGATTTGCTTTTGGCTTATGTCACTTTGGCTCTCAACCTGTATCCCCCTTCTCCACCAATTGTCTTGCTCAAGAGATAAAGAAAGGACTCATTCTTTTTCAAGAACTCATAGAAAATGAAATCCTCTGAGGCATAAATCTTCGGACAGCTATAGTTTTCCCTATGATTAATCTCTGCTTTTTTTCTTTTTGCAAATTCTTGAACTGAGCTAAAGAAGTAATTTACTTCTTATCAGGTCCTCAACTGTCATTAATTCAAAGAGAACTCATAAAAAGTCGTTGTAAATCAGATATGAAGTGCGTGACCAAGATTGTCATGAAATTGTGCTTGCTTTTCTATTTTCAATTAATTAATAATCACTTCAGGGACTGGTGGGCTATTCCCTATATTAAAAAGCCATTTTTGATCAAAGAGGGCATGGGAAAAGGCTTTTTAGATTATACCTCCCAGCATCCCCAAACTAGTTTAGTATCTGATTTTGTTGGCTAGACATTCTGAGAACTGTACTCTGGAAAAAAAACCAAACCAAAAATCTCAGAAGCTTTAAAGTAGTTATCCTGTGTATAACATTAGGCATTACACCAATCTCCTCAAAAACCCCTTCAAATATTGATCTGATGGTCTATCAATGCACTTTTATGTATATGTATAGCTCTAATGAAGAAAAGTTGTAAGGACTGTGGCAGCGAGGATGTGCTATCAGTATGCTAATGAGACCGACATATATTTCTCCATGCCTTCACAAACAACATTAGCCAAGGATGGCATGTCTCCCCTGAATGAATGCCTGGAGGAGGTAATGAGCTGGATGAAGCAAAATGAATTGAAACTGAATCCAGACAAGACAGAAATGCTTGCCATCAAGAGTCCTAATCTGGAGGTGGAGGTGTGTCAACTAGCCCTGGATTGGGTTGCACTCACCCTGAAAGACTGTGTTTGCAGCTTGGGACAAGGGGTTCTGGATCCACCTCTCCAAATGACAGTCACAAGTGCTTACTACCAGCGTCGGCTGATACTCCAGCTGAACTCCTTTCTGGAATTAGAAGACCTAAAGCTTTTTTTTTCATGTCAGCAGCGACTTGCAAAACTGCAAGTTGCTTCTGGTGTGAGAAAATTGACTGTCTGCAAGGATGTTGCTCAGGGGACACCCAGATGTTTTATCATCTGAAGCTGAAGCTGATGGGAGCTCACCCTGCTAACAACAACGTTTACGGCCTGGAAATTTCAATTGGTTCTACGGGCGGCAGCCAGGTTGTTAACTGGTGCTCCTTACAGGGAGCGGTCAACCCTTCTGTTTAAGGAGCTCCACTGGCTGCCATTCATTTTCCGGTCCCAATTCAAGGTGCAGGTTCTTACCTACAAAGCCCTGAACGGTTTGGGACCCTCCTACCTGCGTGACCACATTTCTGTGTACGAACCCACACGACTCCTTCAATCATCTGGAGAGGCCTTGCTCACGCTCCCACCTCCATCGCAGGCATGATTGGTGGGGACGAGGGAGAGGGCTTTCTTGGTGGTGGCCCCTCGACTCTGGAACTCACTCCCCAAAGACATCAGGCATGCCCCAACTTTGGCAGTCTTTAGGAGGAGCCTGAAAACGTGGTTGTTCCAGTGTGCCTTCCCAGAATAAGGAAACTCCCAGCAATATGTCCTCTAAATGCACTTTACTATGGATCTAGGAATGTCTGCATGCCCCATCCCTCTCTGAAAACCCTATCCTAGTTCATAGAATCATAGAATCATAGAATCAAAGAGTTGGAAGAGACCTCATGGGCCATCCAGTCCAACCCCCTGCCAAGAAGCAGGAATATTGCATTCAAATCACCCCTGACAGATGGCCATCCAGCCTCTGTTTAAAAGCTTCCAAAGAAGGAGCCTCCACCACACTCCAGGGCAGAGAGTTCCACTGCTGAACGGCTCTCACAGTCAGGAAGTTCTTCCTCGTGTTCAGATGGAATCTCCTCTCTTGTAGTTTGAAGCCATTCTTCCGTGTCCTAGTCTCCAAGGAAGCAGAAAACAAGCTTGCTCCCTCCTCCCTGTGGCTTCCTCTCACATATTTCATCTGTTCATGCTCAGCATTATCTTTAAATTTTAATTATTACATTTGGTCCAGCCATAGGTTTTAAATGTCATTGTGTTACTGTTAATGTTTATTGCTTATTTTTATTATGAGTTTTATTTTATTGTTTGTATTATTTGTTGTTATTGCTTTTATTATTGATATATTGTGGGCTCAGCCTTATGTAAGCCGCACCGAGTCCCTTGGGAGATGGTCGCGGGGTATAAATAAAGTATTATTATTATTATTATTATTATTATTATTTGTCTAAAATGTGACAGTCTTAGTTCCACTGAGTCAGTTGTTAATGGTTAGTCAACACTTCTGTCTACTCATTCATTGAGGTTACTCTACCAATAGTAGTCAGGCTATTTCCTATTGCCATACCTTGAATTACTCTGTCCAGGGATAATCAATTCGGAAGTAATTCCCAATGAATTGAGAGGAACTTACTACTGAGTAATCCTGCAAAGGATTGACATTGAAAACCCACCCGAATAAACAACAGTGATTTATTTGAATTGCAATCCTGATTTTTTTGCATATGCAACTTATACTCTTGTTACGTATGTTTCAGTTCTTCATGAGTGCATTCTTTATGTGTATCCGGGTGAGCTGGATCCCATGGCAGAGCAGACGGATCCTTCCTTTGTTTCCAGTTTCATTTCATTGTAGGCTTTGTTTATCACCAAGGCGATCTTGGAAATAATTTTACATGGCGGAGAAGCAAGTTTGGACGAAGTGTTATTTTCTCTTTTCCAGCATGGTGGTCAGAGACAATAGGAAAATTAACAGCCTGGTGATGACATGGAATTGAACCTCTGGATTCTAAACTTCATCTTCAACCCCTGAGCCAAAAGGAAGGGATTATGGGATTCCTGGTGTTGCCCATCACGTTGTCATAGAAGCCTTTCCACAGGACAAAAAAAGAAAGTAAAGACCATGGGAGTGATTCAAGAGATGCGAGTTGATGGGCGTGTGCTTCCCTTTGTGGCAAAATTTAAATGACAACATGGTCCTGCTCCCATAGAAATGACAGTAACTTTCCAGGAGAGTTGCCCAGAGTTAGGTAATGGATGACTTTCAGGTGTCATAGAAGTAAGACAACTGGCCTTCTCCGGAGCTCAGAGGAGTTTCCATTGTAATAGCACATTGAGTATCCCTTTTCTGAAATTCTTGGGTCTTGCATCGCAGTGTCCCCCCCCCCCCCAAGTTTTGGAATACTTGTGTATCTATATATGTAAAAGCCAAAATATGTTTGTTTATGCAAGAGATTCCACTTAGGCAGAAAAAATGAAATGCAAAGATACAGAATGGGGGACGCCTGGCTCGAGAGCAGTACGTGTGAAAAAGACCTTGGAGTCCTCGTGCAAAACAAGTTAAACATGAGCCAACAACATGGTGCGGCAGCAAAAAAAGCCAATGGGATTTTGGCTTGCATCAATAGGAGCATAGTGTCTAGTTCCAAGGAAGTCATGCTACCCCTCTATTCTGCCTTGATCAGATCACCCCTGGAATACTATGTCCAATTCTGGTCACCACAATTGAAGGGAGATGTTGACAAGCTGGAATGTGTCCAGAGGAGGGTGACCAAAATGATCAAGGGTCTTGAGAACAAGCCCTATGAGGAGTGGCTTAAAGAGCCGGGCATGTTTAGCCTGAAGAAGAGAAGGCTGATAGGAGACATGATGGCCATGTATAAATATGTGAGAGAAAGTCATAGGGAGGAGGGAGCAAGCTTGTTTTCTGCTGCCTTGGAGACTAGGATGCAATGGAACAATAGCTTCAAACTACAAGAAAGGAGATTCTGAAGTCGAACATGACCCCCCCCCCCCCCATAAAAGATAGTAACTGATAGTTTTGCTAAGGACAAGGACACCAGACTGGATAATAAGGGTTAAGCCTTAGTCTATTTGCCAAGACACTATGCCCTAGGTTTCATATATAGCAGAAGGTAGCACATTTATTACTGAGAAACCATCTCCCTTTACACTTATGTGCTCTCTTGAACTTCTATGGGACTCTGGTGGGAGTGATAAGTGGGTATGATTTCTATAACATGATTTCTATATTTCTGTATTTCTGCCTGTGTGTCTGACCTTTTCCTGACCCTTTTTTGCCCCATTCCCCTTTTGGAAAAAAATGTATCAAAATATAAGGAAGCCACCCTGACCCTGGAAGAGAAGGAATTAACAGTTGAAAGAGCCCTTATCAAAAGACACTCTTTGCATGGACTATAACAAAGGATTGTGACCTCTGGCATCGGAGGTTTTGGCCACCAGAGGAAACGGCCGCTTGGCAATTTTGATTATATCTCAACTAGGACAAAGGAAGGCCTTCGGAAAGCCGTTTCATGTCCTGATCTGTCACCCATTCAATATCTCTCACTAAGACATCCACCTAAGTTTCCCCCATTGTCCCCATGTCGCAGCCTGAAAGAAAATACAGATTATGGCGGTATCGCCTGATATCAATGTTTATTGCAGCCACCCAGAACAATAGAAAGGCTAGCTCGTAGGCCTTTAGGACTCGCTGGCCCCTTGGACATTTCCTGAATTTCCACAATCCACTCAAGAATGCATTGTATTCCCTTGTCCCGCCTCCCTCTCTCCTGATTCGCTGAAGCACCGAGGCGGCTGAAGCCCGATGATTGGCCCAGGCGCTCGAGAGGTGGCTGAGCCTCCTCCCAGCTGTTGAAGTGCCAGCCAATCACCTTCAAGCCATGTGGAGGGCGGGGAGCGGGAGATTCAAACCAGACAACTTTGTTTTTCTATAAAATGGCTTTTATTTGTACTCATGCATGCTTTGCTTGGTGAAATATTGCTGCTCTGCATCCTTTTCAGCTGAATTGCAAAAAAATCATCTTGGTGGCGCTTCCTTCAATCTTGATGAGATTCTTTTTGGCAACCTAGGGGAAAAAATCATTTTAAATTGGGCTTCTCTTTGCTCATCATTGTAGCGAGCCCTCTTTGGTGGGTCCGCAGGGTCTCTCCTTCAGGGCCAGACCCTTTTAAATTCCACCTTGATTTCAATTCCATCTGAACATTAGAAAGAACTTCCTGACTGTGAGAGCTATTCAGCAGTGGAACTCTCCACCTTGGAGTGTGATAGAGGCTCCTTCTTTGGAAGCTTTTAAACAGAGGCTGGATGGCCATCTGTTGGGAGTGCTTCGAATGCAATTTCCCTGCTTCTTGGCAGGGGGTTGGACTGGATGGCCCATGAGGTCTCTTCCAACTCTATGATTCTATGATTCTATATTGTTCCCTTTGAGAAATCTGAATGGAGAATTGAGGGTGGGTCTTTACTGTAGAATTAATCCAGCCTGACATCACATAAACAGCCATGTCTCAATACAATGGAATCAGTTTGCAGTAATTTTAGGAAGCCAAGGACAAAAAGGAAGGAGAGAGAAACTGGGACACTTTAGAAGCAGCTGAAAGAGTGGGATGACAAAAGAATAATTGTAGGTGTGTCTGCCAACTCTAGACAGTTGAATGGTGTCTTAGGGATTTTGGGAGTTGTAGTAAAAAAACCCAATCCCTTTCCAGTCTCCGGAATGAGCCAATGCCCTGCTCATTCTTTCCTTCCTCAGATTCTGCAGCCCCACCAAGGTTTTCTGCTTTTGTTTCAGTCGGGTGATGTTAGGAGAAACAAATACCCCTTGAGTTCATAAGCCCTGGAAAAGAGTGTCTTGTTCCCTAGCCCAGTGCCTTTGATGCCGCAGCAGCTTCATGCAAGGATCTGCCTCCATTGTCATTTGACTGACACAACCCTTTCTATAAATTTGAGCAATTAAGCAGCCCAGTAGCAGCTGGGAAAAAAGAGAGCTGCCGAGAGAGCAAACCCTGACAGAGGCTGTGTCACCGAGGCCAGATCTCCTGATCAGTGCAAAGGAGTAGCTTGAGTTGAGAACCCCAGTGGGGGAAAACGAGAGATGCCCATTAAGGCAGGTAAGAGACTTTGCTGTCTTTTGCTGAATGTAAGTCATTGCTTAGGCTCATCCGTGAGACAATTATAGCACCTTGGTTGATTCTAACAGATGGCTGTTGCATCCTATAGAATCTTGGTGCTGTTAGAGCAGGCATGGGCAAACTTGGGCCTGCCTCCAGGTGTTTTGGACATCAACTCCCACAATTCCTAACAGTCCCAGGCTCCTTCCTTTCCTGAGGGGGAAAAGGAAAGGGCCTGAGACTGTTAGGAATTGTGGGAGTTGATGTCCAAAACACCTGGAGGGCCCAAGTTTGCCCATGCCTGTGATAGAGTATAACTGTCTTTGGCAGAGAATTCGATATATTGCATGAAACTGTAATGGGTTTCTCTGCAATATAAATGGTATTTGTCAATTTTGAACTATGGCAACCTAATGAATGGAAGACTTCCAAGTCATCCTATCCTCAAGAGCCCTGCTCAGTATTGCAGACTCAAGACCATGGCTTCCTAGATTGAGCCCATTTATCTGAAGTGCACTCATC
The DNA here is from genome assembly GCF_037176765.1 of Anolis sagrei. Lineage (NCBI taxonomy): Eukaryota > Metazoa > Chordata > Lepidosauria > Squamata > Anolidae > Anolis > Anolis sagrei. The sequence continues at coordinate 331,151,994 of NC_090021.1, forward strand.
CTTACCTACAGACCTCCACCTTACCATGGTCTTTTCAAGAGAGTCATGTCTTCTCATGATATGGCCAAAGTATGTCAGCCTCCATTTAGAGTTCAGCATTTTTCCGAATGAAGCAGAGGACGTTTGAGGATCAGGTCATCCATAGGGAGACCAAGGTGCTTGTTTATAAAGCTATTGTCCTCCCAGCCTTGCTATACACCTGCGGAACGTGGACTGTCTACACAGAGGCGGCCCTAGGTAATTTTCAATGGTAAGCAAACAGTATCCCCCCAACCAATCACTAATATATATTTTCTGTTCGTCGTGGGAGTTCTGTGTGCCATATTTGGTTCAATTCCATCATTGGTGGAGTTCAGATTGCTCTTTGATTGTAGGTGAACTATACATCCCAGTAACTACAACTCGCATATGTCAAGGTCTATTTTCCCCCAAGAGCGCCTCAAGAGCACCCCTGGGCAAAATCAACTATACTGCAAATGCTTACTTTGCGTAATGGGTTGAGCCGCCCCTGTGTCTACAGATGTCACACTCAACTCCTGGAATGATTCCATCAGCATTGCTCTGAAAAATCGTGCAAATCTCTTGGGAAGACAGGCAGAAAAACATTAGCATGCTGGAAGAAGAAGCAAAGACCACCAGCATAGAAGCAATGCTCCTACACCATCAGCTCCGCTGGACTGACCACATTATCCAAATGCTCGATCACCGTATCCCAAAGCAGTTACTCTACTCCCAACTTAAGAATGGGAAACGTAATGTTGGTGGACAGGAAAAGAGATTTAAAGATGGGTTTAAAGCCAACCTTAAAAACTGTGGCATAGACACTGAGGACTGGGAAGCCCTGGCCCTTGAGCACTCTCACTGGAAGTCAGTTGTGACTAGTAGTGCTGCAGAATGGCATGAATGGAGGGCGAAAGACAGAAACATGCCAAGAGGAAGGCGCATCAGGCCAACACTGACCTGGAAACTGATGTGCTCACTGTGGGAGAACATGTGGATCAAGAATAGGGCTCCATAGCCACCTACGGACCCACCAGCAAGACACTTAGAGGACCATCATCCTTGGGCTGTGAGGGATTGCTTAAGAGAAAGCGTCATCTTGGCTACTAGGAAGAGTTCCTCTAGACCAGTGGTTCTCAACCTGGGGTCCCCAGATGTTTTTGGCCTACAACTCCCAGAAATCCCAGGCAGTTTACCAGCTGTTAGGATTTCTGGGAGTTGAAGACCAAAAACATCTGGGGACCCCAGGTTGAGAACCATTGCTCTAGACCCTTTGGGGCAGTCCACAATTCTTCTCCATCACCGCATCTCAAATAAGTTCATTTTATTGTCCTTGATTTGTTTTTGAATCAATTTATTACAAAATAGTATACAGGTGCTGTACTTGTACAACGTCCCATGACTCTAAAGGAAACAAAAAAGGTGATAAGCAATGAGCACACACCCACACAAAATCATTAAAAACTTCAGATATTTTTAAATTGAAATTTGAGAACCAATGGTTCAGCTTTAGAACTGGAGTAAGGCCTACCTAAGTAGTAGATTTGTGTACATGTGCTCCAACTGTTAAGCAAAGCAAAGCAACTATCTCAGTAGGTAGGTCCAGGGAAAGAAGGAGATTCCTGCTTATTGACATCATTTCTGTACCAACGTGCTGGCACAGAAGTGGAAGGGACCCCTCATACCAAGGAAGGTGATGGAAACATTGTGGGATTGGAAGGTATCAACACATGAATAGCAAGAGCAGGAGAATTATAAGAAGGCGGCTGACCAGCTTCACCTTGTTCACTCAAAACACACCGAATGTAGCATAGTTTCAATACTGAATGGATACTATCAATTTCAATAGAGTAGGAGCCACTTGGGTTGGCTACTTCTTAAAATTGAATGACATAAACCCAGACTTAGGATGCAAACTTCTTTCTCTCAGTCTCAAGATCGGTATGCATTTTGAAAATCTTGTTTTCGTGCTTCATCTTGATTGCTCCTGCTTATTCTTGACTTATAATAATGGGTACTTCCGTCAAATGAAATCAAAATCTTGAGGTGTTAATAATGTCATCAGATGCTTGTTAATAGCATCATACCCAGTTTTAATCAGAATTGGATAAATCATGGCTTGCTTGATTGGTTGACTACTTCTACTTCATCTCTAAAATCATCCCCAGAACAACTTGACAATGGAACAATGATGTTACTTGAAGATGAGTACAATCGATGGCTATTTCAATATGCAATTGAGCTGTTTTTCAGCACTCCTCAAGCTGTTCACATCAAAACACAATGCTTGCTTGACAGAGGTCATCTGCAGAGGGCTAATGTGACAAACACATTATCCAAATTATTACTTTTAAGTAGATCTTCAAATGACAACACCTTGATTGTTGTGATGTAGATGATGGTTGGGCACAATGAGGATTACTGCTACTCACCATTTTGGCCACCATTAGAGCTCCAGAGTTGAGATTCAAAAATATTATAATCAAACGTGTGAAATTGACTTTCAGGAAACACCAGGGAGGAAATCCTGAATTGTTGAGAAACTTAATAGTTCAGGACTTAACTCTGTTAAATGCACACATTTTAGCTCCACAACCAACAGCATTTTCTGTGCAGAAAAAAAGCTGTGTTTTTTTTGCATTAAAATGAATGTGTTTTGCACAGAATATCCCCCCCCCCCCCATTGTGAAAATTTTCAAAACAACCCAGTTTTGGACAACTTTCTTGCAGTGGGGAATTTTAGGCCTATCAGAATGAAATTAATGGAAAACCTATGTTCTTGACATCAGCAGTCTAGTGTCTTGTAGCCCTGAGTAGAGAAGGGCGGGGTACAAATATTTGAAATAAATAAATAAAATAGTATGGGAGTCTAGTGTCTAGATCCAGGGAAGTCATGCTACCCCTCTATTCTGCCTTGGGTCAGACCACACCTGGAATCACACTGTGTCCAATTCTGGGCACCAGAATTGAAGGGAGATGTTGACAAGCTAGAATGTGTCCAGAGGAGGATGATTAAAATCATCAAGGGTCTGGAGAACAAATCCTATGAAGAGCAGCTTAAAGAGCTGGGCATGTTTAACCTGCAGAAGAGAAGGCTGAGAGGAGACATGATGATGATGCATGTACAAACATGTGAGGGGAAGTTGTAGGGAGTGGGGAGCATGCTTGTTTTCTGCTAGTCTGGAGACTAGGACACAGAACAATGGATAATAATAATAATAATAATAATAATAATAGTAATAACAATAATATTTTATTTATACCCCACCACCATCTCCCAAGGGGACTCGGGGCAGCTTACATGAGGCCAAGCCAAACGGCACATCAATAAAACAACAAAGCAGTAAGCAAATAAAATAATACAGTTAATATAAATCACATATAGGCAATAGCACACATTTTTTAAAAAAAACCTATGGCCAGGCCAGATGTAATAGATTAAAATTTAAAATGGACATTGGGCGTGAACAGAGGTAGGATGTATCTAAGCAGGAGGGTTTTAAAGTATACTGTAGGGAGAGCATCCCAACGGATAGTTAAAGTGCTTCTGAAGACATTTTGCAGGGGATTGGTCAGAGCAGGGCATTGTTTCCTTTATTCAGGGATTCAAAATACAGGAAACAAGATTCCATCTGAATATTAGGAAGATCTTTCTGACTGTGAGAGCTGTTCAGCAGTGGAACTCTCTGCCCCTGAGTATGGTGGAGGCTCCTCCTTTGGAGACTTTTAAACAAAAGCTGGATGGTCATCTGTCAGGGGTATTTTGAATATGATTTTTCTGCTTTTTGGCAGGGGGTTGGACTGGATTGCTCACGAGTCCTCTTCCAACTCAATGATTCTATGAAAACAACCTGTATACTTATTTATTTACTACATTTATATACCACCCCTCTCAGCCCAAGGGTGACTTGGAGAGGTTAACAATAGGCAACAATTTGATGCCGGTGCAGTTACAACAAATACTTATACTTTTATTCAAGTTATTTATACTTTTATTCAAATTGTATCTTTTTAGATCAGTTGTTAGTTGCCTTGAGACTTATTACTGAGAGAGAAGCAGGATATATATGAATACAGTAAGACCCTCGTATCGATGGGGAATACATTCCCAGTTGGACTGTGGCCACCTAAAATTGCAGATACAACTGGATGCTATTCAATTGCTTGACTTCTGGCCCAAGCTTACCATTAAGTTGTGTTGGAGGAACTAGAGGCTCCTAAAGAGTCCTCCAATTTAACTCTGTTGGGGAAGGTTGTAAACTCAGAAAGAGTATCTAGTAAATTCTTAATAAAAGACTTTTCCCTTGGGTGTGGATAAGTGAAACCACAGTTATGGGTCACGAGGATTTAAACAATAACATCAATTTAAGAGGGCTTCAATTCTCCTGCTTTTCTCACAGGCGTAAAACCCCAACGGGTGATCCAGGGATCTTTGTACCTCCTGATCTTGGCCAGCTGTGTCAGTACCCTCAAACCTTCCAGTATCAACCTGAGGACATTCATTGGCTGTGCCGTCCGGGAGTTCACTTTCCTGGCCAAGAAACCAGGCTGCAAGGGGATGCGCATCACCACCGATGCCTGCTGGGGTCGTTGTGAAACTTGGGAGGTAGGTGCGCTGGATTGCTAAGTATGTGGAATTTGCTCTCTTTGGTCATGTTGCTCAAGCAAGAAAAACTTAGGTTGCTTCTGCACCTACATCTTCTCTTATTTTGCATACCTCTATCTGGTTTTTCTTTTTTCTTTTGGTCAAAAGAAGGGCCATCCCTTTGACTTTAAACTTATCTTGTAAAGATCATTCATCTTTCTATATAAAAGCCAAAGTATCCATGTATGTATCCATGTATGTTAGTTTGTATCACACAAGCTCCTACTTGGCCAGATGGATCTAGACCAAACTTGGCACACATACCCTTCCAACTTAAAATACTCGCTGGGTTTCAAATGAAGTCCCTTTTGGGTGCAGGGCCCCCAAAACTAACACAGTATATAGATAGAAAGAGGTAGAGGTTTGTGTGTGTGTGTGTGAGTGAGTGAGGAGTGACTTTTTTTTGTCGTGTCAGGAGCAAGTCGCTTCTGGTGTGAGAGAATTGGCCGTCTGCAAGGAGGTTGCCCAGGGGACACTGGATGATTGGATGTTTTTATCATCCTTGTGGGAGGCTTCTCTCATGTCCCCGCATGAGCAGCTGGAGCTGATAGAGGGAGCTCATCTGCCCCTCCCCGGATTTGAACCTGCGACCTGTCGGTCTTCAGTCCTGCCGGCACAGGGGTTTAACCCATTGCACCACCGGGGGCTCCTAGGGTTGACTTGAGGGACTTGAGTGACTTGAGGGAGAGGTAATATATGAAAGTGTGCTAGACTGTCACCAGTAAACTATTGTAGGACCTTGCCATGGAGACATTGTGAGGCAGGCATTTGCAAAGGGTCAGGCAAACATGGAAGCGAAGTGGAGAAGGGAGAAAGCAGCCAGGTGGCCAAGATGGGAAGGGAGAAAGAAAGGAAAGAAAGGAGAAAAGTAAGAAAGGTGTATGAGGGAAAGGTAGGGAGGAAGGAAAGAAGAAAGAAAACAAAGAACGGAAGAAAGAAAGAAAAGAAAGAAGGAAGGAAGGAAGGAAAAGGAGGAAGGAAGCGAAAGAAAATGGCAAAAGGAATGAGGGAAGAAAAGAAAAATAAGAAAGAACAGGAAAAAAGTAAGAAAGAAGAGGAATAAGATAGGAAGTTAGAGATCAGAAAGAAAGAAGTATATGAGGAAGAGCAAGGAAAGAAAGAAAAGAGATAGGGAGAAGGAGTATGAGGGAAAGGGAGGAAGGAAAGAAACACAGACAACAAAGAAACTGCAAACTCGTGCGTATATAGCAGGCATGGGCAAACTTGGGCCCTCCAGGTGTTTTGGATTTCAACTCCCACAATTCATAATGGCCAGTAAGCTGGCTGGGATTTCTGGGAATTGAAGTGCAAAACACTTGGAGGACCAAAGTTTGCTCATGTCTGGTACAAGGCCTAGTATTCTTATAAACATGTCTTGACAAACATAGGTGTTAGAAACAGTGGCAGGAAGTAATGTACCACTTAGAGCACGCATGGGCAAACTTGGGCCCTCCAGGTGTTTTGGACTTCAACTCCCACCATTCCTAACAGCCTCAGGCCCTTTCCTTTCCCCCCTCAGCTGCTTAAAGATCCTGAGGCTGTTAAGAATGGTGGGAGTTAAGTCCAAAAACATCTGGAGGGCCCAAATTTGCCCATGCCTGACTTAGAGTAATAGAATCATAAAGTGATTCTATGATACCATCTGGCAGATGCTTACCATAGCATCACTGGAGGACCAAAACAACTCCTATAGTTTTGTTAGATGTGAATATGTAAAATCATGTGTATTAGTTCCTCAGGTACAGAGATTGTACTGTAAATTTGAAATCTTGCAAATTGGGAGAATACAAACTCCTTACATTCTGTGTCCTACACGACTGGGCACTGCCAATCAAAGTGGTACGCATTGATATGGATTTTAGTTCCTTTGACAGAGAAAAGGTGGGTTATAAATGCTAATTACAGCCCAACAACATATTTTTTTTCTTGGTGTCTTAGTTTTTAGGCCTGTTCTTGGGGTTATTTGTGGCACTGATTCAGAACATTGCATTGGATAGACCGGATCAGCTCTAGTTTCTTAGATATGGTTGAATTTATAAAATCTTAGGACCTCATCACACTAGAGCATGAATCCATTTTAAATCCGGTTGCTGCCTCTTCAGAATTCTGGAGTTTAGGGCTGGGTAACCACGGAAAAATTTGTTTCTAAACTCGATTCGTTTTTAGGGGGGTTTTGCATTTTGTTTCTTAAAAGAATTCCGAAACTTTCCTTTAAAAACGTTCGAAATATACGAAATTTCGTAAAATTACGAAACAATTACGAAACGATTTCGAAACAATTACGAATCAATTCGTTAATGGCGGACGCGATTGCGCAATATGCTAAAAAACCCTCCAAATGGGACAGGGGGAACTTCTGAAGCTTCCCTCTCCCTCTGTTGTTGACTGTTGGTGTGATAATTTATTTTTTATCACTGATAAAACAAACAACAACCCTAAAACTTGCACCAGACATACGGAAATAATTACGAAACAATTACGAAACAATTACGAAATAAATTGAAAAAATTCGTTTCGATTTTTAATTACTCCTGCATGGCTCAATATCGGATCGTAAGCTAATTTAAATACGAATTAATAACGAATTACGAAATTAACGAATGAAACCGCCCAGCCCTACTGGAGTTTGTAGTTTAGGGAGGAGCCTTTAACAGCCTCACTAAACTACAAACCCCAGAATTCTGCAGGAGGCAGAAAGGGAATTAAAAGTGGATTCATTCCCTAGTGTGATGAAGTAGTAAGTTTGTATCCCAAATCTGTGCTTCTGGTATGAAATAAGTAGATGTTCATGTAGTATACTTCTCTATTAATGTTGAAGCCCCCGGTTGGTGCAATGGCAAGACTGCTGATGTGAAGGTTGGGTTGCTGACCTGAAGGTTGCTGGTTCAAATCCGGAAAGAGCATGGATGAGCTCACTCTGTCAGCTCCAGCTCCATGCGGGGACGTGAGATAAGCCTCCCACAAGGGTGGTAAAACATCAAACACCCAGGCCTCCCCTGGGCAACATCCTTGCAGACGGTCAATTCTCTCACAACAGAAGCGATTTGCAGTTTCTCAAGTTGCTCCTGACATGAAAAAAATTATAGTTTCCTTCATGCTTAAACAGTGTTAATTTAAACATGATATTAAAACATCCTGATTTTTTATGAGTGAGCAGAGCGAAGAGTGGTATGTGGCATGTGTTCTGCATATCAAAAACTAGAGCTGATGGGAGAAAACCGGTGCCATTTTTGGAATCAGCAGGTCAAATATATCCACCAATATTTGTGTTGGCCAGTGTAGTAGTAGTAGTAGTACGAGATTGAGAATGGGCCCAGTCCACTATAACAACCACCTTGCAACATGGATACTTGTGCCAGCATGTTATAGTATACAAACATGACCTCATTGGCTTCCCTGTATCAGAGATGGGGATGTATCACAAGAGAGAATCCCTTGCCTTAACATTCCCTGCTGTAGGTTTTTTCCCCCTTTGGTTTTTCTCCCCCTTCCCCAAAGCCTTAGTTTTGTGTGGCAGAATATTTCTAAAGCATTTACGTCATGCTCTCATTATATAATTTCGAAAGCCTCTTATGGCTTAAACACTTAAGGGGAAACGGGCCTTTATTACTCCACCGGCAGAAAATTCCGCAGAGATTAAAACAGAGCCCCTGATTCACAAGTGATACATTTTGTTCCATCTCCCCATAAGATGCCTGTTTCTAATTTGGGCTGCCTCAGAAATGTGGTCATGGCGCTTTGGGGTGGGAGCGACAGGATGGGCGAGCAAGTCCACACACATTGAGCAGCAAGAAGATAGTGACTAATTTTAGCCTGCTCTTTTTAAAATTTCAAATACCAGTAGGACCAAGACTAATTTCCCTTGTATTGTCGAAGACTTTCATGGCTGGAATCACTGGGTTGTTGTAGGTTTTTCAGGCTATATGGCCATGTTCTAGAAGCATTTTCTCCTGACATTTTGCCTGCAAACTCTGAGGATGATTGCCATGTTGTTGTTGTTCATTCATTCAGTCGTCTCCGACTCTTCGTGACTTCATGGACCAGCCCACGCCAGAGCTCCCTGTTGGCCGTCACCACCCCCAGCTCCTTCAAGGTCAGTCCAGTCACTTCAAGGATGCCATCCATCCATCTTGCCCTTGGTCAGCCCCTCTTCCATTTTCCTTCCACTTTCTCCAGCATAATTGTCTTCTCTAGGCTTTGCTGTCTCCTCATGATGTGGCCAAAGTACTTGTCTCTAGTATCCTTCCCTCCAATGAGCAGTCAGGCTTTATTTCCTGAAGTATGGACTGGTTGGATCTTCTCGCAGTCCAAGGCACTCTCAGAACTTTCCTCCAACACCACAGCTCAAAAGCATCGATCTTCCTTCGCTCAGCCTTCCCTAGGGTCCAGCTCTCACATCCGTAGGTTACTACAGGGAATACCATGGCTTTGACTATGCGAATTTTTGTTGCCAGTGTGATGTCTCTACTCTTTACTATTTTATCGAGATTGGACATTGCTAAGAGTGCCATAGATGCAGGCAAAATGTCAGGAGAAAATGCTTCTAGAACATAGCCATATAGCCCGAAAAACCTACAACAACCCACTAATTTCCCTTGTTCTTGTGGGAAAGTACTCTTGGCATGGGCAAGATTTTACTGAATTGAAAGAAGGTGTTTATGTGTGTACTTGTGAGGAGAGAATTCTCTCTTTCCTTTCATACAGTTTCATACAGTTTCTGTCACACAAACAATGTTTTTGCATTTTACTCAAGTGTCACCTTCTTTTTAGGAACTGACTAATCAGGAACAAACATCTAAGACCAGGGAACAAACCTAGATAAAAAATCCCATGATTTCCAAGTGCAGGGGCATACAGACTTTGGAAGATGTGGATTTTTGGCTCAGAACTGGGATAGTCCCACACCTGAAAATCTCGCTTTATTTATTTCAAAGTTTTATATACCGAGCTTCTCACCTCATTAGAGGGACTCAGCCCGGTTTCCAACCATAAAAACACATACAATTGGTAAAATATCAAAGTACATAATTACAATAAAACACTGGAAAAGCACATAAATTTAAAAACTACAGTGGCCAGTTGTCATACTAAAATCGAATATACACCGTCTTCCATCCAGAACATTGTCTCATTCTTCGAAAGCCTGTCTCCACAACCATGACTTCACCTGTTTCCTGAATGTCAGGATTGTTGGGGCGGTTCTGACCTCAAGCGGGAGAGAGTTCCAGAGTGGCGGGGCCACCACCGAGAAGGCCCTGTCCCTCGTCCCCACCAGCCGTGCTTGTGAGGCCGGTGGGACCGAGAGCAGGGCCCCTCCAGACGATCTTAGTAGCAATGGCTTCCATGTTTACAGGGAACAGTCTGTTTTGCTGTGAAAGCTCTTGGGATAAAGGTACTGTCTGGACAGGTCCAGAAACGAAAGTTTAAAAGCACGTTGTGCTGAAGCGTGGAGGATGTGGAAACATATCCTCTCTTGTAGATTCAGAAACAATCTGTTGCAGCTTCTCCTGGAGATTCCATCTGAACATTAGGAAGAACTTCCTGACTGTGAGAGCCGTTCAGCAGTGGAACTCTCTGCCCCGGAGTGTGGTGGAGGCTCCTTCTTTGGAAGCTTTTAAGCAGAGGCTGGATGGCCATTTGTCAGGGGTGATTTGAATGCAATATTCCTGCTTCTTGGCAGGGGGTTGGACTGGATGGCCCATGAGGTCTCTTCCAACTCTTTGATTCTATGATTCTATGATTCTATGATTCTATGATTCCTCATAAATATTTTTTTGCCATCTTGACCACACTCTGATGTTGTTTGGCTCCAGTTGTCATAAGTGGAATGTCGGAGGATATGAATGTTTGCGTCAAAGATTTCTCAGTTTGCATCCAAATTCCAGTTTGCAGCAAAACATCCCCTAGAACTAGTGGAAATGTTCACACTTTCACACTTTGTCCCCAAAACGTAACAAAGTTTACTCTTCTAATGCTTTTCTCTTCATATTCTTGGTTCAGTAAAAAGGAGCTTTCTCTATCCAAACTTAGGCCCTCATTTCTGTTTTTTCTTTTCCTGCAAACAGAAGCCGGTGCTGGATCCCCCTTACATTGAAGCGCACCACCGCGTCTGCACTTACAACGAAACTAAGCTGGTGACGGTGAAGCTCCCCAACTGTGCAGCCAACGTCAGTCCTTTCTACACATACCCCAAGGCCATCCGCTGTGACTGCAGCATGTGTCTCACCACAACCACAGAATGCGAGACTTTCTAAGGCATCCAACTGCTGTACTTTGATCTGTACCATATTTTGCCCCAGGAGAAACTGCTGTGTGATGGATCAGCTGGGGTAAATTGGGGCAGAATGTAGCTGCTTGCTTGAATTTGAAATATCTACATCTCCTGGACTCCATTTTCAGATCAGCTGTGGAAGCGTCAGAGCAACCTGCACTTTATGATCTCTCATGTACACCTTAAATCCTTTGCACATTGCCACTGGTTTAGGCAGAATGATTCTCCAGTTGCTTGGTACTGTTGGCAGGGTTTATGCATCATTCTCTCTTTTTTGGCTGTGCCATTTTCTATTATTCTTGACTGAATAGTAATTTAGCTGCCTGAAAGGTTCAACAGAAAGGTAGAATTGTTACTACGTGGCTTCAAGTTGACTCCAACCTACGGCAAGCCTATCATAGGGTTTCCTTGGCAAGCTTTATTCTATGGAGGATTGCCTTTGCTTTCCTCTGAGGTTTAGAGTTGGATTGGCCTACAGTCACCTAGGATACATCTACAGCCAGAGGCGGCCCTAGGTAATTTTCAACAGTAAGCAAACAGTATTTTGGCGCCCCCCCCCCCAACCAATCATTGATACATATTTTCTGTTTGTCGTGGGAGTTCTGTGTGCCATATTTGGTTCAATTCCATCATTGGTGGAGTTCAGAATGCTCTTTGATTGTAGGTGAACTATACATCCCAGTAACTACACTTGCAGCACTTGCTCCCTTGCCTGGCCTGCTTTGGGTCCGGAGGCGTGCCTAAAGACCCTGGCGTGTGCACCAAAAGTCACCTCTTCTCCGGAATTTCTCCTTAGCCATTGAGACGGAGAGAGAGAGAGAGAGAGAGAGAGAGAGAGAGAGAGAGGTGGAGATGCCCACCTTTCCTGAAGGTAGGCGCAAAAACAAAGGAGGGAGCGGAGGTGGGGGATACCTCCAGCCAGAGGGGCTCTCTCTCTCTCTCTCTCTCTCTCTCTCTCTCTCTCTTGGTTCCAATGGCTGAAGAGAAAGTCAGGAGAAGAGGCGACTTTTGGTGCTCATGCTGGGGTCTTCAGACATGCCTCCGGACCCGAAGTGGGCCAGGTGCGGCGGCTCCGCCCCTTGGCCCACCCGCGGATTGGGGAGATGAGAAGAGGTGGGTGGAGCGCTGGGGGGAGCCGGCCATGGGGAAGGGATCAAATGCGGAGAACGATTGAGCGCTGGCTCTGCTCGTGCACCCGGTGGCCAGGTGGAGCAAGAACGAGAGGGGCTTGACGAGGCTCAAGGGCCCGGCCCCTTTGGGAAGAGGATCACCCGGCAGCGATGCAAGAAAGCTGAGGCTCCCCTCAGACTGCTAAGGCTGTTGTGAGCTGAGGGGGCGCTCCTCAAGTGGCAGTCGAGGGGCATTTACAGAGGCGCCTCTGCACCCCTGGCAAAAAAAAAAGTCTTCTGCGACCACTTACTTCGTGTAATGGATGAGCCGCCCCTGTCTACAGCATAGAATTATTGCTGTTTGACACCACCTGGGGTCTCTTCTAACTGTAATTCTAACTCTGTATGGTGGGAAGAGAGAACAGAAGTCAGGGGTGGGTTGGAAACATCCCTTCCCAAAAGGCTCAGGCAAAAGCAACCAGTTGCATCCTCTCCTAGCCCGAGGATCTAGAAGAAGAGGAAGGAGAAGAAGAAACAACCAGTTGATCTTAGGCCATTTCTTCATCACACAGCTGTTCCAAATGTTTCAAGATAGCAAGGAGAATTAGATCTGATCTAAAGTTTTAGTGGAAGAGTCATGTTTCAAGGGGGTATTGCAATTTAATAAGAATAATGGCACCAAGCAAGCTTACTAAAAGATAATGTTAATAAAAAATTGAAATGGGGCATGTCGTTGTTGAGCAAAGACTGATGATTGCAGTGTCATATCAAGGAAGTATAATAGCATATTGTAGCAGGAGTTGAACAGCTTGAACACCTATGTCTATGTTTTCAGATGTGAAATGTTGGAGGGAGAGGCATGTCTTCAACTATCTCTACTACAAGCCATTAAATTTGTCAAAATCAGAACCTTGAATTCTGGCCAAAAGTGAATTGACAGCTAGTGCAACTCCTTTGGGTTCTGCAGAGAGAAGGAGAGCATGGAGTTGTCCAGAGCAGAAGTTCCTAGATGCTGTTCCGCAGAAACCTAGGGTTCAACAAAAACATTGTAGAGATTCCCTGAGAAATCCTTAAAATCATTAAAAAAAGTTTTAAATATTCTGTGTCAGAGTTTGAAGATCTTATTGAAATTCTGCTTCAAAAGCAAAATATGAATCTATGCCACTGAATGAATTTTGGGTAGGGCTGGTAAACAATGACATATAGCTATCATTAGCTGGAAAAGCTATCTGAGCAATGCTCTCCTTCATGTCCACCTTGTGTTGTTGCTGTTCATTTGTTCAGTCGTCTCCGACTCTTCGTGACCTCATGGACCAGCCCACGCCAGAGCTCCCTGTCGGCCGTCACCACCCCCAGCTCCTTCAAGGTCAGTCCAGTCACTTCAAGGATGCCATCCATCCATCTTGCCCTTGGTCGGCCCCTCTTCCTTCCTATTGATTCAAATTAGGCTTTTTGTATTTGAAAATAATTTAATGTATCATTCAAATACACACTTTCAGAGTACATTCTAAAGGGCTGCTGTCGTTTTAAACACTTAATAAGAATGTACACTTCAAAGACAGACAAAATCAGTTAAGTCAGAAATCTCGATGTCTAACATTGTGGTGTTAAGCAAGGCAAACAACATGAATTGCATGTGCTACAGTATACTGTATAGTAAAGATAAAGGTTTTCCCCTGACATTAAGTCCAGTCGTGTCCAACTCTGGGGGTTGGTGCTCATCTCCATTTCTAAACCAAAGAGCCGGAGTTGTCCGTAGACACCTCCAAGCTCATGTCGCTGGCATGACTGCATGGAGTGCCAGGACTCTTATGAAAACCTTAAATAAAGACAATTCTATTGTTCAGCTGAATAAAAACTTATCTAGGACTTTGTAAGTCTTCCAGTATGAACTTAAGGTTGATTTCCACTGGACCAAGGAATCATAATGGAGACTCTAGAGCAGGGCTCCTCATACTAAAGCCCAAGGGCCAGATATAGCCCTCCAATGTCATTTACCCAGCCTTCACTCAGGGTCAACCTAAGTTTGTCATTTCAGACAGTAAGACAAACAGCTTCATCTGAATCTGTTGGGGGTCCTTTGATTGTACTTTTCCTGCATGGCAGAAGGTGGTTGGACTACATGGCTCCTGGGGTCTTACACTGAAATACTGTTATGGGTTGTTGTAGGTTTTTCCGGGTTATATGGCCATGTTCTCGACAATACATTAAATACTGTTATGTCTAATTTGGTCAAAAAGTTTGCCCATACCTGATAGATATAAGGTAAAGGTTTTCCCTTGACATTAAGTCTAGTGGTGTCTGATTCCTGGGGTGGTGGTGCTCATCTCCATTTCTAAGCCGAAGAGCCAGCGTTGTCCATAGACGCCGCCAAGGTCATGCGGTCAGCATGACTGCATGGAGTGCTGTTATCTTCCCCTCGGAGAGGTATTTATTGATCTACTCACATGTTTTTGAACTGTTAGGTTGGCAGAAGCTGGACCTAACAGTGGGAGCACACCCTGCTCCCTGGATTCGAACTGCCAACATTTTGGTCAGCAAGTTCAGCAGTTCAGCAGTTAAATCAGCAGTGCCACCGGGAACTCTACATTATATATAATACAATTTATTTGCTTCAAAAAGGGTTTTGCAGCTGAAAAAGTTTGGGAACCTCTGTCCTAGAGAAACCTAGAGAGAACATTTTAATTTAGTCCATGAATAATCAAAACTGCATATGTGGAAAGACAACTGTATTGGAAAAATACAGCTATTGCAACTGATCCTTAAAAACTGGCACCAGTCTCGCATGTTACATCTGTCCTGGAGAGAAGTTCAACCTACTCTGAACTCTAGCTGGAGTGCTCAAAAGCAAGGCAATGATGAAACAAACACCTTTCCAATCTATGGCTCTCAAACCCTGTTCCCAATGTTCTTTTTAATGGGCTTATCAAGGGCCTTCCTTCCTGCTTTCCCCTCTCTCTTCCTTCCGCCTGGCAGCCAGGTGGGCATTATGTAACTCATTAGGAGTCTCATCCACAATATGCTTTTGGTTGGAAGGGTTTTGATTTCCCCCTGTTAGTTAAAATTGTCAGAGAGTTGCTGAAAATTGACACTTCCCTTCAGGCTATTAAAAGCGACTTTGATGAGCAGTGTCCTAGCTGTCTCCTAAATCGTACTGGGTTCCTTCCAAAAACTAGTTTTAATGCAGAAAAGTAAAAAATAAAAATAAAAATCTAAAACGCATGGCTATCAAGGTTTTTCATGTAGGGTGGGGAGGTGACCCTAAAATTAGACATAGGTTGCATCTACACTGAAGAATGAATGCAATTTGACGCCACTTGAACTGACATGCTATGGAAGTTGTAGGGAAAAGAAGCCTTCTCTTCCCTATAGTACTCATGGTTTGAGAAGACGTGTTTGTGCTGGTACGGCTGTACCAGGAGATCCAACTTTATTTTTTTTCTGTTATCTGTTTGCAGTCATGGGGCAGGCCTCCTGTCCATCATAGTTGGGCTTGTTCAGGGCTCTGGGAGGGAAAGGAGTCTTTTTTTTGGCAGTCTCTCATAAGGAAGCTAAACTATAGGATGTAGACCAGCTCGTCCCGTAGAAAAGCTGCTTTTCTCAAGAACATCCGGGGAAACAGAAGCAGAAATTCCAGGGAAAAGATCCCAAGGCTCTGGCTGAGAGCTCACAGCCTCTCGGCCTCACAGCAATCAGAGGGAAAACAGCCCTGAAGTTTTCAAAGAATTCTCTGAGGGAGGACAGCACTACAGATCCACGGAACTCCATCTGAAATATCTACAAGCCTCGGCTGGTAGGTCTACTCGATACCCAGACGCATTTGGAATCGGTAGTAGGACCCACACCGATGAGGCATAGATAGTAAACAGCCTGGGAGAGGTTAAAAAGGCTTTTTTCTACAGAGAAAGTACAGTTAATCAAAGTCAGGTACCAGTCCATTGAGGACTAGACTAAGAAAGCCTTGAAGTGTTGTTTGAACCATTGAAGATTTGTTGTTTGTTCCATAATAAAGACTTTGTTGTATCATTAAAGACTCTAAAGACCATCACTTCAGAAAAATCCCCGAGAACCTCTCTTTGAGGCCCCCTGGCTTCCCGCTGGGTTTAAAGTATACGTCCTATAGAAAAGACAGCTGTTACAGGCCCAGTGCGTGACAGAACAGTGTTCATTCAAATGATGGAAAACATCAGCTTGTCAAGACGTAGGACTATCCTGAGCTATCTATGGCCCCATCTACACTGCCACATATTGCAGTTTGAAACTAAGCTAAGCTGCATTATATGAGTCTATACTTAGATTATATATGCTCTTATAAGAGCCCCCAGTGGTGCAATGGGTTCAATCCTTGTGCCGGCAGGACTGCTGACTTGAAGCTTGGGTTGCTGACTTGAAGGTTGCTGATTCGAATCTGGGGAGAGCACGGATGGGCTTCCTCTGTCAGCTCCAACTCCATGCGGGGACATGAGAGAAGCCTCCCACAAGGATGGTAAAACGTCAAAACATCCGGGCATCCCCTGGGCAATGTCCTTGCAGATGGCCAATTCTCTCACACCAGAAGTGACTTGCAATTTCTCAAGTTGCTCCTGACACAAAAAAATTAAGTTCACAAAAGAATTTTAAAAATGTATAAGTCAATTCAAGTTTGCCAGGCCAAGGAAACACTAGCAGTGGATGAGAACTGAAGCTGTGGATGCATCTACAGTGCAGAATTAATGCAGTTTCACATCACTTTAACTGTTATGGCTCAATGCTATGGAATCCTGGGTGTTGTAGTTTGATGAGGCACCAGCACTTTTTGTCAGAGAAGGCTAAAGATGTTGTGAAACTTCAGCTCCCATGATTCCTTAGCATCAATTCATGACAGTTAAAGTGGGGACAAAGTGCATTAATTATACAGTGTAGATGCAACGTTGTGCGTTACTAGAGTGCTGAAAATAAATCCAGAAATGCTGAGAGTACAGTAAACTGATCATGCCCCGAAAGCTTGAGCATGTGTTAGAGGAAGATGTTTTCATGATGGTTCAGCAAATGAATTCATCCATTGGTTGCAGATTACAATTGAATAGCCTGAGCAAACAAACAAGGAATCAGCATTTCTTTGCATCTCTTAAAACTGCTTTCTCTCATGCTTGTTGAAATCAGTCAGCTCTTTCCTCTATTCTTCCCACAGAATCCCAGATAGGGTATCACTCAAAGCAATGGTCCCAATCTCTGATCCTTCAGATGTTCTGGACTTCAACTCCCAGAGGCTCCATCTTCTGGAAGAGGAAGTTCAAACCATCTGGAAGACCATTGCTCTAATGGAGCTTCTTCAATCTTTTGTCCTCTTGTCCCATCTCTGAATTTGCTCTCTGGCACTGATGGAAGTGCAACTCCTCTCTAGAATCTATGCTCTACAACTCCCTTACCTCACCATTAGCTTTGCTGGCTGAACCTGATAAAATTTCACTCATTTAGACCACTGCTTATAGATAGACCTCATTACCTCTGAGGATGCTTGCCATAGATGCAGGCGAAACGTCAGGAGAAAAATTGCCTCCAGAACATGGCCATATCATAGAATCATAGAATCATAGAATCATAGAATCAAAGAGTTGGAAGAGACCTCATGGGCCATCCAGTCCAACCCCCTGCCAAGAAGCAGGAATATTGCATTCAAATCACCCCTGACAAATGGCCATCCAGCCTCTGTTTAAAAGCTTCCAAAGAAGGAGCCTCCACCACACTCCGGGGCAGAGAGTTCCACTGCTGAACGGCTCTCACAGTCAGGAAGTTCTTCCTAATGTTCAGATGGAATCTCCGGAAAAACCTACAACAACCAATGGATTCCGGCCATGAAAGCCTTCGACAATACAGATAGATAGATAGATAGATAGATAGATAGATAGATAGAGGGGGGGGGGGGATTTTGCATAAGAGTAAAAATAAAGAAAATAGAAAAAATATAATATTTATTTACATTATTTAAATTCCACCCTTCTCACCCCACAGGGGACACTCAGGCGGATTACAATGTACATACACATGGCAAACATTCAATGCCATTTCAACATACAACATATATAGACAGACATAGAGGCAATTTTACATTCCAGTGTTTTCATCTTCATGAGGGTATGCTTGGTTCTGGCCACCAGGGGAGCTGCCTTTTCACCGTCTACTTGTGACACCGGGTCCTTTGATGGAGTACTTCCTCATTCTTCTGCACACTGCTGGAAGGTTTTATGGCATCATAAATTAGTTATATTAGCCTCTCCACATAAGCGGTACCTAAATTCCCTACTTGACAGGTGCAATTGTCTTTTGGGCTGCATAGGTCAACAACAAGCAAGACTATTAATGGTCTGGAGCTTTCTCTGACCCGGGCTGGTTTCGAACTCATGACCTCTTGGTCAGTAGTGATTTAATACAACTGGCTACTAACCCGATGCGCCACAGCCCGGTCCAAAAGACTGTATAGAAAAGGGGAAAGGGGAAAAAAGAAAGAAAAAAAGTAAAGATCTTTCACTTCTGGTCTTCTGTCTCGTTGTTTTCCTCTTTCTCAACAGTCATTGTTTCATTAATAAATGTGAGCTTCTCCTCATTTTTCTCCATATCGGGCTATACTTCTTCTGTTTTTTTCTGTTGATTTAAGTCATTTTTCTTTCCCTTTCTTGTTGTTAATAGTCTTTCACTGGATTCCAGTCTGTTTCTTTTCCCCCTGTTCCTTGGTGTTTTGTCATTAGGAATGTCAATTTGTCCATGTTCCTTATTTCTAAGACTTTAGTCATCCACTGTTTGGGTGATGGTATTTCATTTAATCTCTGGTTTATTCTGGCCAAAAATAGGCAAACGTATCAGTCAACCTGGGTGCCAAGTTTGGTCCTCAAAAGAGGGACTCTAAGCAGGAATCTGTAGTGGGATTAGACATGTATGGATTGATGAACACAATTGGACATAATTGCATGTTCTTTCCTTATTGATCCCTGCCTCCATTTTGGGATTCCTCTTCTTCTAGTGATGCTGAGGTTGCTGGATGTTCGCGATGTCTTTCAAAACTACACCATCTGCCAAATGCTAAGTAGTCCAGACTAAAAAGCACCTTCTCAGCTTAATTAAAGACATTTTTGCATTTTGACAAGGTGGCGGAGGAGGGATTTTTCTTGACATCCAACAGAGACAGCTGGGCTTAATTACACAAAACTTCATTTGGTGTTCCTTGTGCAGCTGCTTGCGGCTCCTGGAGACATTTATGATCACTGTGTAAGCAACAATCGCAAGGAGATACAAATTGCCCTGATTAGAGGAGATGTGTTTCATGTCAATAAAACCCAGGAAGAGAAAGATGGACGTCTCGGCTGGCCTGCAATACTTATTCCAGCAGTGCCTAATTCAATCTACTCTTTATAGCTCATTTTTCCTCATCAATACACCATGACAGGTTGATTTTACAGTTATTTTGCAGCTTCCCATTATGCAGTCGAAGTACATTTTTAATGATGAACAGGACTTGGAGCTATTTTTCAAGGAATGTGGTTGCAAGCAGATGAGGCAGGTCTGCAGTGTGCTTGGGCATTCACAACTCCTGAATCCCACATTATTACTATTACTATTATTATTATTATTATTACTCGGAGTGGGGACTCAAGGGCTGGCTTTTGGCACAGCAGGTTAATCACCAAGCTGCAATAAATCTTGCCAACCAGAAGGTTGATAGTTCGAAGACCAGGTCAGGGTGAGTGCATGATCTTTTAGCCCAGCTTCTGCGAACCTAGTACTTCGAAAACAAATGTGGGTAGATAAATAGGAACCGCATTAAAGTGGGGAAATATTTTAGGCATAGCGTTTTCATCAGAAAAAGGAGCATGTTTACACACAAAAGGAAAAGCTCTTTGTCAAGGAGATGGAGTGACAGCACCCCTCTGTTGCCGAAACTGAGCACAACCTCCAAAGATGCCAAAAGATGGGAAGGCCTATATATATATCTGTTGTCTGTCTTTGTCAGGTTTTACAATGTATTGTAATGTAATATAGCTGAGTCATGCACTGCTAATGGGCTTCTATTGGAAATGAAGAGTCATGCATTAACTGTATATAGGACTTCATTTGGGGAATATGTTCTGGCCTAGTCCAGGTGATTGTGAATGATGCAATCCTGGGTTTGAGTTAAGTCAATGAGTTGGGAATCAATCAAAGATTGCTATGTGTAATTGTATAGAATTGTATATAAGGAAGTCATATACAGTGTATATTTCTCCTTGTGCTGTGATGTTGTTCGTCAAAGGCTATATGTAATTAAAGAACCTGTCTGCTAAGACAAGATATAACTGTATGCTGTGGTAAGTCTGTAATATCATCTAGACTGGGGGAAAGACAATGGTAAAACCGACAATGGCCGGGCATGTGCTCAAGTGTCTGTAAAAGGTTCCAGAGTGACTGCATGCTGTGGGAGCAGTTGACTGAAAATACTGTGCAGGAAGAAGCTACTGGAAAGCGCTGAAGTTGTGCAACTGATCTGCTGCTGAACTGTGAAGTTAATCTCAACAGTCTTGTCATTGTATAACCAGCATTGAATGTTTTCCTTACATGTGTTCTGTAATCCGCCCTGAGTCCCCTTCTGAGTAAGAAGGATGTAATATACATACTGTAAATAAATAGTTAGGTGGCTAACGATCTTATACTTTGGTCATAGTTAAAAAATAATTAAATAGTACTGCGTCAATTAAGGTAAAAGCAAATTTAAATATAATAAATACGGTGCTTCAGATAACCTGGACCGAAGCCCTATAGGGCTCTGTAGGTCAAGACCAGCACTTTGAGTTATGCGCAGAAACGTGTTGGCAGCCAGTGGAGTTGTTGCAACAGAGCAGTTGTAGCCAGCCCTAGTTAGCAGTCTGCTTACTGCTCCTTGGGCCACCTGAAGTTTCTCAGCACTTTTCAAAGGCAGTCCCATGTAGAATGCATTACAGTAATCAAACCGGGATGCAACCAAAGCATGTACCTCCGTGACCAAGTCCAACTTCTCCAGGAATGGGTGCAGTTGGCACACAAGCTTTAATTGTGCAAAAGCAATTCTGCTCACTGCTGATACCTGACCCTTCAGGATCAGAGTCAAATCCAAGAGCACCCCCAAACTTTATTGAATAGTCTGGGATTTGCATTTAAGCTTTTTTTTGTGGCAAATCTCTTTGTCTATAGCAATTATGCAACCCAGAGGCCCTTTGGGATACCTTCAGAGGAAAACTGAGACACATGTGACCAGACAACAACATCACGATGAGGTTATGACTGGCAAAGTTATTAATGAGGAAGAAAATGCATGCTAGGAGAGGATGCAACAGTTTGCTTTTGCCCAAGTCTATTGGGAAAGGCAAGATTATGCTCCTTCTGGGCAAGAAAATGATACACTGATGTTTCTCCTTTGCACTACACAAGGAAGGAAACTTTCATAATGGGACATCTAGCTGGTGAAACTCAACCTGGATTAAAGGGAGAAGCAAGAGAAGAACATTCCACTCCACTCCAAAGCAAGATGTTGTTGTTGTTGTTGTTGTTGTTGTTGTTGTGTTATTGCTATTATTATTATTATTTTACTGACACAAAAACACAGTATGTCACAGCAAATGAGATGTATATGCTGGATTTTGTATCACAAAATCACAAGTCGAACACTTCCCAAGGATTTAGGACTGTATGATGTATTTTTGAATGATGCGTGCAGATCCAAGTCAGGTGGCCTTTTGCAGTTGACAGATCTTGATTTTGTCAATGTTTATTGTTTCCAAATGCTGGCTGAGATCTTTTGGCATGACACCCAGTGTGCCAATGACCATACTGGTTTATGACTGTACTGGTTTATGCCAGAGCCTTTGCGGTCAGATTTTGAGGTCCTGATAATGGCTGGTTTTTTGTGTTGTTTTTCCTCAATGCGACTGTCACCTGGTATGGTGACATCAATAATCCAAACCTTTTTCTTTTCCACAATTGTGATGTGGTGTATTGTGTTCCAAAACTTTGTCAGTCTGGATTCGAAAGTCCCACAGTATTTTTACCTGTTCATTTTCCACTACCTTTGCAGGTTTATGATCCCACCAATTTTTTTACTGCTTGTGACATAAGTTCCAGTGAATCATTTGGGCCACAGAGTTGTTCCTCTGTTTGTAGTCCGTCTGTGCAATTTTCTTGCAACAGCTGAGGAGATGATCCATGGTTTCATCAGCTTCCTTGCACAGTCTGCATTTTGGGTCATCATCATCATCATCATCATCATCATCATCAACATTTATATCCCACTTCTTTTCCCCCAAAGGAGACTCAAAGCAGCTCTTGTTAAACAGTTTTTTGCAATCCAGACATTCTTCATAACATATATTTTCCTGTAATTCAAATCCACTGCTCTGTATCATAGTCTTTGATCTAACAGAAAACAAGTTTGCTCAATCTTCAAGGTGACATCCTTTCAAATATTTACACATTGCTATCATGTCCCTTCATAACCTTCTCTTCTGCAGGCTAAAAATACCCAGTTACTGCTGTTCCGTGTTTTTTTTTAAAAAATAAATTAGAACAATATCATAATTCCAGCTTTGAAAAAAGACAAACAAGGCAAATGGCTGATATAACTATAAAACTCTATTTTATATCCATAATAAAAGTGTAAATATGCCTGTGTGGATGTGGCTGTGGTGCCCACTTCCACAGGCAGGCTCCAACTTCCACAAACAGCTTTAACTCACAGTGCTGAGGCACCACCAAAAGCCCTCCTTCCAATGACATTTCAGGTTATAGCGAGTGCCATAAACATATAGCCCAACCCCTGCCAATGTCCTCTCCAAACACCATACTGCCCACCAGCCAAGGAATGCTTTCATTTGGGGAAAAAATCATCCTAGATTTTACGTGTTTCCTCCACCACAGACAGACATCTTAGTGTTTCTTACTCTCTCCACTGGTGTGGAATTTGCATGATCCCGCCCACTGCATCTTCCTTAACTGTATTGTTGAAGGTTTTCGTGGCCGGAATCACTGGGTTGTACGTTTTTTCAGGCTATATGGCCATGTTATAGAGGCATTTTCTCCTGACGTTTCACCTGCATCTATGGCCTCACTATGACCTCACTACCTCTGAGGAAGGTTGCCATAGATGCAGGCAAAACGTCAGGAGAAAATGCTTCTAGAACATGGCCATATAGCCCAAAAAAACCTACAACAACCCATCTTCCTTAACTCTTTCCTATTCTTTTCAACTCTGTCTGCACAACAAGAAGAGCAGAACGAATCAGCAACTAAACATACTGGAGGAGTTTGGGGGATTGACTCCACATGATGGAAGTTGTAGTTCACCCTGCATCAAGTCAGAGCACTGTGACCCCCATTGACAATGGATTTGGACCACATTTGGCACACAGAACCCTCACGACCTAAGAAAAGTACTGGAGAGGTTTGGGGGAATTCACCTTAATTTATAGCCATTGTAGATACTGGGATTTATAGTTCACCTGCAAACAAAGAGCACTCTGGATCCCATCAATGATGGCCCTGTATCTAACTTGGCACACAGAACCCTCATAATCAACTGAAAATACTGGAGAGGTTATGGGTGGAACTGACCTTCATTTCTGGAAGTTGTAGTTCACTTACATCCAGAGACACTGTGACCACCACAGATGACGGATCTGGACCAAACTTGGCATACGGAACCCCCCATGACCAACTGAATTTACTGGAGGGATTTAAGGGGACTGATCCACCATGGTGGGAGCTGTAGTTTATCATGCAGCAAGAGATCACACTGAACCCCACCAATGATGCATCTAGAGCAAACTTGCTCAACATGATAAATTTTAACCACCGATGGAGTTTCTGGGGGTTAACCTGGCATGATGTGAGTTGTAGTTCACCCACAACTGTATGCATTTTATAAAATAATTGAAAAAAGACTTTTTCAATTAACCCAGACAACACCGGATACCCGAGCTAGTAAAATAAATGAAAAATTGAGAACTTTGGAAGAACCAGGGGGAAAGAGTAGAGGAGCATGGCACCAAAGTAGGTGATGGACACATTGCATGATTTTGAGTTATTTTGACAGGTTTCTCCATTAATAGATACAGATGGGGTGGGTATGGGGAGGAGGCAGACCAGCAATGGAATAGCATGGCATCATGCAACAGGGTTTACAAAAGACAGCTAGTTCAAGTGCAGTGCTGGTTTGCCTGCCTTGTGCAATAAAGTCCCAAGTTTCTCTGATTCATGATTCCGGTCATAGTTCGCAATTCATGGGAAACAATAGTTTTACTGGGTTGTTGTAGGTTTTTTCGGGCTGTATGGCCATGGTCTAGAGGCATTTTCTTCTGACGTTTCGCCTGCATCTATGGCAAGCATCCTCAGAGGTAGTGAGGTCTGTTGGAACTAGGAGAAAGGGTTTATATATCTGTGGAATGACCAGGGTGAGACAGTTTTACTTTCCTGCATTAGGTAGAACCCTGATCCCTGTCCTAGATCCCAGGTCTGATCCCAGATTATCTGCTTTAAATTGGATTATATGAGTCTACACTGCAAAATAATCTGGGATCAGACCTGGGATGTAGGGCAGTGTGAAAGGGGCCTGAGACCACACTTTTAAGAGTCAAATAAACTAAATCTGGTTCAGAAGAAGGCAATGAAAGACGATGAGTAGAATCCAAAATAAGTCCTATGAGAAAGGATGAATGAACTGGGTATGTTTAGCCTGAAGGAAAGAAAACCGACAATGAAGGAAGAGTGTGATAACACACTTCAGATACTTGTTGAGCTACCGCAGAGAAGGCCTGAATGTTTTGAGAAAACAGCTCAATTCATCATGGAGCAATTCAGAGGCTGCCTACTTTGATTTGAGTCCAGATCGCAATGAAGATGTCAAAAATTTCCTTTGTTTTATTGTGTTTCATGGCGAAATCAACAAATGATCATGGCCTCCCCGCTTTATTTGTCAGAACTGGATAAATTTGAAAGACAAGAAGTATTTTCATAAAAAGGGAATTAAGTCTATCAAATATAAATAAGTTTTTTTTTCATGTTAGGAGCGACTAAAGAAACTGCAAGTCGCTTCTGGTGTGAGAGAATTAGCCATCTGCAAGGACGTTGCCCAGGGGATGTCTGGATGATTTTTTGATGTTTTAACCATCCTTGTGGGAGGCTTCTCTCATGTCCCCATATGGGGAGCTGGAGCTGATAGAGGGAGCTCATCCGCGCTCTCCCCGAGTTGGTTTCAAACCAGCAACCTTCAGGTCAGCACCCGAACCTTCAAGCCATCCATCCTGCCGGCACAAGGGTTTAACCCACCGTGCCACTGGGAGCTCCATAAAGATAGGTATTGGCAGGGCGTTGTAGTTATGTCTATGGATTTTGTTAAGAGAACCACTGTCACTCATTTTATTTCTTGGTAGAACTGGATGAATATTTGGGGGGCCAGCCAGTTGGGATTTCCTGGTTTAGCCACCCAGAGGGATGCTCTTGCTGTTGCTGGAGGAACATTCAGAGGAGTGGTGGTTCTTATAAAACCTTTCCTTGATTTAAGTCTACTGGGAGGAGGTTGATAGAAATATAGTGGGTGGCTTTCACAGTGCTCAACTTTATTTCTCTATTATTTACTTGCAAATTAAGCCTGTCTTTACCTCCCCATGATCAGTTATTAAACAAGGCATGGAAGAGACACTGGGGAGAAAGCCGCACACTGCCATACAAAATCCAGATTATCTGATTTGATTGTGACGGCGCGAGTGGCGCCACCTATATGTAGAACTGTAAGTTGCAGGATTTGAATGGTATCATGCCTGATTTTGCCTTTTTACCCTGTAAATATATAGTTGGATTGATTGGTTATTTATAGCTGTCAATCAATGTTGTTTGCATCAGTTGAATTGCTCCTCCTGCTCAACTGTTTGGCCCCATCTTTTCCTAGAGAGCAGGACAGTGTTTCCTTTTCCATTCCACCATCAAACTTTTTATCAGCTAGATGTGAGAGAGAGACTTGGCTCTGAAGCCCTTGATTAAGTTACCTCTCAGCACCAATTCTGAGGTTCTTACCCTTGAGACTTATGCTTCATGTTCGGACCGACCTGGATGATGTTGAGAAGTCTCAAGTGCCTTCAAACCAGTTCTTTGGCACCAGAGGAAGACTTTGTGTCTTCAAACATAGGTCATTTGGGCTGGGGTTGTGGATTGCTCCGGCATTCACAGCCATTGAGAAAGAGGGACCTATAAAATCTTCTCAGCTGCAAAACTCCTGGGACCCAAGACAACCAGAGACTGTAACGTATATTTTCCTTTGCCCCTTTGAAATTTCCAGCTTATTGCCTTAAAGGGATAACTCTTTGTGAACAATAAAACCTATTTTGAGTTATCTACAGCATTTTGGTCCTTGGGAGTTCCAATTTCCCTAAAGGAGGGCAAGAAGCAATCCCCTGGGGAAAGATGTCACGTCCATGCCTCTTTCACTAAGAGTTATAGCCCCCAGGCACAACAGCACATTGATAATAGCTGGCATTGCCCCCCCTCCACCCATGGGCAACTGGAAGTTGCCACTAACTGAGAGAAATAAGGTTGAACACTGTGAAAGCCATCCACTGCACAGCTATCAGCCTCTTCCCGGTAGACCCAAATCAAGGAAAAGCTTCATGAGAACCATCACTCCTCCTAATGTTCCCACAGCAACAGCAAGTGTATCCCTGTGGGCAGCTAAACCAGGAAATCCCAACTGTGTGCCCCCCCCCGACCTCTTGAGGGTCTTCCTCCAGGGGCAAACCAAGAATGGTCAACTTGGAAGTCCCTGAACAGACTCAGAAGTGGAGTGGGCAGATCAAAAGGCAACCTGGCAAAATGGCACTACCTGGAATCATAGAATCAAAGAGTTGGAAGAGACCTCATGGGCCATCCAGTCCAACCCCCTGCCAAGAAGCCGGAATATTGCATTCAAATCACCCCTGACAAATGGCCATCCAGTCTCTGCTTAAAAGCTTCCAAAGAAGGAGCCTCCACCACACTCCAGGGCAGAGAGTTCCACTGCTGAACGGCTCTCACAGTCAGGAAGTTCTTCCTCATGTTCAGATGGAATCTCCTTTCTGGTAGTTTGAAGCCATTGTTCCGCGTCCTAGTCTCCAGGGAAGCAGAAAACAAGCTTGCTCCCTCCTCCCTGTGGCTTCCTCTCACATATTTATACATGGCTATCATATCTCCTCTCAGCCTTCTCTTCTTCAGGCTAAACATACCCAGCTCCTTAAGCCGCTCCTCATAGGGCTTGTTCTTTGATCATTTTAGTCACCCTCCTCTGGCCACAATCCAGCTTGTCAATATCTCTCTTGAATTGTGGTGCCCAGAATTGGACACAATATTCCAGGTGTGGTCTAACCAGAGCAGAATAGAGGGATAGCACTACTTCCCTAGATCTAGACCAGGGGTCCACAAACTTTTTAAACAGAGGGCCAGGTCACAGTCCCTCAAACTGTTGGAGGGCCGGATTATGATTTGAAAAAAAACATGAATGAATTCCTATGCACACTGCACATATCTTATTTATAGTGCAAAAAACACTTAAAACAATAGAATAATTAAAATGAGGAGCAATCTTAAGAAATATAAACTTATTACTATTTCAATGAGAAGTGTGGGCCTGCTTTTGGCTGATGAGATAGGATTGTTGCTGTTGCTGTTGTCATTGTCGTGTGCTTTCAAGTCGTTTCAGACTTAGGTTGACCCTAAGCGGGGGCAGTGGAAAATGACCTTGGAGGGCCGCATTCGGCCCCCCGGCCTTAGTTTGAGGACCCCTGATCTAGACACTATGCTCCTATGTGTGTGACTGTGGAGCAGAACAAACAACTCCGCATCTGTATGCTTGTCCACAGTGTCCTGCCTCCTGCACAAAGAAAGAATTGTTTAAAGGTACAGACAATGCAGTCACTGTTGCCCGTTTTTGGTCAAGAAGTATTTAGCCACTTGTGTTTCCCCTATTTTATTAGTGTTATATTTATCTATGCAATGCTTCTGACACAAAATAAATAAATCTGATTTGAACTGGATTATATGGCAGAGTGGACTCATATAATCCAGTTCAAAGCAAATAATGTGGATTATCTGCTTTGATAATCTGGATTACATGGCAGTGTGGAAGGGGCTTAAAAGTGCAATTTAAGATGGAATCTGTAACTCTGATTAAAATCATTACTATAACATCTATACTTCAATATAAATGTATTCACTTAGCCTCCAAATAATCACCACAGCTACTATTACTTGCTAAAGACATTTGTGGGACATCCTGCATATGCGCAGTCCCTTTCATATTCAAGATGCGGATGAATAATTCCAAATAAGTTTCACAAATGCAAAATGTAAGTAATTCCATTGTTCATTTAGTAAGAAAAGCATTCCCACATGTGGAAGAATAAAATGCCATTACATTCTGATGGCTTTTCTTTGGATTATGCTTCACATATAAACAAAAGACAAAATACAGTAAATGAGAATTGGACCCGCTCCCCCCCCCCCCCAAAAAAAACTACTTTCTGAAAATAAGAAACATCTGTAAAGACTAAATTCAAACTGTTCTACATTCATCTACATCATAACATAGTCAATTTATCTGCTTTAGCTGCTTTACGATTCAGTCCCTATTGCATATTTGGACGAGGACGGCTGAAATATTTTAAGCTTCAGCCATTATTGCATAGCTATACTGCAACTGATCACTTTGTTTCTTGCTGAAAGCAACAAACATGGAATCCAGTTTATTTTGGCTCCGTTGCAGGATTGGAATCTTTGGATTTGTCTTCCTTTCTGGTCCATTGCAATGGATCTTGACTTGCCAGAGGGTTTTACCAAGCTGGTTTCCTTTTGTCAGCTGGCTTCAGCAGGCAACATAGTCACAATATGGACCTGTGTCCCTGCCTTCATGTACAGTTCTGCAAAGGTTAGGGAAAAGAAAGCAAGTTAAGAGGCGAGACGGCCACGAGGTTGTGGTTCAGAGGAGTCACAGGTGTCCCTCTGTCACAGATGTGGAAGGAATGATGGGAAAGCTTTGACTGAAACCCTCAAACAGTCCTACATTTTGATCCCAATGTCGTCATACAACTGTACAGCAGCCATTGCAGCCTCCGGCACAAGGTTTCTTCTTCTTCTTGGGATGAAAGATGGTGAGAATGGCTTCATCGAAGACTGCCTTCAGACCTTTCTGGGTCAAAGCTGAGCACTCCAAGTAGCACTGGGCTCCTATCTTGAATAGAGGGAGAGAAAAAGGGGTATGATAGACAATCATCATCATCATCATCATCATCATCATCATCATCATCATCACCATCATCAATGGATCAGTTGGTGCAATTGCTGTAAACATCCCACTTTGGAAAAGCAATACCTCTTTTGCCAATTTGATTCCATGTTCATAAGTCAGGGGCTTCTCTTTCATGTAAAGCAACCGAGCCAACGTTTTGGGATCGTCTCGAAGATCAATCTAGAAAGTAACAGACAGGTTTCAACAGTGACCAGGGGAGCATTTGCACAGTTAAAACTTGTGTGCCAGCTGCGCCCATACCTTGGGAAGTCTGATTTGGCCAGGGTAGTCCACGCTCTGGTTACATCCCGTATAGACTACTGCAACGCTCTCTACGTGGGGTTGCCTTTGAAGACTGCTTGGAAGCTTCAAATGGTCCAGCATTTGGCAGCCAGGTTGCTAACAGGAGCGGCACTCAGGGAGCATATTACTCCTCTGTTGCGCCAGCTCCACTGGCTGCCAGTTTGCTACCGGGCACAATTCAAAGTGCTGGCGTTAGTCTATAAAACCCTAAACAGTTCTGGCCCTACTTACCTCTCCGAACGCATCTCCTCCTATGAACACTAAGATCATCTGGGAAGGCCCTGCTCTCTGTCCCGCCTGCATCACAGATGCGCTTGGAGGGGACGAGAGACAGGGCCTTCTCAGTGGTGGCCCCTCGGCTGTGGAATGCCCTGCCTGCAGATATCAGATCGGCCCCCTCCCTGCTGGCGTTTCGGAGGAAAGTGAAGACCTGGCTGTTCGAACAAGCATTTGATTAAACAGTGTAATTGAACATAGGAATACGGAATAATGGATGATGAGACTGGATTCTGATTTTACTGTTGAGGTGCTAATGATTGTTATACGGATGTTTAATGATTTATGTTACAACTGTTTTTAATTGCCCTATACTTGTCTCGTGATGTTTTGCATTGATGTTGTTCACCGCTTTGAGTCGCCTGAGGGCTGAGAAAAGCGGTATATAAATAAAGTAAATAAATAAATAAATAAGAAGTGAAAGACTTGTTCACATAGAATCATAGAATCAAAGAGTTGGAAGAGACCTCATGGGCCATCCAGTCCAACCCCCTGCCAAGAAGCAGGAATATTGCATTCAAATCACCCCTGACAGATGGCCATCCAGCCTCTGTTTAAAAGCTTCCAAAGAAGGAGCCTCCACCACACTCCGGGGCAGAGAGTTCCACTGCTGAACAGCTCTCACAGTCAAGAAGTTCTTCCTCATGTTTTTCCCACAGAGGTGTAGGGCTTTTCTCCATCTATCTCACTTGTATTTAAAATCTTTTTAAAAACTCAAGATGTCTTGAGACTTAAACGCAAAGTTGTTTTTGTCTCATTGGTGAGGTGGAAACAATGCCAGCCATGTGGCATGCCAAAGTCAACAGACATCTAGATGCTGATATTCTTTTCCATGTACTCTAAAAAAAAAAAAAATCAATTTAGAGCACCCAGGGTGTGTCTACACTATAGAATGAATGCAGCTTGACACCACTTCAAAATGTAATGGTTTAATCCTATGGAATTGTCAGGGACATCATTTTACAATGTCTTTAGCCTTCTCTGCCTAAGAGATCTGGTGCCTCACTAAACTACAAACTCCAGGATTCAGCAGCCTTGAGTCACAGCTCAAAGTGGTGTCAAACTGCATTAATTCTGGGTTGTTCTAGGTTTTTTGGGCTATATGGCCATGTTCTAGAAGCATTCTCTCCTCATGTTTCCCATTAATTCTGATGTCATAGGCTTTCATGGCTGGAATCACTGGGTTGCTGTGAATTTTCCGGGCTGTATGGCCATGTTCCAGAAGCATGCTCTCCTGACGTTTTGTCCACATCTATGGCAGGCATCCTCAGAGGTTATGAGATTTGTTGGAAACTGAGTGAGGTTTATATATCTTTGGAATGTCCAGAAAGGGAGAAAGAACTCCTGCCTGTTTGAGGCAGGTGTGAATGTTGCAAATGGCTACCTTGATTAGAATTGAATGGCTTGCAGCTTCAAAGCCTGGCTGCTTCCTGCCTGGGGGAATCTTTTGTTGCAACACTCCAGACATGAAACAATCAAGGCCAACTAACACCACCCAACAAAGGATTCTCCCTGGCAGGAAGCAGACCAGGAGTCAAATATTTCCCCTCCAGATTCATCCAAAATTATTGCAGAGATCTTAAAGCGAGGTTGACAAAGTTGTGACATTGAAAGTGCTGACAGTGTTGATATGCAAGCATGTTGTGAGCTTCTGGTTTGCAGACGCCTTTGATGTCCCACCACTCCCCACATAGTTACCTGAGTTCCTATCAGAACATAAGGCACATGGGGCATGCACCCTTTCAGTTCTGGCACCCATTCCTCCTGGACATTGTGATACGAGGCAGGGTTGACCACAGAGAAACAGATCAAAAACACATCCGTGTTGGGGTAGGAGAGGGGCCTTAGTTGATTGTAGTCCTCCTGCCAAAGCAAAAAGCATATGAGTTACGTC
Organism: Anolis sagrei; assembly: GCF_037176765.1. NCBI lineage: Eukaryota > Metazoa > Chordata > Lepidosauria > Squamata > Anolidae > Anolis > Anolis sagrei. The sequence continues at coordinate 331,183,776 of NC_090021.1, forward strand.
TTTACGGGAAACAGCAAAATGAACCACATAGAGAAAACCTAATCCCTGGATTTTCTTGAGTATGCACCACTCACTAGCCAAAATCAGTTGAATTAATTGTGATTGTGTGTTCCTGTATGACAGAGGGTTGGGCTGGATGGCCCTTCAGCTCTCTTCCAGTTCTAGGATTCTGTGATTTTGTTGATGTAATTAAATTCTTGATAGCACTTGGAAAAGCGGCCATGACAGCCAGAAGATTCATATTCAGTTCATAGAAGAGTTGGAAGAGACCTCATGGGCCATCCAGTCTAACCCCATTCTGCCAAGAAGCAGGAAAATCGCATTCAAAGCATCCCCGACAGATGGCCATCCAGTCTCTATTTTAAAAGCCTCCAAAGAAGGAGCCTCCACCACACTCCGGGGCAGAGAGTTCCACTGCTGAACACCTCTCACAGTCAGGAAGTTCTTCCGAATGTTCAGATGGAATATCCTTTCTTGTAGTTTGAAGCCACTGTTCCGCATCCTAGAAATAGCTTTTCCCAGAAATAAACTTTGTGAAAGCAATCGGGAGCTGGATATTGTTGGAAATCTCTGTTGAATTATCTAGAACTTTATGAATAGATCCCAAATCTACCATCTGCCCATCAGATTCCAAAACGGTTGCAAAGCATAATCTCATAAAAGGACCACCAGGTGGCAATAGATGCCTGCATAATAAGCATGATCACACAGTCAGTATGTTTGCAGTTTCTGTTTCAACGTTTTGGTTCTTTCTCAGGCCCCATCTACAGTGCCATCTCAGTCCAGATTATCTGCTTTGAACCTGATTATATGGCAGTGTAGACTCAGATAATCCCATTTAAAGCAGATAATCTGAATGATCTGCTTTGATGATCTAGATCAGGGGTCCACAAACATTTTAAACAGAGGGCCAGGTCACAGTTCCTCAAACTGTTGGAGAGCCGGATTATAATTTGAAAAAAACATGAATTAATTCTTATGTACATTGCACATATCTTATTTGTAGTGCAAAAGACACTTAAAAATAATCCAATAATTAAAATGAAGAACAACTTTAACAAATATAAACTTATTATTATTTCAGTGGCAAGTGTAGGCCTACTTTTGGCTGATGAGATAGGATTGTTGTTGTTGTTGTTGTTGTTGTTGTTGTTGTTGTTGTGTGCTTTCAAGTCATTTCAGATTTAGGTTGACCCTGAGCGAGGGCTGGGTAAATGACCTTGGAGGGCCACATCCGGCCCCCGGGCCTCAGCTTGAGGACCCCTGATCTAGATTATATGACAGTGTAGAAGGGGACTCAGTTTTGGGCACCTTGCTAAGGGGACCCTTCCCCAACCTGGTGTCGTCTAGACCTGTGAGATTACCAAATGGCTGTGGACTATGGGAGTGTGTTACCAAAGGCAAGAGTATCTTACAGAGTTTAAGAAACAGCCATAGTTTTGGGAAAGGCTTTAACAAATGTATTGTTTTAGCAGGGAAATAATACAACATCATACAACTGTGAAAGGTAGCTATCGTCTCCATCTATTTTGTCTATTAACACAGACCACTTTTGGAGTAATGTATATTGAAATAAGTCCTGTATGGCAAAATTTTGTTGATTGTTGGGATGTATCAAAATAAATAAATAATTAAAAAAAAGACAAACAACATATACAGGCAATAAAAAAAACAACTGTGAAAGGTATAACTCCTACCAAGCACATCTGCCTCTCTGTTCTTTTATTGGAACCCCTAGCTGGCAAGTGTAGAGACACCTCAGGTCATTGGATGCACCTACACTGCAGAATTAATGCAGTTTGGCACCACTTTCATTGTCATGGCTCAATTTTTTGGAATCCTGGGAGATGTCGCTTTACAAGACCTTTAGATCTCTTGCCAAAGGATGCTGGTGCCTCGTCAAACTACAACTCCCAGAAGTTCACAGTACTGATCCAGGGAACATGCTGTGTCCTGGATCACTCTGTAGAAGTTGTATCCACTATGCACCACTCTTGTGCTGGCTGTGTTGGCCTGCACCGAGCTCTCATTTGGCAATTTTTCAGGCTGGATTTTTCATCACCTATTTTCCTATGCTCCTAAACTATACCAGTTTTGTGTTGGACAGATGCACTCATCTAATTATTTAAAATATATAATAATTAGATAATTATTGTTGTGTGCCTTTAAGTCATTTCTGAGTTATGGTGACCCTAAGGCAGTGTTTCTCGACCTTCCTAATGCTACAACCCCTTAATGCAGTTCCTCAGATTGTGGTGACTGCCAACCATAACATTATTTTCATTGCTACTTCTTAGCTGGAATTCTGCTACTGTTATGAATCGTAATGTAAATATCTGATATGCAGGATGTATTTTCATTCACTGGACCAAATTTGGCAGAAATGCCCGATGGGCCCAAATCTGAATACTGGTGAGGTTGTGGAGAGGGGTTGATTTTGTCATTTAGGAGTTGCAGTTGCTGGAATTTATCATTCACCTACAGTCAACGAGCATTCTGAACTCCACCAATGATGGAATTGAATCAAATTTGGCACGCAGATCAACAGAAGAGATTGGAAGGGTCTGGTGGGCATTGACCTTGAGTTTTGAAGTTGTAGTTCACCTACATTCAGACAGCACTGGGGACTCAAACAATGATGGATCTGGATCAAACTTGGCATGTATACTCAATATGCCCAAATGTGAACATTGGTCGAATTTGGGGAAAATAGACCTTGATATTTGGGAGTTGTAATTGCTGAGATTTATAGTTCACCTACAATCAAAGAGCATTCTGAACTCCATCAACGAAAGAACTGGGCCAAACTTCCCACACAGAACCCCTAAGGCCAACAGAAAATATTGTTTTCTGATGGTCTCTGGAGACCCCTCTGACACCCCCTCATGACCCCCCCCAGGGGTCTTGACCCCCAGGTTGAGAAACACTGCCCCAAGGTGAACCTGTCCTGGGGTTGTCTTGGCATAATTTGTTCAGAAGAGGTTGCCCTTGCCTTACTCTGAGGCTGAGAGCATGCAGCATGTCCAAAGCTTAGTTTCCATGGCCAAGCAGGGATTCAAACTACTACATTACCTTGATTCGAAACAACTTCTGCTCCATAGATAACAGAATGAGCATCTATAGTCTTATCATGTAGGATGCGTCCTACCAGATGTCTAGTCAAGGTCTATTAGGAACAAACCACTCAGCTGTCCAGGTCATAAGCAGAGTCAGCCAAAGTGTAAAAGCCCAAAGCTGTCTGAGAGACATATGTTAAAGGATGGAGATTTCAGAAAAAACTGACACAAGGCATTTAAACGCCTCTTACAGTATATTTTTCTTTCTTGTGGAGATTTCCATTAGATGGGTTCAGTTGCTGCCAAACTCATCTAGAGGGCACCAGATTCAAGAATGTTGAAAACAAAGCTGGGACGCAACTTGTCAAATGAAGACTCTGCGAGAATTATCTTTATGGACACATGCCGGGTAACCTTACTTGGCATTCAATGCCAACTGGACCCTGTAACATCCCAAAGGAATTGTGGAGAAATTCATATATCCTTTGAAAGAAAAATGAGACATCCAGCAATGGTTCTAAGAAAAGTGGTAAATCAGCTCTGAGTGTTAACCCACACTTTCAAGGATATGTCTAGGGCGCTGAAATATATTTATTTATTTATCATGTTTGTATACCGCCCTTCTCAGCCTGAAGGTGACTCAGGATGGTTCACAGTCGGTAACATTTGATGCCTCAACAAATAAAACATTCCTAAAATACTGTTTAAAATATTTAGCAAAATATTTAAGGGATCTGTCTTGCAACATTTGCATTGTCAGATTTCCCCCTGATTTTGTATAATTATGCTGGATTGGTAAAGGCCGGCTCAAAAAGCCAGGTTTTAGCCTTTCTTCGAAAAGTCAGAAGGGAGGGGCCCGATCTTATATCCCTGGGAAAGGTGTTCCACAGCCAAGGGGGCACTATTGAGAAGGCCCTGTTTCTCATCCCCACCAAATGCATCTGTGAGGAAGGTGGGACCGAGAGCAGGGTCTCCCCAGAAGATCTTAGTGTCCTAGATGGCATATCCCTGCAACTGGTGCAGCAATTTGGACAGCTTGATTAAAGTTCAGACTGAAGCTTGAAGTGGATTTGATGCCTTACTATCTTTGCGATCACATCTCTTATGAACCAGCATGAACTCTAAGATTCTCTGGGTAGACTCTTCTTCACCAACCATCATATGACCCGTCGCAAACTCTGTTCCTGCGAGAGAAACCTTGCTAGCATGTCCCTGACGTCACGAGACTCCGCCTCTCTCCCCGCCCCTTTCTCCGCCCCTTTCTCCATGCGAGCGTGGTTTTTCCTTTGCTAGGGCAGCACTGCCCGCATTTTCTCTCAGTTGGCAGAATTCAACTGAGAGAAAATGCGGGCAATGCTGCCCTAGCAAAGGAAAAACCACGCTCGCAAAGAGAAAGGGGTGGAGAAAGGGGCGGGGAGAGAGGCACAGGCTCATGACGTCAGGGACTTGCTAGCAAGGTTTTCTCCAGCAGGAACCTAGTTTGCAACGGGCCTAAGCACGGTCGGTGGGGATGAGAGAGGAGGCCTTCTAGATGATGGCCCCTTGGAAGAGCTTCTGGAACGTTCTTCCAAGGGAAACAAGACAGGCACCACCCCTCCCCTCTTTTGGTAAAAGCTTAAAGACTTGGTGGTTTCACCAGGCCTTTGAGAATGATTAGTACTAGCCCAGCTCCTGGACACTGCTAGAATCTGGTCTTGCACCTCCCACCTATTCTCCTGGGCAGTCCTCCAATAGACCCTGGAAATTAGCAACCACAGGCCCACTAATACTATTGCTGGTGGTCGATTATGGCACCTTACCCATTCCCCTGGCCCCCCATACCCTTGGGGAGATAGAGCGGTATATAAATAAAGTTTTATTATACTATTATTTATTACTGACTAGCTGTCCCCTGCCACGTGTTGCTGTGGCCCAGTCTGTGTAGATGTGTTTTGTGTGTGTATATATTTGTGCAGATGTGTTTTGTGTGTATATATATATTTGTGTAGATGTGTACATATGGGTCTTTGCGTAAATATATATGATTTTGCGCATGCATTGTATTGTATATTTTGTTTTTTGGCTTTTTAAGTCTCTTTTGCTATGTTTTTCAGTGTTTTTATGAGTGATGCTCACTCCATGGCCTGATACATGTATTGTGTCCAAATTTGGTGTCAATTTGTGTAGCGGTTTTTGAGTTATGTTAATCCCACAAACAAACATTGTATTTTTATTTATATAGACTAGCCGTTCTCTGCCACGCATTGATGTAGGCCAGTCTGTGTATATGTGTTTTGTGTGTGTGTATATATGTATATGTGTGTGTATATATTTGTGCATATGTGCATATATGTGGTTTTGTGCATGTGTTGCAATGTATTTTTAATATTTTTTTTGCTTTTTAAGTCTTTTCTGCTGTGTTTTTCAGTGTGTTTATGAGTGATGGTCACTTGTTGGCCTGATAGGTGTATTGTGTCCAAACTTGGTGTAAATTTGTCCAGTGGTTTTTGAGTTAAGTTATGTTAATCCCACAAATGAACATTACATTTTTATTTATATGCTAGCTGTCCCCTGCCATGCATTGCTGTGGCTCAGTCTGTGTATATGTGCTTTGTGTGTATATATGTGTGCGTGTATATTTTGGTATATGTGTATATGTGTGTTTGTGTATATATATGTGGTTTTGTGCATGTGTTTTAATGTAATTTTTGGTTTTTTTGGCTTTTTAAGTCCCTTCTGTTGTGTTTTTCAGTGTGTTTATGAGTGATGGCTACTCGATGGCCTGATACGTGTATTGTGTCCAAATTTGGTGTCAATTCATCCAGTGGTTTTTGAGTTATGTTAATCCCACAAACAAAGATTATATTGTCGAAGGCTTTCATGGCTGGAATCACTAGGTTCTTGTAGGTTCTGTGGAATGACTGGGGTGGGGCAAAGAGCTCTCTGCTGAAGCTAGGTGTGGATGTTTCAGCTGACCACCTTCATTAGCATTTGAAGGCCTGGCTGAGCCTGGGAAAATGTTCTGTTGAGAGGTGTTAAGATGTGCCTGGTTGTTTCCTCTCTGCTGTTTTGCTGTTGCAATTTTAGAGCTGAAACATTCACACCTAGCTTCAGCAGAGAGCTCTTTGCCCCACCCCAGTCATTCCACAGATATATAAACCCATTTTCCTATTTCCAACAGACCTCGCTACCTCTGAGGAAGCTTGCCATAGATGCAGGCGAAACGTCAGGATAAATGCCTCTAGAACATGGCCCTATAGCCCGAAAAAACTTACAAGAACCTAAAGATTATATTTTTATTTATATAGATGTTGGAGAGAGACATCAGTCCCCATTGGGTGAGTTTGTACCAATGCTTATCTATTAATCTAGAATAGTTTTATGGAAAGGAAAAGGTTATATTTTTGACTCTTAAGTAAAAGCACAGTAACTTGTATGGAAAGAAATATAGTGGAAATAAACATGGAAATAAAATGAAGATATTTTACCTGTCCTGCAGTGTCATAAAGTCCAAGCAAATGCTGCTGGCCACCAACAGTTACTGTTACTGTAAAAAAAGAAAGAAAGACAAAAGTGGTAAGGGAAAAAAGGAGAGAGGAATCAAAGAAATCCCATATATACCATAAAGAAAAACATACCAAACGTTATTTTTAATTGCAAATTAATTAACCATCAGATTACATCATATTAAAAGGGGTATATTATAAAGATTTTTTTTAAAAATCCCATAATCATGTTGGTTGAGGGATTCTGGAAGTTTTAGTCCTCAAGGATATCTTCAAGGAGCCCTGTAAGTATATTAGTTTTGTCATTTTGGATCTCTCTAGTCCAGTGTCCTTTTGTTTTGAATTGTTATTCTGATGCTTCAGAGGAAGATCTTTGTGATTCATTTTTCCGCAGGCTCTGATATTAAGAACTACATCTGTGTATTGCATTAAAACGTTGCAGTCTGGAGTGTTGCAGTTTAGCATTCGGTTCAAAATTGCAGAAGCTGAGTTGCAGATGTGGAGCCGCTGAGCATGGGCTTGTCTTCAACATTTCAGACCACACATTGATGTGTAGACATATGATGTGAGTGTGCATTTGATTATGTGTTCACCTCCACATTTGCCATCCTGGTTCACTTGTGTAATGACTGCATAGTACAGCTAATATCGAACTTTGGAAATGTATGCTATACAAACTTAGAGGAGGATCTTGGCCACAGCCCAGACATTGAAATTAACATGAATAATATTGCCTGTGAAATTGGAATTTCATTAAACTACCATGTTTAATGGCCCCTGATTAGCCATGAGTATGAGCAATTTTTCTTACAGGCAACAAAACTAATGTTCATTATCATATCTCCATTGTGGCAGAGAGCAACGGGGATACCCAATGATTAGTCATTAGAGTTCCTGTCGTTTATTTATATGGCAGTCTCAGTGTTCTTGGAGTTTTATGAGTAACATGAAGCTGATGCATGCCTACTAGACAGATCCCTAAATATTACAGAGAGAAGAAAAACTAGGCAGAGAAGTGAACCAGGCAAAGGTGATGTCAGATGGAGGGAAAAGGTGGGACGGATTAATATTTCCTTCCATTTTGTTCTAAATTTGCAAAAATTCAAAAATCACTGGATTGGTCAGGACAATGGTCAGACTCAGGACCATTGGTTAAATGGCTGGCATCCTATTTGCAGGTATGAGTCATAGTAATAAACATGTAGAGTATATTTTTAACAATGTGTGGTGATTGTATTCCATTGATAAAGTTGTGAAAAGAGTTGCATATGGATGTTCGTAGCTCTTTTAAAGTACACACTTAGATGCACTGTGTTTTCACAAGCAAAATTGCACAATAGCTGGTCAGCCGTGCATATTGACCATTAATCCACATTTATTTATTTCGTATCAAAAGCATTGCATAAATTAGTATAAAACTGATAAAAATAGAAGGAGCACAAGCAGCTAAATGTCTTTTGTCTGTAGCCTCAAACAACTCTTAAGTAAAAGCACAGTAACAATTTTATTTATATAGATGTTGGAGAGAGACATCAATCCCCATTGGTTGAGTTTGTACCAACTCTTATCTATTAATCTAGAATAGTTTTATGGAACAGAAAAGGTTATATTTTTGACTCTTTCTCTGTACATGAGGCAGGGCATTGCGGACAAGCATACAGATGCGGAATTGGCACAAGGTGGAGGGTTCCATTTTGCCAGGTTGTCTTTTGATCTGCCCACTCCACTTCTGAGTCTGTTCAGGGACTCCCAAGTTGCCCATTCTTGGTTTGCCCCTAGAGGAAGACCCTCGCGGGGGGCCATCCAATTGGAATTGTCTGGTTTAGCTGCCAAGAGGGATACTCTTGCTGTTGCTGGGAAAATGTTAAGAGGAGTGGAGGTTCTCATGAAGATTTTCCTTGATTTGAGTCTACTGGGAGGAGGCTGATAGCTATGAAGTTTGTGGCTTTCACAGTCTTCAATCTTATTTCTCTCACAGGTTGCAGCAACTTCCTGTCACACATCAGGGTAGGGGGTGGTGGTGGGGGTAGTGCAATGCCAACTAGTTTGTATAGTTCATCAACTGGTGTAGATTTCAGACATCCTGTGATTATTCTGCATGTTTTGTTCAATGCTATGTTCACCTGCTTCGTGTGGGCAGACTTGTGCCAAACCCAAAAGCATTGCTTTTAAACTTTGATCCACATTCATCCCGCTATACTAGTATTCACTACTTGTTATTGTTGTGACCCTCCAAGTCATTTCCAACTTATGGTGACCCTAAGGCATGCTGTCACTGGGTTCAGGGCTTATGTAATTCAAGCTCACTCAGGATATTTATGGTACATTGAAGGGATATAGGATCTTGTGAATGGGAAAACTCTAGATGGGAGTTTGATAAAGGTTCATACACTTTGGTTGGGATTGTTTTTGGCACATTGTTCTTGCAGGACCATTCACTTTGTTGTTCCACAGGTCTTAGGACACCTTCAAGGGAGACAGAAAGCATTTCCTTTAGCAAAGCTGACCTCTGACACCAAGTAAGTTGCATCATAGTCTGCCTTTTGATATCCCATCACTGGGCAAAGATGAGGTTCACAACCTATTGCTCTTGAGTACAAAGAGATCAAAGGAGGCTCACACAGATCAGGAATAGACCCTGCTGTGTGCACATTAGTTTTCAAAAGTCTGGAGCTGCTTAGTGCCTCTTCCCCACAGAGTATGTTTGGGTTATGTCTGGGTTGGTACCGGTGAACATTTATTTCCCTTCCTTTTCTTCCGTTCCAAGAGATGACAGTTTTAATATCTTCATCCTTGCATCAGAATCTATGGTCTTGATGTGAGAGGATGTAGAAGTAAGAACAATTGCATGGGACAGAGGAAGGGTACTGTCTTATATGTTGATGTCTTCCAACAATATATATTGTTTGTGGTCTCCTCTTCCTCCCTTGAGAGCAGTAGAGAATTAGATGAGTTCTAGTCTCTCATTCACATTCAAGTCCATATTTGATGTTGAGAGGGTGACAAAACATCCCGGAAACATCAAATCCTAGGATAATCCTGCACTGGCAACCCTAGTTTCAGGTTAAAAATGGATATTAAGAAAACAAAATAATAACCACAGATGATTAACAAATCCTTGATGTAGAGGATGAAGGTATTGAAATAGTGCAAAATATGGCTCAGTGATTAATCAGAATGGAGACTGCAGGCAACAATCAGAAGTCTAGAATTTGTAAGTGTAGCTACGAAGAAACTAGACAAGATCCTGAAGTGTAAAGATATATATCAAATACTAAAATCAGATTTCTATGTATGTTGGGAAAGCTGGACAGTGAATCAAGCTGATAAGAAGAAAATAAATGGATTTGAGATGTGGTGCTGGAGAAGAGGTGTGTGCAAGCTCTAAAAATACAAACAAAAGAACCCAAGATGACTAAACTGAGGACTTTATAGCATGAAGCAGCTATCTCATGACATTCAAGGATTGTGGCAATTTACTGTGATTTTTTTTTTTTTGGCAGAGAGGGGTGCATCAGAAGTGACTTGAGAAACTGTAAATTGCTTCTGGTGTGAGAGAATTGGCTGTCCACAAGAACATTGCCAAGGGGAACGCCTGGATGTTCTACCATCCTGTGAGATGAGAAGTTGATTCACTATTGCACTTCTGCATTCATAATGCAATTGTGACACTTATCTGTGGTTTCAAAGCCATACTTTTTGTAAGATTCATTGGCAGTTCTGCTTCTCCATTTTTTTAAAAAAACAAACCTAAATGTAAGTTTGCCATTCCAGTGGTTAGGTGACCAAAAATTAATCCATGAATTACAGTGAGGGAGAATGGGGCAGAATGGAAAGGAAGGGTAATTCCATCCTGGCATTATTTTATTACTGACATATTGGCACAAACAAGATTGGCTCCACTGCACAAAGTAAATGTCAGAAATGTAGTGCAATATGGAGCTAGTGATGAATTTCCCCATCAACAGCAGGAGAAATAGCATAGTAACCTATGGATGCAAAAGCTGGACCATAAGGAAGGCTGAGTGAAAGAAAATAGACACTTTTGAATTGTGGTGCTGGAGGAAAATTCTGCCTTGGACCGCAAGAAGCTCAAACCAGTCCATACTCCAGGAAATAAAGCTCATTGGAGGGAAGGAGATTAGAAGCAAAGATGAAGTACTTTGGCCACATAATGAGAAGACAGGAAAGCTTGGAGAAGATAATGATGTTGGGGAAAATGAAGGAAAAAGGTAGAGGGGCCGACCAAGGGCAAGATAGATGGATGGTGTCTTTGAAGTGACTGGCTTGACCTTGAAGGAGCTGGGGGTGGTGATGACTGACAGGGAGCTCTGGTGTGGGCTGGTCAATGAGGTCACGAAGAGTCAGAAGCAACTGAACAAATAAGCAACAGCCAAGAACAGGACTATTGTGGGGAGGAGACAAACTGGCAACTGATTCTGCTTGGCTTTGTGTGATAGGGACTGTCATCTGTTTAAATCAGTGGTTCTGAACCTTCCTAATTCCGTGACCCCTTAATACAGTTCCTCATGTTGTGGTGACCCCCCAATCATAAAATTATTTTAGTTGCTACTTTGTAACTGTAATTTTGCTACTGTTATGAATTGTAAATATCCAATATGCACGATGTATTTTCATTCACTGGACCAAATTTGGCACAAATACCACTTACGCCCAAATTTAAATACTGCTGAGGTTGGGGGGGGGGGGGGGGGATTGATTTTGTCATTTGGGAGTTGTAGTTGCTTGGATTTATAGTTCAATCAAAGAGCATTCTGAACTCTACCAACAATGGAATTAAACCAAACTTGGCACACAGAACTTCCATGACCAACAGAAAATACTGGAAGGGTTTGCTGCAGGCCCGTAGCCAGGATTTCATTTTGGGGGGGGGGGGGGGCTGAATTTTTTTCAGAGGGGGTTCGGGGGGGCTGATTTTCGGGGGGGGGGGGCTGAGTCTGAGTGAAAGAGGGTCTAGCCTAGCAAACCTTTTGTATCATTACCCCAATACCCTCATGTATATGGGATATATTGAGTATGGTGATCAGATCATGATATGAATAAACATAACAGTTTAAATAATGCACCAGTAAAGCCTTTTTGCGAACCACCATGAGAATTTCGGGGGGGGGGGGGCTGAAGCCCCCCTAGCCCCCCCACTGGCTACTTGCCTGGTTTGCTGGGTCCTTGAATTTTGGAGTTGTAGTTCACCTACATCCAGAGAGCACTGTGGACTCAAACAATGATGGATATGGACCAAACTTGGCACAAATACCCAAATATGCCCAAATGTGAACACTTGTGGAGTTAGGGGAAAAGAGACCTTGACATTTGGGAGTTGTAGTTGCTGGGATTTATAGTTCACCTACAATCAAAGAGCATTCTGAACCCCACCAATGATAGAATTGGGCCAAAATTTCCCACACAAAATCCCCACGACCAACAGAAAACATTGCATTTTATGATGGTCTTTAGCGACCCCCCTGACAACCCCTCATGACCCCCCCCTCAGGGGTCCCGACCCCCAGGTTGAGAAACACTGGTTTAAATGTAAATTTGCCACCTTTGTGCAATAAAGTCCTGAGGCTGTCATACTTAGGTCATTCCATGTAAAAAGAGAGGACTCTCCAGAAAGGACAATAATGCTTGAAAAGTTAGAAAGTAGTAGGAAAAGAGGAAAACTGCATTTCAGATGGATAGACTCAATCAAGGAGGCCACAGATCTGAGTAGAGAAGACCTGAAAAGAAAAGTTAATGGTAGGATGACTCATTCATAGGGATGTCCGAAGTCAAGCTTTATGGTAGAAAAGAAAACAATCAATCTATGATTCTATCATCTTTATGTCGGGCTAAAAATGGACCTTTTCTACAGCCCAAGCAAATTATGGCTGGAGTTAACAATGGTTTGAGTCAGTATATGGCTGCGCTCTGACTTTTTATAGAAGAGGGCCTCTAAATATTATCTTTGACCTGCTTATGAGTAGACTTGTCATTATAGCAAGAACTGCAGTATGTTTTCAAAAGAAGGAAAAACACTTTACTGTTGAAGAGCAGATACAAAGTTCATTAGCTTAAATAACCAAAGCTCAGCAGAGGGAGTGAGCCAGGAGTTCAGCCGGCGCACTACTGGGAGGAAGGAAAAGATCTGAAAGCCTTTATCAAAGAACCACATCAGAGGACAAAGTTTAAGAATCTGCGCTCGATTATGGCCCCTGGAAATCTTCAATGCATATAGAGTGAATGAATGCTTCTAAGCAATGCAAGAGATATGTCTGTATTCTATTGCTGGACCTCGGTGTTATGGTGCAAGGGGAATTAGGGCTATATAGGACGGAGACAAAAAGTGGCTTTGAGCATTCAGCAGTATTTTAGTTACTGGGCCGACTGATAGGGACAAACTAAAAATGCATACGCATCAACATTTCACCGAGGAAAACTGGGGCGTGAGTGGCCAAACAGCATCAGTATGTGGCAGAAATAATTATATTTAATTTATTGTCGAAGGCTTTCATGGCCGGAATCACTGGGTTGTTGTAGGTTTTTCCGGGCTATATGGCCATGTTCTGGAGGCAATTTTTCTCCTGACGTTTCGCCTGCCTCTATGGCAAGCATCCTCAGAGGTAGTGAGGTCTGTTGGAAGTAGGAAAAATTGGTTTATGGGTCATTTCACAGATATATAAACCCATTTTTCCTACTTCCAATAGACCTCACTACCTCTGAGGATGCTTGCCATAGATGCAGGCGAAACGTCAGGAGAAAAATTGCCTCCAGAACATGGCCATATAGCCCGGAAAAACCTACAACAACCCAATATTTAATTTGTTTTGAAATTACAGTAGAGTCTCGCTTATCCAACATAAACGGGCCAGCAGAACGTTGGATAACCGAAAATGTTGGATAATGAGGGATTAAGGAAAAGCCTATTAAACAGCAAATTACATTATGATTTTACAAATTAAGCACCAAAACATCATGTTTTACAACAAATCGACAGAAAAAGCAGTTCAATACATGGTAACATTATGTAGTAATTACTGTATTTACGAATTTAGCACCAAAACATCTCAATGTATTGAAACAGGTGTAGATCCAAGCAGGAGGAAGACTGTGTTGGATAATACCATGTTACAGTAGAGTCTCGCTTATCCAACATAGTTTAATGGCAGTATCTACAACTTTTGTTCAGGAAGTATATTTTTTGTGTCAGGAGCGACTTGAGAAACTGCAAGTAGCTTCTGGTGTGAGAGAATTGGCTGTCTACAAGGACGTTGCCCAGTGGATGCCTGGATGTTTTGATGTGTTACAATTCTTGTGGGAGGCTGCCAATCCAGTTCCGAGCACAATTCAAAGTGCTGGTTTTGACCTACAAAACCCTATATGGTTCCGGCCCAGTGTATCTGTCCGAACGTATCTCCCTCTACGTCCCACTCCGGAGTCTAAGATCTTCCAGGGAGGCCCTGCTCTCGACTCCGCCTTTATCAGAAGTGAGGTTGGCGGGGACGAGGAGCAGGGCTTTCTTGGTGGTGGCCCCCCGCCTGTGGAATTCACTCCCTGGGGAAATTAGATCTGCAACATCGCTCCTTTCCTTTAGGAAAAAAACTGAAAACATGGATTTGGGACCAGGCATTCGGACAATCGGGCAGTTAAAGAAAGAACTTTTGATGATTAGGAAATGATTAATGGATTAGAACTATGGAACTCTGAAAGATGAAACGCTGAGCACGAGAATAGTTTTATATGATGTGTTATGTACTGGTTGGTTGATTGTTTTAACTGTGATAATTGCTTTTAACTATGGTTTTGTATATTATGTGTAATTTGTATAGGCATCGAATTGTGCCTTTTTTGTAAGCCGCCCTGAGTCCTCCCTCGGGGGTAGAGAAGGGCGGGGTAAAAGCACCCAAAATAAATAAATAAATAAATCTCATGTCCCCGCATGGGGAGCTGGAGCTGATGGAGGGAGCTCATCTGCGCTCTTTCCGGATTCGAACCTCCAACCCGTCGGTCTTCAGCCTTGCCAGCACAAGGGTTTAACCCACTGTGCCACCGGGGGCTCCTACGAAGTATATTAAAGATGCATCTGGGAGAAATTTGACTGAAATAGGTGATTTAAATCTCTCCTTCCCCTTCCTTGATGAGATGAAACAATGATTTTAATCACCTTCGTGTGAATCAGGATGGGAAGCTGTGGTAGACAATTTATTTATTTATTCACAGTTCTTATATTCCGCCCTTCTCACCCCGCAGGGGACTCAGGGCGGATTACAGTAAACACATATATGGCAAACATTCAATGCCAGTTTGACAAACAACATTTAACACACAAATACACCGAGGCTATTTAACTTTTTTCTGGCCGCCAGGGGAGCTGCTGCTTTTCATCATCCATCAATGACACCGATGAAGTTCTTCCGCATTCCACATTCCCCAGAGTCTTCTTTCTTTATGGCCTCATAAATTAGTTAAATTTAGCCTCCCACACAAGGTGGTACCTTATTTTCCTACTTGACAGATGCAACTGTCTTTCGGGTTGCAAAGGTCGACAACGGGCTACACAATGGCTGGACACCCATTCCAGCCCGGGCTGGCTTCGAACTCATGACCTTTTAGTCAGAGTGATCTTAATGCAGCTGACACTCAGCCAGCTGCGCCACAATCCCGGTGCCAATGAGAGCATTAATTCCCAAGGAGAACTTGGAGGTCTGCTATCCCCTCAACCTCTCAAAATCTCATTATTACCCCTAAACCCTCTCTAGTGGTTGTGAGGGAATTTTAATATTCTTTTTAGCCCCCTTGGACTATTTAGTTCCTTTTTTAAAGTATTGATTAGAACCACTTCCACTTAAGACCTCTCTGGGGCCTTAAATATTACAGGGGATATGTGTCCAAAATGTGATTGAAACCGCCCCCTAAACAATCTAGATGGCCTTTTGACTCCAAAGTGGCCACATGTGGCCCATCAGCCACACTTTGTCTAGCCCTGATTTAAACCAATCAAACTGTACTAGTTATGCACAGTTTTCTTTAGTACCCAACTGGTCTGGACTTTGAAAGGGGAGAACTTGAATAAATAAACTACAAAGGAAATTTGGGAAGAAAAAAAAAGCATAATTGGATTATATCTACAAACTTCAGTCCATCGAAAGTAGCTTGAAGAGAGACAGTGGCTTCCTGGCTCACTACATATATTACAACACTAGTTAACACATCAGTCTCATGAGGGTGTGCTTGGCCAATGTATCATGCCTCTTCTCTAGTTTCCAGCCGTCATCACACTACATCAGTGTTTTTCAACCTAGGGGTAGGGACCTCTGGAGGGGGGGGGGGTCATCAGGGGGTGTCAGAGGGGTTGCCAAAGACCATCAGAAAACAGAGTGTGAGAAGTTTGGTCCAATTCTATCATTGATAGGGTTCAGAATGCTCTTTGATTGTAGGTGAACTATAAGTCTCAGTAACTACAACTCCCAAATGACAAAGTCTATTTTCCCCAAACTCCACCAGTGTTGACATTCGGGCATATTGAGGATTCATGCCAAGTTTGGTACAGATCCATCATTGTTTGAGTCCACAGTGCTCTCTGGATCTAGGTGAATTACAACTCCAAAACTCAAGGTCAATGCCCATCAAAACCTTCCAGTATTTTCTGTTGGTCATGGGAGTTCTAAGTGCCATGTTTGGTTCAATTCCATCATTGGTGGAGTTCAGAATGCTCTTTGATTACAGGTGAACTATAAATCCCAGCAACTACAACTCCCAAATGACTAAATAGCCCCCTCTCACCCCAACCTCACCAGTATTCAAATTTGGGGTATCGGGTATTTGTGCCAAATTTGGTCGAGTGAATGAAGATACAGCCTGCACATCAGAGATTTACATGACAATTCATAACAGTAGCAAAATTACAGTTATGAAGTTACAACAAAAATAATTTTATGGTTGGAGGTCACCACAACATAAGGAACTGTATTAAGGGGTCGTGGCATTGGGAATATTGAAAACCAGTGCACTACCTTCCAATCATCCCCTCCACCATTCATATTGTTATATCTCGCCCTTGCTTTAGGCCACATATTTCCTTCTGCTTTTGTCTCACAATGACCACAGTGAAAACTAGTCATGGGTTGCTGTGAGGTTTTCGGGCTGTATGGCCATGTTCCAGTAGCATGATACTAGAACATGGCCATACAGCCTGAAAAACTTACAGAAACTCAGTGATTCTGGTGATGAAAGCCTATGATTACCTGTCCGAACAGATTCTCCCCTATGAACCATCAAGGTTGTTAAGATCTTCTGGAGGGGCCCTGCTCTCGTTCCCACCGCCTTCACAACCGCGTTTGGTGGGGACGAGGGACAGGGTCTTTTCGGTGGTGGCCCCTCGGCTTTGGAACTCCCTCCCGATGGAGATTAGATCTGTCTCTTCCCTCCTGATGTTTAGAAAGCAGGAAAAAACATGGCTTTGGGATACTGCGTTCGCAGAATGATGACTGAGTCAATAACTGCTGACCTTTCTGGCAGATGGCGATGAATTTGTGATTCTTTTGGACGAACTGAATTTTGATGTAATTTGTATGAATTGTATGAAGTGTATTTCAATGTATTTTATATTGATGACCTATAATGTTTTTCTTATTGTATTGAATTTTATGTTGTTAGCTGGCCTGAGTCCCTCCCCGGAGGTGAGAATTATTACTCTCCAAGACCTGGGTATAAAAACTCTAAATAAATAAATAAAATAATAAATATGACAAAGCTGAACTTGTTGTCCAACCTTCCATGCCCACATTTTTTGCATACAACCTGCTCATTCATCCCTATAAAGTTCTTAGGTATGTCATCCCACGTATCCGACGGAGTAGATTTAAGTCTATGAAAGCTTATGCTATGTACTTCTTTCTCTTAATTACTCTCCAAGGTGCTGCAAGATCCCATTGCATGCTAATTCTGACTAACACAGCTCTGTCTTTGGAAATTTATGAAGATTTGCATCCTTAAAACCCATAATAAAGCTGTAGCCACGGAGTTACAACTAGGCATGAATTTTCTGCTGCATCCATCTCACTTTAAAGCTTCATTAATAACATCCAGAGGAAGGAGGACAGATTGACTGCTCTGTGGGCTTTCCATCGAACAAAGATGCCTGGAAGTTTGCCCAAAGTCAGGAGAGAACCAGACAGCTCTCTCTCCATGCAGAAATAAAAAGTGCAATGGATTAAACGTTATCCGTTCATCAACTTCAGGCTGCCAGGTGCTTGATTTTATTTCGTCTGGCTGACTTCAGTTATCATTTAACAGTTTCCCTCCCACTCCTGGAAGGCAATATTACCACTGTTTCCAATCATGCATTTACAAGTCCATTTCATTTTAACAGGTAGGATTTGAGCATGTGTTTTCCCCTTACATTAAGCTAAATGGGAGTGCAAACCAGGTTCACCCTTTGGGCTACAGTTTCTAGAATTTCCCAGTCAGCAATGCAGACAAAAGAATTCTGAGAGCTGCGGAACAGATAGGTAACTTTTCCAAGGACTAGTTAAAACTACTCCTTGACCATTTTAACCATATAAAAATCATAACTGTTCTCAGTTTTTTTTAGATTTAGGTTTACTAGGAATGTCAACATCAGTGAGTATAAATTGAGCTTTCACCACACTAAAACAGTGGATGTGGCTCTTAATGAGACATGCCGCATTATCACGGGGTGTCTGCACCCTACACCACTGGAGAAATTACACTGCTTAGCTGGTACTGCACCACCTGACATCCGCCGGGAAGTAGCAGCCAATAGTGAAAGGACCAAGGCAGAGATATCTCCAGCTCATCCCCTGTTTGGGTATCAGCCAGCACGTCAACGACTTAAATCTAGAAATAGTTTTCTAAGATCTACAGAGACACTTGCTGGAACACCTCAGCAAGCGAGAGTCCAAAAGTGGCAGGTTCAAACCCAGAACCTCAACCAATGGCTGATACCAAATGAGAGTCTCCCCCCTGGGCACACAAAAGAGTGGGCGACTTGGAAGGCGCTGAACAGACTGTGCTCTGTCACCACGAGATGCAGAGCCAACCACAAGAAATGGAATCCATGACATGCGAGTGTGGAGAAGAGCAAACCACTGACCACCTGCTGCAATGCAACCTGAGCCCTGCCACATGCACAATGGAGGACCTTCTTGCAGCAACACCAGAGGCACTCCAAGTGGCCAGATACTGGTCAAAGGACATTTAATCAACTACCAAACTTGCAAATTTTGTGTTTTGTCTGTTTGTTTGCTTTGTTCTGTTAGAAATGTAATACAATTGACTGGTTGCCCTGACACAACAAATAAATAAATAAATAAAAATTGAGCTTTCTCTGCACCATGTTTGTGCTTGGGAACGACATCAGAGTATTCCCATCATACTCAGCCATGAGAACTGTGTGCATATGCAACTTATTTTTGCTGCTGCTTTTATTGTTAACTGCTGTCAAGTTGGCTTCATCTTATGGC
This sequence comes from Anolis sagrei, assembly GCF_037176765.1. Lineage (NCBI taxonomy): Eukaryota > Metazoa > Chordata > Lepidosauria > Squamata > Anolidae > Anolis > Anolis sagrei. The sequence continues at coordinate 331,202,799 of NC_090021.1, forward strand.
AACCCTAGAAATGAGAGGACTTCAAGTCACTTTCTTGTCAACTACCCAGCTTAGGCCTTACAGACTCAGGGCAATGGCTCCCTTGATTGAGTCTATCCATTTAGAAAGCAGTCTTACCCTTTTCCTACTGCCTTCTATCTTACCAGGCATTTTTATTTCATTAGTGAGTCATCTTTTCTCTTGACATGGCCAAAGTACGACAGCCTCAGTTTGGTCATATTGGCTTCTAGAGAGATATATTGTCGAAGGCTTTCATGGCCGGAATCACTGGGTTGTTGTAGGTTTTTCAGGCTGTATGGCTATGTTTTAGAAGCATTCTCTCCTGATGTTTGGCCTGCATCTATGGCAGGCATCCTCAGAGGTTGTGAGATCTGTTGGAAACTAGGAAAATTGGGTGTATATTTCTGGGTTTATATAAACTATGAAAATGAAAAAACTGACTACCAGTATTAAAACACTCTAAAATTATAACAGTAAATAAAGAACAAAACTCAAACACAGGAGAACTCCAGACAAGAAACAATCAGGAACACCTAATCACCTCTCAACAAAGGATTCCCCCAGGCAGTAACAAGTCACACCTAAAACCTGTCAGGCCTTCAAATGTTAATCAAGATGGCCAATTGAAACATTCACACCTACCTACAAGAGACAAGAGTTCTTTCTCCCATCCTGGACTTTCCACAGATATATAAACCCAATTTTCCTAGTTCCCAACAAACCTCACAACCTCTGAGGATGCCTGCCATAGATGCAGGCAAAACGTCAGGAGAGAATGATTCTAGGACATAGTCATACAGTCCGAAAAACCTACAACAACCCTTCTAGAGAGAGTTTGGGCCAGATTTGTTCTAGGACCCATCTACTTACCTTTGTAGTGGATCACAAAACGTTCCTTCAGTACCTTCTCTCAAATTGCTGCTGTATGTTTTCAAAGTATTTTTGACTTATACAACCTCATCAGAAGAGGTTTGCTTCTGCCATACTCTGATGTTTAAGCCCAATGGATTCTGATGGCTAAGTGGGAGCCTGGACTCCCACTTAGCCATCTAATCCAACATAGAGATGACTACTGGCTCTCAATACAGACATAACTACCTCTCAATGATGATGAAAATCTTTTTATCCTATATTTCTCCCACTTTGAAACACAAGGTGACTCACATCAGCGTAAACATATACTTCAATCTCCGTATCTGTGTGGAACGTATTACTGAACTTGCAATGGAAACAGGAAGCCATGGGTAATAGTGAACTCTGCTGGAATGAATGACTTCTGCTAGAAGTTATCATAAAATCATAAAAGATGTGGAAGGTGAAACTATGGGGTGGATGATATGGAGCTCATACTGTAACAATAAAGTGTTTAGACTATCATGGGATTAAAATCTGTTGAAAATATAAACCACTAGAAATGGAACAACTGGAATGCCACATAGAAAATGCACCACATTGGTAAGCAGAACAGGCTTTGTATTATCAGATTTCAAATGCCCACTGAAACAGAAACATCCTGACCTATCTGTGGAAAGTACTCCCGATGCATTTGACAAAGTATATTACAACTCATGAAAGGTTAAATGTGCCAACCTTAAATGTGCCAGGAAACTCTTGTTGTTTTTCTGCAACAAACACTGGCCAGAAATCTTTTATGGGCATACAGTGAGTCTTTAACTTTTTTATTTGTCTTCAAGCCAGCTTTGACTTGTGGTGACCCTATGAATGATTGACCTCCATGAGCCCTGGCCCTCAACAGACCTGTTGACATCTTACAGACTTAGGGCGTCTTTGACTGAGTCAATCCATTTGTGGTTTTCCTCTTTTCCGACTGCCTTCCACTTTGCTGAGCATCATCGTCTCTCCCGATGAGTCATGTCATCTCATCTCATGAAAGCATGTGCCTCAGTTTTAGTCATTTTGGCTTCTAAATGAGAATTCAGGCTCAATTTGCTCTTGGATCCAGCAATTTGTCTTTTTGGCAGTCCAGGATATCCATAGACATCTGCTCCAGGACCACATTTTCAAATGGTTTTTTTTTTTCCCTTTCAGTTTGCTTCACTTTCTCACCAGGATATTTACTTTTTCAAAGTCGTGCAAGGAGAAATCCAGAACTTCCTTGCACAACGGCAATTGGATGGTACCCAGGGTGAAGCAGTTCCACACCTCTTTAACAGCCATGGATCAATCCAAAGGATTTGTAGTGTGATAAAGCTTTCTTCGGGACAGGAGACTAAAGATTTTTCCAAAAATTCCAGAGCATTGACCCATAGCATTTAAAGTGGTGTCAGATGGCCATCCAGCCTCTGTTTAAAAGCTTCCAAAGAAGGAGCCTCCACCACACTCCGGGGCAGAGAGTTCCACTGCTGAACGGCTCTCACAGTCAGGAAGTTCTTCCTCGTGTTCAGATGGAATCTCCTCTCCTGTAGTTTGAAGCCATTGTTCTGCGTCCTAGTCTCCAAGGAAGCAGAAAACAAGCTTGCTCCCTCCTCCCTGTGGCTTCCTCTCACATTTATACATGAGCATATACGGTAATTGTCCATGTCTGATTTCTGCAATTGATTCCATTGTGGGCCAGGAGAAGTCAGTTCAGATAAAGATGCACGAAATCTGATGACAGACAGCTAATGAACAACCTGTCCCGCCAGGAAAGATTTTTCCGAACTCTTATCTGCTAGAGGTCGACAAGCTGGTAATAGAAATCTGATGTACAACAGATCTGTTCTTTAAACAGCAAAAGAAAGTGAAGCCCGGGAGATAAATAGAACAACAGCTTTCTGTCAACCTCTTGTACAAGGTGGGAGATGGATCTTGATTTCTTAAATGCTTGGCATGGTGCTGATTGACGGAGACGGAGTGATATTTCCTACATCCTCAGCAAAGAGCTGCCTTTTGATGGTGTCTCCAAGAGCCGCTTCATCACTCCAAGAGCCAATTGCTTATCCAGGGCTGGCCAAAGTGGAAAGCATTTATATTATTTTAATCTGTCAGTTTCAGAGCACATCTCTGGGTTTCTCTTTCTAACTTCAGTGGGCTGGAATGGGAACCGTTTCCTTGGGCTTGAAGCAGAAAGCCTCATCCACCACCACAGCAAGTGAGATAACCCTGATTAGGGCTTATCCATTATCTGTGCCGAAAAGCACTTGGCAAGCGCAAGAAATAGGGATAAGGATGCTGGCTTTTTAAAAACACAGACTTTCCCTTACAATCCAATGCTAATCCAAAAGCTGTTTAGCAGCAGGGTGCATGTTTTGCAAACAGAAGCTCTGTCCCCAGCATCTTGTTTAAAAAGGATCAGATAGCAGATGATGAGAAAAGCTATGGTGGCTGGCAGTTTGGATGTTGCCAGGGTGACAAGTCCGGTTTTTCGCCTGAGCATTACTTGACTTATCCAAGGTGCTGATCTTTATTCCCCAAATAGGTTCAGCACTTTGAATAGTTCCTTCAAAGCTTCAACTAGATCAGTGGTTCTCAACCTTCCTAATGCCGCGATCTCTTAGTATAGGTCCTCATGTTGTGGTGTTGTGGTGTGTTGTTAGTATAGGTCCTCATGTTGTCCCCAACCATAACGTTATTTCATTGCTACTTCATTCCTGTCATTTTGCTACTGTTATGAATCGTAATGTAAATATCTGATATGCAAGATGTATTTTCAGTCACTGGACAAAATTTGGCACAAATACCTGATACGCCCAAATTTGAATACTGGTGGGGTTAGGGTGATTGATTTTGCCATTTGGTAATGCTGGAGTTGCTGGGATTTATAGTTCACCTACAATCAAAGAGCCTTCTGAACTCCACCAATGATGGAATTGAATCAAACTTGGCACACAGAACTCCCATGACCAAGAGGAAATACTGGGAAGGTCTGGTGGACATTGACTTTGGGTTTTTGGAGTTGTAGTTCACCTACATCCAGAGAACATTGTGGACTCGAGCAATGATGGATCTGGATCAAACTTGGCACAAATACTCAATATGCCCAAATGTGAACACTGGTAGAGTTTGGAGAAAATAGACCTTGCCATTTGGGAGTTATAGTTGTTGGGATTTCTAGTTCACCCACAACGAAATAGCATTCTGAACCCCATCCATAGAATTGGACCAAACTTTCCACATAGAACCCCCATGACCAACAGAAAATACTATGTTTTTTGATGGTCTTTGGTGGCTCCTCTGACACCCCCTTGCGACCCCCACAGGGGTCCTGATCCCCAGGTTGAGAAACACTGGACTACATGTTGACAAACTGGAATGTGTCCATAGGAGGGCGACTAAAATGATCAAGGGTCTGGAGAACAAGCCCTATGAGGAGCGGCTTAAGGAGCTGGCATGTTTACCCTGCAGGAGAGAAGGCTGAGAGGAGACACGATGAGGGCCATGTATCAAGATGTGAGTGGAAGTCATAGGGAGGATATTTTAGGGTATTTTATTTATATCCCACCACCATCTCCCAGAGAGATTTGGGGCAGCTCACAAAACACCCAAGGTGTGACATGCAAAAAACAATAACAGTTCCCCTGTTTCTGAGTGGTGTTCTTTATTTCCTGTCTTGATTCTGGTGTTTCTTTTTTTTAATACTGGTAACCAAATTTTGTTCATTTTCATAGTTTCCTCCTTTCTGTTGAATTGTCCACATGCTTATGGATTTCAATGGCATCTCTGTGTAGTCTGACATGATGGATGTTAGAGTGGTCCAGAATTTCTGTTTTCTCAAATAATATTTTGTGTTCAGGTTGGTTTATCAGCTTCCAAACAGAGGATGCCTTCAAGCACAACAGCCAGGCTACATCTATGCAGATACCTTCACTGATTGACTTTGTAGCTCCATGTCTACTCAATGCTATTCAAGTTTGCTGATTGCAACATTCACACTTGCTTGAAACAGACAAGGGTTCTTTCTCCCACCCTGGACATTCCACAGACACACACACACACAACTTGCAGCACCTTCAAAAGACCTCTGAAAATGTCAGCCATAGATGTAGATGAAACGTTAGAAGAGAATGCTACTGGAACATGGCCATGCAGCCCAAAAAACTCACAGCAACACCAAAAAAATCAGTATTTTATTCCAGAGCTGTCTGGATTCACCCTGTTAGTGCTCTACCTGCTAGGCCATTAAATTAACAAGCATGTGAACAATTTCAACAGAAAGGAAGAAACAATGAAAATGAACAAAATCTGGCTGCCAGTATTAAAAAGCTCCAAAATTCTAACAGTAAATAAAGAAAAACACTCAAAAACAGAGGAATTCCAGACAAGAAACAATCAGGACCAGCTAATCACCTCCCAACAAAGGAATCCCCCAAGCAGTAAGAAGCTAGATCTTGAAACTGCTAGGCCATGAAATGCTAATCAAGATTGCCAATTGCAGGCATTTACACCTAGTTCCAACAGACAAGAGTTCTTTCTCCTACCCTGGACATTCCACAGATATATAAACCCCATTTTATAGTTTCCAACAGACCTCACAACCTCTGAGAATGCCTGCCATAGTTGCAGTATTTGAAGTATTTCTGATTTTTGCTTATGATGCTTGTCTTACTATTATTATAATGTTGTTTTTATGTTGTGTTAATATTTTATTTGCTATGTTTTTAATTGTATGTGTTTGGGTTTGGCCCTATGTAAGCTGCCCTGAGTCCTTTTGGGGAGATGGAGGCGGGGTATAAAAATAAAGTTGTTCTTCTTGCAGGCAAAACGTCAGGAGAGAATGCTTCTGGAACATGGCCATACAGCCCAGAAAACTTACAACAACCCAGTTTCCATGGGCAAGTGGGGAATCAAACCCTGGTCTGTAGAGTCATAATGCAAAGTTTAAACCATGTTGGCTATCAAACCTTCCTCACAAATGGGCATTTCTGAATCTCTGCAGCTTAGGCCAAATTGCTTTTTTTTCCAAAGGGAAAAAAAGTTGAACTTGTTGGATGCAAACCAATGTCTGCCAACCAGAGATGTCATTTTCAAAAATCAAGGACACCCTGGAGAGGAGGTGTCTGGAACAAGGAGCCTTCATTTTGCTCCGTGCGACTGTTGTGCTCCGGAATAATGGATAAACCTTTAACATGATTGATGCCCCCTAAAGCGAGGGATATAGTTTGGCAATCTGACCTGCAAAGCAAGCCAAGAAATAAAGCTGCTTGTTTAAGCTCTTGTCATACTTCCCTCATATTCAGGGGAACAGGGATTAGAAATGGGCAAATAGCCCACCGTTCGATGTGCAATTAATTTAGGGTGAAAAAAGGAAACATTTCAACAAGAACCACGAGAAGCGGAAGACACGCAAGCATCCAGTCAAGACCAGCCCAACTATGGAAATCCCTCCTATTAGAATCACGATTCTTCTGCCTCCATCTTTATATAGCATATGCAAATTTTATGCAAATCTGTGGTGCACTGTTAACATTTTTTTTTGCTGGCAATGCCTAATTGGCCCTGGTAGCACGTCATGACTTAACACCAGGGCCTTAAGGGTTCTGAAGCAGAGAGGAGAGGCTCAAATCCTACTTTGATCCTGCTTTGGATCAAAGCGAATTCTGAATGATCCGAAATCACCTAGAGAAGCCACTTGGGTAGAAAAATGCAGAAGAGACTGTTTTATGCACCTTCAGGTTGCGTTTATTCTGAGGTTGATATTCTTCATTGGCTAAGGCAGAAAATAACATCAGAAATAAATACCACCAAAGTTGGCCTCTTCATCTCCGGATTCTGCAGCTATGAATTCAACAACCATGACTGGAAAATATTCAGTAAATAATCTCCCAAAACAAACATTGATTTTTCCATGTGCTGAGCATTACATTGATGTGTAGGCACACGCTATTTCACAGGTCCTCAGGCACTTTGCCATTTTATATAAGGGGTGCCATTATGAATATAATGGGACTTCAGCATCCGCTGAGTTTCGTATCCATAGGGAGTCCTAGAACCAAATCCCAGTAAGACCAGTGGTTCCCAGTTTGTGGTCCGTGGATCACCACTGGTCTGCAAGGACTGTTACTACACCGTTGCAACGAAGGCAACTGGTCTCACAAAACCCTATTATAGTGCAAGGCTTATTAAATATAGTTTTCTGTGTGCGAGAAGATTGCGACTACTGGGTGGCATATGTTCTGTATCAGAAACTAGAGCTGATGTGGTCTATCCAATGCAATTTTCTGAATCAGAACCCCAAATAACCAAACCCAATCTAAAGTTGACCAAAAACTGATTCGTAATCCTTTTGGTACTAATGTTGGAGATTGGTCCCTGGTCAACATGGTCCCTGGTCAAAATAGTCCCTGATCAAGTGGTCCCTGGTCAAAAAAAAAAGGTTGGAAACCACTGCAATAGATGCTGAGGCCATGACACGGTAGGGAGCTTCTCCTCCTGATTTCCTGTATTTTGTGTATTGTCAAAGGCTTTCATGGCCGGAATCACTGGGTTGTTGTGAGTTAGGAAGTGCACAGCAACTATTATCTTATTTGTTTGTTAGTTTAATATCGCCATAGGGGAATGTTGATTTCAAAGGATCTCTCATGACTTTAAAACCATTGACTATAGTATATTACTGGACCAGCCTCTGTTTAAAAGCTTCCAAAAAAGGAACCTCCACCACACTCAAGGGCAGAAAGTTCCACTGCTGAACAGCTCCCACAGTCAGGAAGTTCTTCCTCATGTTCAGATGGAATCTCCTTTCTTGTAGTTTGAAGCCATTGTTCCATTGCGTCCTAGTCTCCAGGGAAGCAGAAAACAAGCTTGCTCCCTTCTCCCTACGACTTCCTCAAGATGATGGTTGTTGTGTGCTTTTGAGTTGTTTGTGACTTATTTATTTATTATTTATTTACAGTATTTATATTCTGCCCTTCTCACTCTGCAGGGGACTCAGGGCGGGTTACAATGAACATATATATGGCAAATATTCAATGCCATAGACACACAACATATATAGACAGACACACAGAGGCTGGGCTGTTGTAGGCTTTTTTGGGCTATATGGCAATGTTCTAGAGGCATTATCTCCTGACGTTTTGCATGCATCTATGGCAAGCATCCTCAGAGGTAGTGCCTCATTCTTTGTATGCTTGCTGGAGATTTTTATGGTGTCGTAAATTAGCCTCCCCGCATAAACGATACCTAAATTTCCTGCTTGACAAATGCAACTGTCTTTTGGGCTGCAAAGGTCAACAGCATGCTACACAAATTGGTTGGAAGCTCACTCTTACCCGGGCTGGCTTCGAACTCATGACCTTTTGGTCCGTAGTGATCTTAATGCAGCTGACTCCCAGCCAGCTGCGCCACAGGCTGGACTCCAAGACCAACCTGTCCTATCATGTGGGTTTCTAAGGCTAAAAGTGTGTGATTTGCCCAAGATCAACCAGCAGGGATTTGAACCTTGGTCTGTAGAGTCAGCGTGCAACTCTTGGACCACTAGTAGTGCCTCAAGCAAACTGTGCAGTCTCCCCAAAGGTAATAGCTCTTGAAAATGAGCTTCTTATCCAGCAGGGATTGTTGAAGGAAGCTCCCTGCTGATTAATCAGCTCCAAGTCAGTTGGGTAAATATTAACCCGAAATCATAATTAATAGCAGTACTGCAGAACCAATTAGACTCCCAAATAAACAAGCACCCTCTCCCCCATTCAGCTCATTGATTAAAAATTGCTCCTGTTCATTAACCCCGTATCTATCAAATTAAATCTTATAGCTGTATAAAACTGAAAAGATTGCCCTGGGCTAATTTTAGCAAGGCGGCACCCTCCTGGAAGCAGGAAAGGGGGAGGATTTGGGAGTGAAGTTCTGCTGCCGCTGTGAAATGGCTCATTTCACGGTTCATATTAATCTGCATCGTCCACCCATGATGGATGCGAATGCGAAGCTTTAACTGCTCCCTTTGTATTGGGGCAGTTTCAGAGAGGCGAGACTTCGGGGCAGCTGCCCTTGAGGGACCAGGGAGCTTAGCTTAGGGCAAGAGCAATAAAGAGAATCCAGACAATGACAAATGTTAATGTAAAAGCCAACAACATCCAACAAAATGTGAAATAAAAGAAAATTGGATCTTCTTGTGTCTTTCTGCATGGCCAACACGACCGCCACTAAAAATGTTAATATACAGAAAAAGAAAACAAATAGGGGAATGTGGAGACAGAGACGGGGATGACTTGAGCTCAGCATCTTTGACAGAAGTGATTGACAGGGAATAAAAGTTAGAACATGATTTTTTTTAAAGGAATCGTGGAAGAGTAGCATTTGGCAAGCACCATTAGAATGCAAAAGTTTTTAATGAGGAAGAAGATGCAACTTAGGAGGGCATGCAGCATATCCCTTTTGCCCAGTCCTACTGGGGAGAACAATTATTTATTTATTTATTTATTTATTTATGTACAGCTTTTATATTCTGCCCTTTTCACCCCACAGGGGACTCAGGGCGGATTACAGTGTACACATATATGGCAAACATTCAATGCCAATTTTTGACATACAAACATATATCTTTATGGCCTCATAAATCAGTTAATTTAGCCTCCCCACACTTTAAGGTGGTACCTAATTTTCCCACTTGACAGATGCAACTGTCTTTCGGGTTGCAAAGGTCGACAACAGGCTACACAATTGGTTGGAAACCCACTCCAACCCAGGCTGGCTTCGAACTCATGACCTTTTGGTCAGAGTGATCTTAATGCAGTTGACACTCAGCCAGCTGCGCCACAATCCCGATGCATTCCCTTCTCTTCTGTTCCCCTTGTTGTTGTTGTTGTTGTTGTTGTTATTTGGTACACAACAAGATTAGTACACAGCAAACAAGATCACTCTTCTGGCTGTTGTATTGATAACACACTGGACACTTCCCAAGTGTCTAGGACTGTGTGAGGTATCGGTGAATAATGCATGCAGATCCAAGTAGGGTGGCCTTTTGGAGCTGACAGCACCAATTGTTTTTAAGTGCTGGCCATCACCACTGGGACTATCTTTAAGTGTGCCAATCACCACTGGGACCATGTTTACTGATTTGTGCCAGAGTCTTTGTAGTTCAATCTTTAAATCCTTGTATTGTGTCAGCTTTTCCACCTTCTTCTCGTTGCTGCTGTTGCTTGGGACTGCAATATCGATGATCCATAGTGTGTTTATTTCCACAATCATGAGGTCAGGAGTATTTTCCAAAATGGGGGGCTCCACTTGCTGGATGGTGTGTTCCTCAATAGCAGAGTGGGGTCACCCAGGAATTGGGGGTGTTTGCACCAAAGTCCGACCACATTGGAATGGATGATACCAGTTCTTGACTCCATCATATGATGGGGGATCCTTGCCATAAACCTATTTCATCTCATCGAACATCTCCTTTGGTGTGTGGCCTTTCAAGTAAGGAACTTGAGTCAGTCTGGATTTGGAAGTCCCAGAGTAGTTTGATGTGTTCATTTTCTGCAACTTTTTCAGGCATGTGATCCCACCAGTTCTTTGTTGCAGGCAGATGGTGTTTGTGGCACAAGTTCCAATGGATCATTTGAGCAACAATTGTATGCCTCTGTTTGTAGTCCGTCTGCATGATCTTCTTGCAGCAGCTGAGTATGTAATCCATCGTCTTGTCTGCTTCCTTGTAGAGCCCACATTTGGAATCTGTAGTTGACTTTTCAATTCTGGCTTTGATGGCAATTGTTCTAATTGCTTCTTTTTGGGCCGCAAAAATCAGGTCCCCTGTCTCCTTTTTCAAAGTTCCATTTGTGAACCACAGCCATGTTTTTTATTGTTATCATCATCATCATCATCATTTGTTAACTTTATTTGTTAACCAACAGCAGGATCAGGAAATACTTAACATTATTAGTTAGAACTGAGGATCTCTACAGAATCATCCCCATAAAGGAGCATATGTCATAAATCATATCCATAAACTGAGAGGCTGATATCACACACCCTGTCTCCATGGTATCTCTATGAAAATGGAATAGGCAGTGACTATAAAAATCATCAGCAGCAGCATGCAAAACAAGAGCACACAGATGAAATTATGGGATTTGAATCATCATTGTAACAAGGTAATAATGACAGTGCTGGCAGGAGTGCATGCACATTGGAAGGTAAAAAAAAAATTAGCACAGAATTCTAGCCTTGTAGATATATGGAAACAGCATAAGTAAGTTAGAGTTTATGGAAAGAACCTTTTTTACTATTATATCTAATGACAGGAATATTTTAAATTTTAAAATAATGAATTTCTGCCTAAACGGTAATGAAACGTTAGGAGAAATGTCTCTAGAACATGGTCCTATAGCCCAAAAAAACCTACAAGAACCTATATAAAAATGCTCTGTGCATAATGAGTACCTTAAAAACAAAAGAATCAATGAACGAAATCACACCAAATTTGGCAACGAAACGTCTCACAACACAAGAAGTGATCATCATTCAAAAAATTATGATTTTGTCATTTGGGAGTTGTAGTTGCTGGGATTTATAGTTCACCTACAAAGAAAGAGCATTCTGAACTCCATCAATTATGGCATTGAACCAAACGTGGCATACAGGACTCCCATGACCAACAGAAAACATTAGAAGGGTTTGGTGGGCATTGACCTTGAGTTTTGGAGTTGTAGTTCACATACATCCAGAGAGCGCTGTGGACTCAAACATGATGGATCTGGACCAAACTTGGCACAAATATTCCATATGCCCAAATATGAACACAGATTGAGTTTGGGGGAAATACACCTTGACATTTGGGAGTTGTAGTTACTGGGGTTTTTTAGTTCACCTACAATGAAAGAGCATTCTGAACCCCACAAATGACAGAATCGGGACAAACTTCCCACACAGAACCCCCATGACCAACAGAAAATACTTAAGGCCATCCAGTCTAACTCCCTTCACAAGAGCAAGAAAATGTAATCAAAGCCCTCTCAACAAAGAGCCATCCAGCCATAGATATAGGTAGAGATATACGATTCACGCACAAACGGAGACATTGTGTATACCTAAATTGTTGTAAACCGCTCTAAGTTGCCTAAGGGCTGAGAAGAGCAGTATACAAATAAAGTAAATAAATAAATATAATATAATAGATTTGAAAAGGACCCCTAGAGAAGGACAATGATATGTTGCATGTTCCAGAGTAGGCAAACCAGACAATCACCACATTAACACTGACAAAGAAACAGCAGGAAATAATGCTGTTTCTGCTGAAATACTCACTACCTCTGAGGATGCTTGCCATAGATGCAGGCAAAACGTCAGAAGAAATGCCTCTAGAACATGGCTCTATAGCCCAAAAAAACCCACAAGAACCTAGCAGGAAATACTGTTTACCCACAAGCATAAAGAAATTACAAATATTAGAAACCAATTCTTTCTCATTATTTTATTTTCCAGATCAACAGACTGGGCTACAGCAACGCGTGGCAGGGGACAGCTAGTACATTATAACTGTGTTCTCAACAAACTGTGTTCTGACACAACAAATAAATAAATCTAGACAGAGAAAGGTTTTCTCTCAGATAAAATAAAATAGCATTTTAATTCACATGTTTTTCACTCTGAAAAAAAGTGGGTGACTGTACCTTCATTTTTGTAATTGTATTTCATTTCAAGCTCTGACGTTCTTGGTCATTATAATAAGAGGTTTTATGTACATCTGTCAAAATCACAGCCTTTTGTTAAGTGAAACCTTGTACCCATTAATATGAAAAGCTCAGTGCTACTGGGGTTTGAAAATCCCTGTTTTTGAAGCCCTGAATATGCTCAAAAGCTCTCACAGGTTTGGTTGGCGTGGAGTAGATGGAAAGGTCGGAAATCAGTTTTGCTTTGCTTTTCAGATCTTCCTGGAGTGATCTGTCTGGCTGTCTTCCTGCTTTGGGCGAAGCTCCAGACAGCTTTGTTAGTTGGAGAAACCTGCTGTGCCTACTGTCTGTTTGCCTCCCTCCAGCCACATTGACAGAGTCTTAAAGTAAGATGAATATGGTTTGCAGAATTCAGTCCTTTCTATACAACAATAACTTGAATAATGCATATCCCTACAGCAGATTATTTGCTAAGAAACGCCATTCCTTACTTTCTGTCTGAACAAGACAAGATCAAACACTTCCAACATCCACTGGCCATTGAGGTTGGGAAACTGGTCTTGTTGAGTCCCAAAGTTTCTTTTCTCTACCCTTGGAAGTCTTGCTAAGCTTGCATTTGGCTGCTGAGATTTCACTAGATTCTGCCAGCTCCTTTCGAAGTTAATCCCAGACTCCGCGAGGGCCAAGAAAATGGGCTGACAATCTTGTTAGTGTCTTATGCATGCCTACGATCCCCTTCAGAAGCATTTCAACATTTTGGTCTGATGCAAATGCCAATCTTCAGTTGAAGATTTATGAGTTGCCATTGTGCCATTTATGAGTTGCAATTGTGTATGTGGTTCCATTGCACATTGCACACAGAATCCTAAATTGGATGGAACTATTGGCCACTGGATCCAACCAGCAAGAACTCCATACGGAGCACTGGTATCCAACCTTTGGTCCTCCAGGTGTTTTGGATTTCGGCTCCCAGAATTCCTGAGCATTGGTGTTCTGTCACGTGCTGGGCCTGTAAAGAATTTCCTTTAGAACAGGACGTGCAACCTTTGCCCAGCGGGAAGCCAGGGGGCCCAAGGAGAAGTTCTCAGAGGTTTTCCAACACAAATGATCTTTAGATGGCTTGTGAAGTATAACAAAGTCCTTTATTAATGAACAATCAAACAGAAACTTCTCTTGTCTTCAGTAAAGTTAAACAAGTGGTTCCAGGCTTCTATGCAATTGGTGGCTTCCTAATCTTACCCACGAAGGACAGGCAAATTGTCTTCAATAACCGATTCTTTACTTTAAAGGAAAAAAACCCTTTTTAACTTCTCCCAGGTTGACTGTAATCTAATCCTTACTGATGTGGGCTCCGCTACCGGGTCGAACTGCTTCTCGAGCACTGAGTGGACCTACCAGTAAAGGCTTGGATATTCTCCAGCTGGAGATCTTTGGTCTTCCAAACTGTTACCCTCTGAAATTCTTCAAAGCTTTAGGGCTGTTTCCCTGGAAATCTTTAGAATCTTTGGAGGCTCTTAAGACTGTTCTCCCCCGGAAAGTCTTGATGCTCTTAAGACTGTTTTCCCCTGGGGGTTGAAGTTTTTTACAGGGGAAGCTTGCACACGTCCTATACATTAGCTTTTCTTGCTGAGACTAACTAAAAATGGCTCCCTTCCCTTCCCAATTGCTCTGAGCAAGGGGCGGAACCAAAACTTAACGATGATGGACAGGTGACTTGCCCTATGATTGCAACCAAAGGAAGCCACCTATCTGCAGAGTCCCTGAAAACTTGGACTGCAAGCAAACATTTAATACAAAGCAAATAAAGTTGGAGCTCCTGGTACAGCTGTACCAGCACAATTGGACAAGTTGGCTAGGGCTTTTGGGAGTTGGAGTCCCAAACACCTGGAGGGCCAAAGATTGGACATTACTGATCTAAGTGTCCCAAGCAGCTAGCTGTCCAGCCTCTTTTGGAAGATGTCCAGAGATGCAGAAACCCATCTTCAGTTGAAGATTGCAGAAGGGAAGTTGTACCTGCTGTGCCATTGCACATGTGGAATGTACGTTATTCATTGCAATTGTGTGTTTGACATTTGTTGCTCATTCATTTTTGCAGTGTTGTAGTAGACTAACACGCAATAACTAAACTACTTTGAATGTAGTTTATACTCTGTCTCTTTGATGTGGGATCTTAGCCTTTAAAAACAAAACATATTTTTGGATATTACACAGTTAGCCCTCCTCATTCACTGGGGTACAGGTAAGTTTTTTTTCAGGCCATGGATGGCTTACATCTGTGGATGCAGAATCTGTAGGTACAAAGGATTAACTACATTCCTAGATCTCCAGAGAGTTGCTAGACAGGCATTTTGGACATTTTCACTGGGGAGAGAGTGCACTGCATTGGCATCTCTCTGAATCTCACTAGTACCCTTTATGGCTTGGAAGCTGTTTTGAGGGTATATGAGAGGCAAACTAAGGAAAAACTTCCTTGTGTAACATCTCAGAAGCACACTTCTATGCATTCTGAGCTTCTTAAGTGCCTTAAATCAATGCTAGTTTACTATCATAGGATTTACTCGAAAATATTTATTCTGAGCATGTTTGCGTTTGATTGCTTTTTAGAGAAAACCTGTCCAAGTGAGCTTTCAGAGCAGAGTGAAAATTTGAACCCCTGTGTCGTGGTATTCTAGTCCAACACTCAACCCTTATATTGCCTTGGCTCCCAACCCTGAGATACATACACATGTCATCAACAGGATTCCAATCCTTGTCTTTTATACATATTTAGCTTAGATTGGAAGCAGGAATCCCCCAAAGCCCAACTTCTACCAGTTGGACACAACATTAAAATGTTGCAGGCAGATATACAGTTCCCCTTCGCTTGCACTGGCTGAAATACTAGCTTGAATTTCACTACATTACAACCCAAAGGACTGCAATACTTCCTGAACTTCAGGAAAGAGATCATAAATCTACATTGTCATGTACACGGAGGTTTTGTGGTTGTGTTGAAGCTGCTGGCGATGATCAGTTCAAGTTTCCGAGAACTCATGCTCAGATTTCACAATCTACCCCTTTGCCAAGAATAATTCATTAATGCTGTGCATGCATTTCTTTATCCTGAAGGATTATAGCAGGATGTAGTTCCCAAAGTTGGGATAGCTGAGGGGAGGGACAACAGATTTCACTCTTTCACCTTACATGCTTATAGAACCTTGAAATAATTTTGCTTCAGATGCCGCAATAGAATATGTGGTTGAGGGTATACATTGAGTTCTCCGCAATTGCATATTCTTAGCTTGGGAAAGCTCTTCCTTTTGGATTACCACACACCCAGTGTTTGTTAGGACTCCTGGATGTTGGATTGAGACAGAGATTGGGACCAAGTTCATAGAAACTAACCAGGAATCAGAACATGTAAATGAAGATGTATTGTTGAAGGCTTTCATGGCTGGAATCACTCAGTTCTTGTGGGTTTTTTCGGGCTATATGGCCATGTTCTAGAGGCATTTCTCCTGACGTTTTGCCTGCATCTATGGCAAGCATCCTGAGGATGCTTGACATAGATGCAGGCGAAACATCAGGAGAAAATGGCTCTAGAACATGGCCATATAGCCCGGAAAAAACCTACAACAACCCATGTGAATGAAGCTTTAGGGTTACCACAAGTCAGAAATGTCTTGAAGCCACACAACAATAAAAATTGGAGGTTAGCTCCCAGTCTGTTGGAATTATTTGTTCAATATAATATGTTAGAATAATATGCAAACATAGAGTTGAAAAAAGATAGAAGACTGCAGTTACTTTAAAGCAAGTGTGTTTAAGTAGTCTCTGTGTTGGATTATGACTCTGGAGGCTGGGATTGGCATCCCAATTTGTGTGACCAGGGACAAGTCAGACTCTTTTGGGCTCAAAAGAAGCCAATGGCAAACCTCCCCTGAATAAATCCATGCTAGGTTCACTCTAGAGTACCCAGGTCAGAAAAGACTTGAAAGCATGCCACAACAACAATATCCTCATTTTACCTCCACCCCAGAGCTGACAGGTGAGTTGGACTTCTGACCACTCAAGCCGCTTGTCTTGTTTTATAGCATCATAAGGTTGGAAGCATATTGCATAGTTGAACAGCTCTTACCATCGGAAAGTTCTTCCTAAAGTGTAGGTGGAATCTCTTTTCCAACAATTTGAATCCCTTTCTCTGTTTCCAAATTCCTAGTGTCTGGAGCAGAAGAAAAGAAGCTGGCTCCATCTTCAATGTGACACCCTTTCCAATAATTAAACATAGCTCTCATGTCTCCTTTCCAAGCTAAACATACCAAACTCCCTAAGATGTTCCTCAGGGCATGGCTTCCATATGGTCACCCTCTCAGGCCATACATTTCAGATGGCAACATCATCCTGTGATTCAAAGCAAGGAAAACTAGTTTGGAGAGCCATCAAGGCCAAAGCGCCTGGATTTGCTTGTGCTTTGGATCAAAGGGGAAGTTGGCATCTCTGCCACGCTTTCCTTCTGCAACAGTTCCCAAATCCACTTAAAATTACAAGATTTCCCTCATCTTCTCTTTCTTTGCCAGTAGGAAACAGACTGCAGGGACAGATAGGCAGCTGTGTGGTAGAAGGAGTGGAGGGGAGGGAAGTGAAAAGTCACATTTTCCACAAGTTTGTCATAACAGAAGAAAAATTATGAGTAAGGGAAATAGGGAAAACGGAACAGGAGATTACCACTTAGTATTTGTTATAGCAGCACTCTTCTAAAGTCAGAGGTAGGTGTGTCAGGTCAGGACTATCCCAGGCCCTGAGATTTCATGGCCAAAACATGAGATGCCAAGGAGTGAGACTTGGCAATGATACGAGGACAATGTTACATAGGGCAGCTCTGGTGATGACAACAAGCATGATACTTTCAGCAGAAACCAGAGCTGCATTCAAAGACAAAAAACACCCTTTTTGATGATTGCAGAACCTTGGTAGCAGTTAAATTCATTCAATTTATTCTAGGTTACTATTATACAGCAAAGTTACAAATGAAGAAAAAGTGGGCAATGTCTCAGTTTCAACCCTCCAAACCCCAACAATTTCTGAAAGTTCCTCCATCCAGCCCCAGATGTTTTTGTTTCTCAACCTTGGTTACGAAACTCATGGCATGGAGATGTTCTGGTATCTTGGACACACCAGATACTGGTTCATGTCACCCTTCCATATTTGTGGGTTTCACTTTTGCAAATTTGATTATTTGTGGATTTGATTAATATCCTATTTCTAGGAATTTCTACAAAAATTGCTTGTCCCGTCTCCCAATGTGACTCTATGGCCAGTTTCTGAAATCACTCCTGGATGCAGTTGTGATGAAGCTTTGAACTTCACAATATTTTTTGTTTACCTATTCAAGGCTTACTTGAGCTGGTTGTCCCATTTCATATGTGTATACATAGGACTTTATGAGATGCAGTCTTCTCTGTGTCTTTTTACTTCTCTACTTTGCTGCAATAGAGTCCCATGGAGCCCATCAAATGATGCAAGGATACTTTGGGGCTCCATTTCAGCAAAGTGGAGAAACGAAGCCTGGAATGGCTTTGGAGAAGTTAGGTGTTACCCATCTTCTCACAGAAGAATGTGAAGAGGAAGCGGGGAAAGGACAGAAAACCACGTGAGATGGGAGGTCATCCCAGAAGGCAAGGAAAGATGGAAAGAAGGAAAGAAGGCAGACTTTCTACCTGTCTGTCTGATGGGGTCCTTAAACATCATTTGCTGAAACATTTATTTATTTAAAACATTTACATTCCACCCTTCTCACCCCAAAGGGGACTCAGGGCGGAGCACAGCATATATACGGCAAACATTCAATGCCGGGACACAAATTCATATACACATACATAAACATTAAAAATATTTATCTCTTTTTTTTAATTTGTATTAATTTATTGCATTTTGTACATCAGCCTCTTTAACATGTTGTTTTATTATTTTGCTTTGACATTTCCCCCCCTTTTCTCTTTTTCCCCCTTTTTTATCACCACAGTGCTCCCCTCCACCCGTCTCAAGCCACAATTCTTACATTCCACCAAAATTTCATTTCTTCTTGTGACGGTAATTTTCCTTCCTTATTTTTTAATCCATTTACCACAAATTTTCCCCATACAGCATCAAAATCGCTTTGTTTCCATATACCTTTTTAAACCTTTAATATACATGTCAATTTATCATTTATTGCTATTTTCCATGCTTCCTTATACCACTCCTCTATTTGTATATTCATTTCTTTTTTCCAATTCCTTGCTATGAGCAGTCTTGCTATAGTTAGTAAGTTTGTTATCGCTTCTTTATCCTCCCTTTTCAATTGCTTATTGTTATATAATGATAGTAAAGCTATGCTAGGACTTTTATCTATTTTCAAATTCATTATAGTTTCTATTTCTCTAAATACTTTCTCCCAAAAATTATTTACATATTTACATTGCCACCACATGTGTATATAGTTCCTGGTTCTTGACACCCTCACCAACAATTTATTGAGTTATTTTTATTCATATATGCTATTCTTACCGGTGTCAAGTACCACTTCCATATTAACTTGTAATAATTTTCTTTAACTCGTATCGATAAGTTTTTTAAATGTCTTTGTCCCCATAACTGTTGCCACTCTGTTTCACTTATTTTCATCCCTAAATCCTCTTCCCAAATCTCCTTAAGGGTACACTTTTTTATTTTTTCATCCTTCATTTCAATTAATATCTTATAAATTTTACTAATTATACCTCTCAGGTTTTCATGTTCTTCTACAGCCCTTCCCTTCTGTATTATTTGTTCGAATTGATTGGGTTGGCTTCCATTTCTATTGTTTTTTTCCCCCAGTTATTAACCATTGTTCTAATTGTATACAATGAAACCATTACAATTTTATTTCTTTAAACTCTTCCAACATCATTTCCCTCTTCATTTCCACCTTCATCCAATCCCCTATCCTATCTAAATTTATTTCCCTTACCTTTTTATCCATTACTTTTTAAAAAAAAATTTTGGGAACTTCTTTTCCATCACTATTGGGGTTATAATTGATCCCTCCTTTATTAACCTCTCCTTATATTTATGTTACTCAGCATTGGGTTTCTAATTTCCCTCATTTCTTTTCTAGTAAACTGTTTAAAAAATGAACAAAATCTGGCTACCAGTATTAAAAAACTCTAAAATTACAACAGCAAAACAACAGAGAGGAAACAACCAGGCACAGATTAACACCTCCCAGCAAGAGATTTTCCCAGGTTCAGGCAGGCCTTCAAATGCTAAAGAAGGTGATCAGCTGAAACATTCACACCTAACTGCAGCAGGGAAGAGCTCCTTGCCCCACCCCAGCCATTCCACAGATATATAAACCCATTTTTCCTACTTCCAACAGACCTCACAACCTCTGAGGATGCTTGCCATAGATGCAGGCGAAACGTCAGGAGAAATGCCTCTAGAACATGGCTCTATAGCCCGAAAAAACCCACAAGAACCTACTGTTTAAAAAATATATTCCAAATTTCATCTTCCACTTTTCCTGAATCATTACTAAGCCAATCTATTCCCTCTTTTTTAACCATTTATCTCAATATTAAAACACACCATTTAAAACCAATCCTATTCATCAGCGTCAAACCTAATTGGCTTGGTAATCTTTCCTATTGCTGCTTTATTGCCCTGTCCTGAAAGCTTGGTCCCATCTGATGGACTTCCCTCCTTAAGTTTTTGTTTTCTCTGTTCTAATCTTCTTCCCTTCCTACCTGAGAGGAAATTTTGTGGGGATTGATTTATATTCTGTGTGCTATATTTAGAAATGCTGTGTAGAAGGAAGCTTTCTCTCTGCAAATGAATCCCGATTGCTCTGCCATAAGTTCACTTGCCCAGATAAATAACTTCATAAAAATATTAGCTAACCTGAAACTTCAGCTCCACTTAAATTGTTCTGCCTTCTACGTGACTGCATATTTCTTTCTCATCCAATCTTCCTGCAATTTGTTTGCAGGCCAGGGTTATTGCGAAAGGGCCGGCTCAGCAAGATGACAATATGAAAACGTGCTTTTTCACTTCGGCCAAGGCTTTTATTTCACGCCAAGCTCCTCAGAGGGTAGGAGCAGTTGGCTTCCTGCCCCAGCAGTTTTAATCTGAGGAGTCTTTATTACAAGAATATGAAGAATGGACAATGAAGAAGAAAGTTGACAGGAAGAGAATCAACTCGTTTGAAACGTGCTGGAGGAGCGTTCTGTGGATACCCTGATTGGCCAAAAGGACCAGTCAATGGGACTTAGTCCAAATCATAGAATCATAGAATCAAAGAGTTGGAAGAGACCTCATGGGCCATTAGGTCCAACCCCCTGCCAAGGAGCAGGAATATTGCATTCAAATCACCCCTGACAAATGGCCATCCAGCCTCTGCTTAAAAGCTTCCAAAGAAGGAGCCTCCACCACACTCCGGGGCAGAGAGTTCCACTGCTGAACAGCTCTCACAGTCAGGAAGTTCTTCCTAATGTTCAGATGGAATCTCCTTTCTTGTAGTTTGAAGCCATTGTTCTGTGTCCTAGTCTCCAAGGAAGCAGAAAACAAGCTTGCTCCCTCCTCCCTGTGGCTTCCTCTCACATATTTATACATGGCTATCATATCTCCTCTCAGCCTTCTCTTCTTCAGGCTAAACATGCCCAGTTCCCTAAGCCGCTCCTCATAGGGCTTGTTCTCCAGACCCTTGATCATTTTAGTCACCCTCCTCTGGACACATTCCAGCTTGTCAATATCTCTCTTGAATTGTGGTGCCCAGAATTGGACACAATATTCCAGATGTGGTCTAACCAAAGCAGAATAGAGGGGTAGCATTACTTCCTTAGATCTAGACACTATGCTCCTATTGATGCAGGCCAAAATCCCATTGGCTTTTTTTGCCGCCACATCACATTGTTGGCTCATGTTTAACTTGTTGTCCACGAGGACTCCAAGATCTTTTTCACACGTACTGCTCTCGAGCCAGGCGTCCCCCATTCTGTATCTTTGCATTTCATTTTTTCTGCCAAAGTGGAGTATCTTGCATTTGTCACTGTTGAACTTCATTTTGTTAGTTTTGGCACATCTCTCTAATCTGTCAAGATTGTTTTGAATTCTGCTCCTGTCCTCTGGACTATTGGCTATCCCTCCCAATTTGGTGTCGTCTGCAAACTTGATGATCCTGCCTTCTAGCCCTTCATCTAAGTCATTAATAAAGATGTTGAACAGGACCGGGCCCAGGACGGAACCCTGCCGCACTCCACTTGTCACTTCTTTCCAAGATGAAGAGGAAGCATTAGTGAGCACTCTCTGTGTTCGTCCACTTAACCAATTACAGATCTACCTCACCGTAGTTTTGCCTAGCCCACATTGGACTAGTTTCCTTGCCAGAAGGTCATGGGGGACCTTGTCGAAGGCCTTACTGAAATCCAGGTACGCTACATCCACGGCATTCCCCGCATCTACCCAGCTTGTAGCTCTATCGAAGAAAGAGATCAGATTAGTCTGGCATGACTTGTTTTTGATAAATCCATGTTGACTATTAGCGATGACTGCATTTGTTTCTAAGTGTTTGCAGACCGCTTCCTTAACAATCTTTTCCAGAATCTTGCTCCCTAGAAGCTAAGATGACTAAACTGAGGTTGTTGTACTTCCGATCTATCATGGGACTACATGCCTCATGCCATCTCATGATATGATAAAGGATGAAAACACTTGAGAAAGTGGAAGATCATAGGAAAAGAGGATGATGGCATGACAGGTGGATTGATTCGGTTTAGCAAGTACAGCCCTGGGTTTGCACAATATTGATGACTGGGGATCTGGGAGATCTCATTGACTTGATAGCAAATAACAACAAATAGGTAAAAATAATCTTTGTACTTTGGGCTACCAATCCCTTTTCATTTGACCCAAAGGTCTCCACGAAAGGATCCCTTTGAAAAGTACTGAATTCAAAGTGATATGTGGATGTACACATTTAATGCAGTGTTTCTCAACCTGGGGGTTGGGATCCCTGAGGGGTGGTTTGCGAGAGGGGTGTCAAAGTTGTCACCAATGACCACTCTGTTTTCTGATGGTCTTAGGAACCAAGTTTGATCCAGATCCATCATTGTTTGTGTCCACAAACTCCACCAGTGTTCACATTTCATATTGAGTATTTGTACCAAGTTTGGTCCAGATCCATGATTCTTTGAGTCCACAGTGCTCTCTGGATGTAGGTGAACTACAACTCCAAAACTCAAGCTCAATGCCCATCAAACCCTTCCAGTATTTTCTATTGGTCATGGGAGTTCTGTGTGCCAAATTTGGTTGAATTCCATGGCTGATGGAGTTCAGAATACACTTTGATTGTAGGTGAACTATATATCCCATAAACTACAACTCCCAAATGTCAAGATCTATTTTCCCCAAACCCCACAAGTGTTCACAGTGTTCACATTTGGGCAGATTGAGTATACATGCCAAGTTTGTTTGCGTCCACAGTGCTCTCTGGATCTAGGTGAACTACAAATCCCAGCAGCTACAACTCTCAAATGACAACATTAATCCCCCCTTCCCCGCCCCACCAGTATTGGGCATATCTAGTATTTGGTCCATAGAATGAAAATACATCCTGCGTATCAGAGATTGCAAAGGGTGAATAGAGTTGGTCACATTGGGTTATGACCAAGAAATAGAGGTCATGATCCTATGTGACTAAACAACATCAGAGTGTGGTCAAGATGGCAAAAATAAAGCCAGGAGAGGCCGTAGAAGTAAGCTTTACTTAGAGATTATTGGGAAGGACAAGATTAACGTCCTTCCTTTCCTATCCTCCTATTGAATTAACTGAGTGCCAACTACATCTGCACTTTCAACTCAGGGCCCTTCCAATCAGCCCTAAATCCCAGAATATCAAGACAGAAAATCCCACAATATCTGCTTTGAATTGGGTTGTGTGAGTCCACACTGCCAAATATTCCAGTTCAAAGCAGACAATGTGGGATTTTTTGCCTTGATATTCTGGGATATGGGGATGTGTGGAAGGGCCCTAAGGAGAACGAGGGATTTTGGCCTGCATCAATAGTAGCATAGTGTCTAGATCTAGGGAAGTAATGCTACCCCTTTATTCTGCCTTGGGTAGACCACACCTGGAATATTGTGTCCAATTCTGGGCACCACAATTCAAGAGAGATATTGACAAACTGGAATGTGTCCAGAGGAGGGCGACTAAAATGATCAAGTGTCTGGAGAAAAAGCCCTATGAAGAGCGGCTTAAAGAGCTGGGCATGTTTAGCTTGAAGAAGGGAAGGCTGAGAGGAGACATGATAGCCATGTATAAATATGTGAGAGGAAGTCACAGGGATGAGGGAGCAGGCTTGTTTTCTGCTTCCCTGGAGACTATGATGCGGAACAATGGCTTCAAACTACAAGAGAGGAGATTCCATCTGAACATGAGGAAGAACTTCCTGGCTGTGAGAGCCGTTCAGCAGTGGAACTCTCTGGCCCGGAGTATGGTGGAGGCTCCTTCTTTGGAGGCTTTTATACAGAGGCTGGATGGCCATCTGTCAGGGGTGATTTGAATGCAATATTCCTGCTTCTTGGCAGGGGGTTGGACTGGATGGCCCATGAGGTCTCTTCCAACTCTATGATTCTATAATAGGTGAAATTGAAGGATAGAGAAACTGGTACATTTTAAAAGCAGATCAAAAGCGGGCTGGCATAGGGTTAATGATTTTGGCAGTTCTTTCTAAACCAGGGAAGTTGGAGGGTGCGCTTCTGTAGGGAAGTTACCCATAAGGAACCAAATGGATTCCTGCCAGAAATAAAGGACTATGGTTTATAGATGTGGTTGCTGATTCCCAACCTCACGGATTTAGACTGTAAAGTCGTGTGCCGTTTGTTTTCTTGAGGTTAGCCAAAGCTGACAGTTTCCTTCCCTGCTAATGCTTTTACATAACTATTTTCCTGCACCCAGCAATTAGCAACCACAATGTGCTCGCAATGGCTTGTGTGGCTCTCCGGTGTGGCGACACAAAGGAAATGGCCACAAACCACAAGCGTTCTGTCTTTTGAAGGAAATGTTTTATGCATTCCTCTTCATTAGTGATACTCTCAATTCTGGCATGCCTTATTTCAAGGACTTCGAGGGTTGCCAGATTTCAAGGACTGAGTTTCAACCTCTTGGGTTTGTTATGGACCATCTCTAGAAAGCTCAGCTCCAAGTAGATGAGGAAAGGAATGTGGGCAACTAACTGCTCAGCTATTAAAACAGCATATTGCTATAATTTGCAAGGTTTAATTCATTAGTTGCTACAACTTGCAAAGACTTCCCAGAATTGCAACAGCAAAACAGCAGAGAGGAAACAACCAGGCACGTCTTAACACCTCTCAACAGAACATTTTCCCAGGCTCAGCCAGGCCTTCAAATGCTAATGAAGGTGGTCAGCTGAAACATTCACACCTAGCTTCAGCAGAGAGCTCTTTGCCCCACCCCAGTCATTCCACAGATATATAAACCCATTTTCCTATTTCCAACAGACCTCACTACCTCTGAGGATGCTTGCAGGCGAAACGTCAGGAGAAATGCCTCTAGAACATGGCCCTATAGCCCGAAAAAACCTACAAGAACCTAGTGATTCCAACCATGAAAGCCTTCGACAATACACTTCTCAGAAGAGTTTTATACGTTCCTCTTTTCTGTCTAGTTGTTATGCCACGGCTCACCCACCACTCTGCTTTGCACCCAACTTCTGACCAGAAGCAAGTAGATTTATATATGCTCCTTTATCCTGTCTCCCTAAATTAAATGAGAGAGCATAGTTTCCTCATTGTATCTTTCTGGGTAAAGGCCCTGAGATCATCAGGAGAGGCCCTCCTCTCAGTCCCACCTCCGTTACAAGTGCAGTTGGTGGGAACGAGGGAGAGGGCCTTTTCGGTGGTAGCCCTGCAGCTCATTATTGGCCTCTCGCTCCTAGGTGAAAACCTTTTTATGGAAGCAGGCCTTCCCCGACAACAAACAATAGCAGCTTATCTCGGTCAGATAAGGCTCACAAGGTCAAAGACTTCGAGCTCTGAGACGTTTAGTTTAATGTTTTAGGACAACCTCGGTGACCCGAGGCACAGGATTTTAATGTGATTATTTTTAGTTTTATTTATATTTATGTAATTGTGTTTTATGCAATATGTTGATCTATGGTTTGTATGTTAGATTGGGGGGATGATGGTTATTTGTGTTATGTAGTTTTTGTTTTTTCTATTTTGTTTGCCACTTTGAGTCCCATCCATGGGAGAAAAGTGGGAGAAAAGTAAATAAATAAATAAATAAATAAACCCCTGTAGCTATGACCCCAGGATTTGACGAAGCGGATTTTTAGCATAAGTATATGTCATGTTGTATTGTTTGGTTTGTATTGTCCTGATTCATTGTACACTGTCCCCTTTTGTGTTGCTGTTCACCGCCCCGAGTCGCCCTCGGGCTGAGAGGGGCGGTCAATAAATGCAATAAATAAATAAATAAATAATAAATAAATCTTTTTCTTAATTCCAAACAAGGAAATAGCTTCTCTATTGAATAAAAAATAGCTGGCCTGAGTCCCTTTAAGGAGGTAGAGAAGATCGGGATACAAAAGTTTAAAATAAATAAATAAATAAATAAATAAATATTTTAAAAAATCAAATAGGAAAATACATCTTCTCTGTGTTGATTTGAATGATGAACTGTGAACAACTGTAGTTCACAGTTCAACCTTACAACATCTGAGGATGCTTTCCATAGATGCAGGCGAAACGTCAGGAGAGAATGCTTCTAGAACATGGCCATATAGCCCGAAAAACTTTCAACAACCCAGTGATTCCAACCATGAAAGCCTTTGACAATACATTCTCCTGGGCTGATTGCCGAACCCAGTGGAAATGTCATCCAACTGTGTTCTTTCTTCTCCCCATACAGCTGATAGTCAATGAAGAAATTATGGCAGTAATGTCACAATTATGACACGGGAACAATTGTGAATATGGATTAATTATTTAGAATTTCTCTTTCATAACTGTTTTGTGAATAAATCTAAGCCACTGCCCCATATTTACAATGACAACCATGCTTTTGATAATGTTAGCATGATCATAACCCCTTTACCAAAATCACTGTGGAACCTACATACTCTAAATAAACCAGATCCAATCTCATCGCTAAGCAGGGTTGGCACTGGTTAATATTTAGATGGGAGACCACTAATGAAAGCCAGGTGCTGTAGCTACATTTCAGAGGAAGGAACTGGCAAAACCACCTCTGAGTATTCCTTGCCTAAGAAAACCTTATGAAATGCATGGGGGTTACCATAAGTTGACAGGTGACTTGGAGGTGCGCACACACAACTGTTTCATATTCAGTATACTTCAGTCCAATGAACTAAGTAACTGATGCAATATTCCAGCTGTGTTGTGCTGTCAATTTGGTTTGTAGTTACACATCTCTTTTTCTTCTTCTTTTTACATACCACTTTGGCTCCAAGGCAGGTTATAACCACTGTGACCAAGAAACAGAAGGCAAGCAAAGCAAGTGCGTTCCATTCTCCAACAGCAATGTTTCCCCTCCCGCAAGAGCAAATTGCAGCTTGGCCTACCTTATCTTGCTAGGGCTGCTCTGCTATAAATACATCTGAGATGCTGATGTGCTTTGACACTGTGTTAAAACGGACCATATTCCCAACCCAAGACAGATAATTTCCCTGCACAGGCAAAACAGTTCTCCAAGTACAGGCGGCGGATGCTCCTGTTAATAGATTTCTCCTTGCCTGTCAGGCTCGGTAAGGATGCTCCGTCTCCAAAGGTTCGAAACTCAGCACTCCCGGGACAGAGGTTTCCAAGTTATGCAACAGCCTGAACCTAAGGTTGAAAACAATGAAATCTAAGGTTTCCTTTACAATGCCTTCTGTTTTTTCTGAGCCTCTGGGGAACAGGTTTTCAAGTAGCATAGTCTGTTACTACTTTATTGTGTCTAAAAGGCTCAGGAGATCCCTCACTTGGATCCCCGTTATGTACCTGCAGGCATGCTGCTGTGTGAATTTCAGCTTCAGTTTGCGGTCTGCAGGATGGGCACAGTACCCGCTTGGCGCATTTTCCTGCCCGAAGTAAATTTGCTTGTTGAAACAGCTCTATTATCTGCTAGTTTGTTTATGGGGACAATTCAAAGTGCAGGCTGATGCTATGACTTACGAAGCTGTATGTGGCTGAGCTCCACATTATCTTTCCTATATGAGCCACTGGCATTTTGAAATCTTCTAAGGAGGCCCATCTTTCTGTCCCTCAGAGATACATTTACAGGGACCTATTTATTGTTACCCCCCTCTTTCTCCTCTCCCTCTGTTTCTCCTTATTCCTCTTCTCCCTCCTCCCCTCCTTCTTCCTCATCTGTTTCCTCCTCCTCTTTTTCCTCTTGTACTTCCTCCTTTTTCATCCTCTTCTGCTTCCTCTTTTTCTTCTTCCTCCTCCTCTCCTTCTTTTCTACTTCTCCCTCCTCTCCCTCTCCTCTTTTCCCACCTCCTCTTCTCCTTCTTCCTCCTTCTTCCTTCTCCCCCTCCCCCTCCTCTCCCTCCCCTCTTCTCCTGCTCTTCCTCCTTTCCCCCTCCTCCTTCCCCTCTCCTCTTTTCTTGCCTCCTTTTCTCCCTCCTCCCCCTCCCCTCCTCTCTTTTTTCCTCCTCATCTTCTTCCTCTTCCTTCCCCCTTCTCCTCCCCTCCTCCTTCCCCTCTCCTCTTTTCTTGCCTCCTCTTCTTCCTCCTCCCCCTCCCCTCCTCTTTTTTCCTCCTCCTCTCCTTCTTCCTTTTCTACTTCCTCCTCCTTCCCTCTTCTCCTGCTCTTCCTCCTTTCTCGCTCCTCCTTTCCCTCTCCTCTTTTTCTGACTTCTCTTACCCCCTCCTCCTCTCCTTCTTCTGCTTCCTCCTCCTCTTCCTTCCCTCTTTTCCTGCTCTTCCTCCTTTCCCCCTCTTCCTCTCCCTCTCCTCTTTTCCTGCTTCCTCTTCTTCTTCCCCTCCTCCTCCTCTCCTTCCTCTTCTACTTCCTCCTCCTTCCCTCTTTTCCTTCTCTTCCTCCTTTCCCCCTTCTCCTCTCCCTCTCGTCTTTTCCTGGCTCCTCTTCTCCCCCTCATCTTCTCCTTCTTCCTCTTCTACTTCCTCCTCCTCCTTCCCTCTTCTCCTGCTCTTTTCCTGTTTCCTCTTCTCCTTCTCTTCCTCTTTTTTCCTCCTCCTCTCCTTCCTCCTCCTTCCTTCTTTTCTTTCTCTTCCTCCTTTCTCCTTCCTCCTCTCCCTCTCCTCTTCCTGGTTCTCCTCCTCCTTCATCTTCTTCCTCCTCCTCTCCTTCTTCCTCTTCTATTTTCTCCTCCTCCTTCTTTCTTCTTCTGCTCTTCCTTTCCCTGCTTCCTCTTCTCCTTCCTCTTCTTCCTCCTCCTCTCCTACTTCCTCCCCCCTCCCCCAATATGTTTTTATTACTTGTTTATGGATTCCACCACCAGCACTGCTACTAAATACCTCTACAAGATAGTGTTTTCATTCAAAGTACAAATGGCAACAGATCTGGCAGTTGAAGATTTTTTTCCAAATTAGTTATCATTAATTATGATGAATTCCCAGCCTTTTGAGAAGACAGCAGCCTAGTGGAAGTGGCAGAGGACAGCTCTGTGGGATGCACAGTTTCCTCATTCAACAGGTGGCTGCCACCTCTCAGCATCTGTTGCCTAAAGCAACAGCTCTGCTCCGCCAAGCAGTATGATTATAACAGCATGGAAATGCTTTACAGTGGCAGTTAAAGGGCTTCTGAATTACCTATCAACTGTGCTTCAGACCTCTACTATGTACATGCTATTATTATTAGGAAGGCTGGCAAACATCATGGGAAACTGAAATCTTTCATGTCAAATGTCTCTTTTTTCTACTCCTGGATTGGGAAATGCTTGACTATGTATATTTTGGACCATTACAACTCCCACAGTCTCTTACAATTGCCTCTGTTGGCTGGAGAGTTGATGTTCAGAACATCTGGAGAACCAAAGCTTTCTTATTCATCGTCTTCTCTTACTGGCCTCAGGTCTCCAAGGTCTCAGAGAGATGGCTTTTGACCAGTTATAGAGCTATAATCAAGTATTGGGGGTCCATTTTCTGTAGCTACGTGTTATCTTTATGTTTTACATTTGGACTATGAAAACAGCCAGAAAGTAAGTGCTCCTTTAATTAAATAGTTTAACACAAACTGGGTGTTTGTTTGGTTCACCTCTGCCTCCATACTGGCAGAACCCTGGCAATGTGACAATATGATGAGGAAAGTGTTGCAGAGAGGGAGCTGTATGCGGGGTGACAGATTCACCCTGCTGTGGCTCTCTTTTCTCTCAAAAGCCAGGTGAAGCATGTCACCCTTGAATGAAGGTTTAAAAGGCATGCTTATCAAGTTTGCAGATGACACCAAATTGGGAGGGACAGCTAATATTCCAGAAGACAGGACCAGAATCCAAAATGATCTTAACACATTAGAGAGCTGCATCAAAACCATAATATCAACTTTTCCTGTATTGTTTAATTACAGACTTTGTGTTTACTCATAGAAATTGCATCACACCAGTCCTTTTGCTTGTCAAGCAGTCTCCCCTTTGCATCCTCCCTGCACGATTGTCTTTG
Organism: Anolis sagrei; assembly: GCF_037176765.1. Lineage (NCBI taxonomy): Eukaryota > Metazoa > Chordata > Lepidosauria > Squamata > Anolidae > Anolis > Anolis sagrei. The sequence goes on from NC_090021.1 coordinate 331,232,963, forward strand.
AAGAAATTCAGTGCTGCTGACTCAATTGCCTCCTGCCCTTTGCCATCCAGCTTAAATCTTTCCCCAGAAGCAATCTTCTAGCCAGGCTCCTGCCCAATGACGTTTCCTCCTTGGCTTGTTCCTTCTCTGACTTTCTCGGAATCATGGAAAATTTCCCTGCGCCTCTCTAATGATTACAACACAATCCAGCTCCAAAGGCCAAGTGAGTCATGGCCAGAGTTTAGCTCCTAGAAGGAGCCCAAGTATGTACTCACATGCGGATGAAGGGGACACCTGCTGAGCAAGTTAATGAAGCATCATTTCTTAAGGTTGAATCAGCTCAAAGAAGTGCTGGTGTAAACACTGACACATGAGCAGAATTGGTAGTGTTTAGGACATACTTGGGGTTAGAGACTTAAACATAGGAAGTGTCTATGGACTTTAATCTCTACTCACATCATGTGGCAGAGACAATCCCTGTTAATTATCTGTTTTCCCATTTTTTTCATCTGATTTTACAATGTAGCAATGTTCTCCTCATCTACTGCCTCGTCCTTAACTTTATTCAGTTGCAAAGTGAATTCAAAGTGTGTTCTGTCATCGCTGGGCTTGAAACAAAGTGCTTTTAAAATAGGACATGCAACTTTAGCCCAACTGGAAGCCAGGGGCCCCGAAGAGAAGCCCTTAGAGAATTTTCCCCTATTAAACAGTCTTTAGAAGGCTTGAGCTTAAATACAACAAAGTCTTTTATTGATGAACAATTAAACAGAAACTTATTTTGTTTTCAAAGATTAAACAAATGCTTCCAGGTTTCAAACAACTGGTGGCTTCTAACTGTTTCTTTGCTTTACTTCCAAGGAAAATCCCTTTCTAGCTCCTCCCAGGCTAACTGTGAACCTAGACCTGACTGATGTGGATCCACTACCGGGATGAACTGCGTCTCAAAACCAAGTGGACGTACCAGTAGGCCTGTAGTCACTTAGCTGGAGTTCTTGGTGTTTAAAGCTGTTATTCCCTCCAAAATTCCTCAGGGCTGTAAGGCTGTTTCCCTGGAACCTTTGGGAATCTTTAGATGCTCTTAAGACTGTTCTCCCTCGGGAAGTCTTAAGGGTTGAAACTTTTGTACAGGAGAAAGTCTGTACACGTCCTGTACATTGACTTCCTAGCTGAGACTAACAGAAAAATGCCCCCCCTCCCTTCCCAATTGCCCTGAGCAAGGGGCGGGACCAAACTCAATGATGATGGACAGGTGGCTTGCCCTATAATTGCAACCAAAAGAAGCCACCTATCTGCAGAGTCCCTGAAACTTAGGACTGCAACAAACATTCAATGCAAAGCAAACAAAACTGGAGCTCCTGGTACAGCTGTACCAGAACAAAGTGCAAAAATAGTTTGCACTCACTACTTCTGAGCTTGCCATAGATGCAGGCGAAACGTCAGGAGAGAATGCCTCTAGAACATGGCCATATAGCCTGAAAAAACCTACAACAACCCAGTTTGCACTCCACTCTGAGGGAGAAAAGGGCAGAATGAAATATTGTCCTTCCCAGTTGGCTCAGGGAAAAGCAAACTGCTGCATCTCTTCCAATGCTTATGTATTCTTCTACAGCAATAATTGTTGATGAGATTAGATGATGAGAGACCACTACTAGACCTCATACCGAAAACTAATATTGTATTTGGGCTTTGTCAGACCATGTTAGCCCAGTTAACATCACTGACCACGCAATCAACTCTGATATCTCAGTGAACCTTTGTTGGCTTCTGTAAATTAATATGAATGTTTTATGTTTAGGGTGTATGTTAGATATAATTTTTGATAGGTTACATTTTATTTTGATTTACAGTATTTATATTCCCCCCTTCTCACCCCGCAGTGGACTCAGGGTGGATTACAATGCACATATACATGGCAAACATTCAATGGCATTAGACATATAACATATATAGACAGACACAGAGGCCAATTTAACATTCCAGTTTTCTGGCTTCATGAGCGTATGCTCGATTCTGGCCACAGGGGGAGCTGCAGCTTCACCATCCACTTGTGACACTGAGTCCTTTGATGGACTACTTCCTCATTCTTCAGCTCACTGCTGGAAGGTTTTATGGCATTGTAAATTAGTTAAATTAGCCTCCTCGCATAAAGCAGTACCTAAATTTCCTACTTGACAGATGCAACTGTCTTTTGGGCTGCATAGGTCGACAGCAAGCTAGACTATTAATGGTTGGAGCTTACTCTGACCTGGGCTGGCTTCGAACTCATGACTTCTCGGTCAGAAGTGATTTAATGCAGCTGGCTACTAACTAGCTGCCCCACAACAAACCCAGATTCCCCAAGATGCACAAAGAGCAATCAAATTTGTAGGACTGCGTTGGAATCATACACTCAAAAGCATCGTCCATCAGAAGGTAAAAAACTAACACTGGACATACTGCAGCTGCAAGTTATTATCTTTGGAAAGAGCCCAAAAAAATAAATATAAGTGAACACAAAATGAGGCAAATTTAAACAAATGGTTAAGTAAACAAATTGAACTTTTATGAATGGATAACAAATTGATGAGTTATTCAATAAAGAAAATGGATGGGTACAGGAGAATGACATAATTTGTTTTGCACAACTCTATTTGCGCTGGGGAATTTTTCCATGTGTGTGGGAGCATCTAAAGCAGCCCTGCAAAGAAATGTAAAAGATAAATCCAATCACATAATCAGAAGTGGTAAAATCATTTTGCTGCCTTGGAATTTTAATAGCTTATGCTAAACTCATATTGAGATGCAACTTCAGTCAGGTTCAACTCTACTTTGACTACATTGTCTCGAGAATTGTCATTTCATGAGATCCTGAGCCAAAGAGGGATGATGTCTCACCAAAGTACAGCTCCCAGGATCCTATAGTATTGAGCCATGGCAGTCAAAGTGGTGTCAAACTGCAATAATTCTGCAGTGTAGATGCACCCTCAGTTTACGTTAGGGGTAATTTCTATTAGCTCTCTGTCATCCTATGTATTGTATTCTTCCTTGGTAATTTTTCAATTTATTGTCAAAGGCCTTCATGGCCAGAATCACTGGGTTGTTGTAGGTTTTTTCGGGCTATATGGCCATGTTCTAGAGGCATTTTCTCCTGACGTTTCACCTGCATCTATGGCAAGCATCCTCACTTGCCTCACTACCTGTGAGGATGCCTGCCATAGATGCCGGTGAAACATCAGGAGAAAATGCCTCTAGAACATGGCCATATAGCCTGAAAAAACCTACAACAACCCAGTTTTTCAATTGTTTTTAAAATATCCCAGTTTCTCTCTCCACTGTCCTTTGTCCTCAGTTGACTCCAAATGCTACAAACTGAGTCCAGAAAATAGTTTGCATTCAATTCCAAAGGAGTGGAGAATCTGAAATCCTTTAAAATATTTAAACATGGCTATTATGTCCCCTCTTAGCCTTTCTTTCTGCAAGCTAAACAGACTCAGCTACCTCAGCCATTCCTCATAGGCCTTGGCTTCTAAACCTTTGATCATTTTGGTTGCCCTTCTCTGGACATGTTCTGGCGTGTCAATATCCTTCTTGAATTGTGGTGCCCCAAACTGGACAAAATATTCCAGGTGAGATAAAACCAAATAGAATAGAGTGGGACTATCATTTCACCATAATGTGGGCTATGGCAACTTATTGTGGCCTTTAAACCACATTAACAAAAGTCATGGGATACTCCAGAGCTTTCCCAAAACTCCAGAGCAACCAGTAACTTTGCATACTTGTGATCAACTGTGCTGCTTCCTATACAGGTAGGGACCCTGGTTGGCTATACCATCATCCTATTGAGTGGGCAGATCAAATGACAACCTGACAGAATGGTACTACCTAAAAGAATCCCATACCTTGTGTGACTGTGGAGCAGAACAGATAACTCTGCATCTGTATGCTTGTCCATTGTGCTCTGCCCCATGTACAGAGGAGGAATTGTTGGAGGCTACAGACAACCTACGGATGTGAGAGCTGGACCTTAGGGAAGGCTGAGCGAAGGAAGATAGATGCTTTTGAACTGTGGTGTTGGAGGAAAGTGCTGAGAGTGCCTTGGAGTGCGAGAAGATCCAGCCACTCCATCGTCCAGGAAATAAAGCCCAGCTGCTCATTGGAGGGAAGGAGACTAGAGACAAAGTTGAAGTACTCTGGCCACATCATGAGGAGACAGCAAAGCCTAGAGAAGACAATTATGCTGGGGAAAGTGGAAGGCAAAAGGAAGAGGGGCCGACCAAGGGCAAGATGGATGGATGGCATCCTTGAAGTGACTGGACTGACCTTGAAGGAGCTGGGGGTGGTGACGGCCGACAGGGAGCTCTGGCGTGGACTGGTCCGTGAGGTCATCAAGAGTCGGAGACGACTGAACGAATGAACAACAACACAGACAATGCAGTTGCTGTCAGTGTGTGATTTAATGTATGATGTATGTTTAAATGTAATTTCATGTAGCAGAAATGTGGTTGCAATAGGATTGTATTGCCAGGATGTATGTTTACATAGAAAGCTGTGAGAATGTGACTTCTGAGTGTCTGGCTGTGAGAAAAAATTAGGGAGTGTCTGATATCTGCTAGCCAGCTTCAGTTTTTGTTTCCAACTTCCTTTGTTCTGTGTACTTCACATCTGCTCGCTTATGGTGTTGGTTGTGTTTGGAACTCCTTAAGTAAAATTGACCCAGCTTTTTACCTGATGACTTCATTCACTCTGCATTCAGCCAAGCAACAGCAGAGCATGGCCAAGATGGCAGGTAACATTTCCAAGCTCTGCCTGGGACATAATCTGAACAAATAAAAGATTCCTACAGAAGTCAAATGCTAGCATATCACATTTATGGTTGCCATCTCCAAGCCTGTTCTAAAATGGCAGTGGCCACTCCTTCCATCTGCTCCCTTGGCAGTTTTGTCATTCTGCTCCCTCCTTTCCTTACTGTTGGGACCAATCCTCCAGGTGTGTTGCACAATGTTGGGGTGGAAGGAAGAGGCAGATGACAGAGAGGAAGAGCTGTGGTGCCATCCCTCCTGGGCTTTAGCAGGATATTTTAGGCATGATGCCCAGTTGCCAGGTTGCAAAGTGACAACTCTAATCACATCCAGAGGTAGATGGATGTGATTAGCCCCAAAGGCACAGAATCTGCTGAATATTCCTACCTTTTACAGAATATTCCAGGTTTAGCTAACCTACAAACATGGCTTTCTAATTGGTTAGGAGTACTACACAACTCTGTGATTGGTTATCACTTTTCAGGGTAGCTTGAGTCAAAGATTGGCAACTTAAATAATGGTTTAAATGACCAAGATAGTATTGTCGAAGGCTTTCATGGCTGGAGTTACTAGGTTCTTGTGACTTGAGAAACTGCAAGTCACTTCTGGTGTGAGAGAATTGGCCATCTGCAAGGACGTTGCCCAAGGGACGCCCAGATTTTTACCATCCTGTAAGAGGCTTCTATCATGTCCCCGCATGGAAAGCTGGAGCTGACAGATGGGAGCTCACCCCGCTCCTCGGATTCCAACCGCCGACCTTTCAGTCAGCAGTCCTGCTGGCACAATATTTAACCCAATTTGCCACTGGGAGGGAAATGAGAGGGGAAAAAATGTACAGACAATCAGGTCAGAAGGAGAAAAGGGTACCATGATTACAAATATTCAGAGGAATCCTGTAAAACAGACTTCATGAGCTTAGATTCTGAGGATCTACAGGTGCACCTACACGGAGCGGCATTTGATGTGTGACTATCTAAGATCCATCTTTCACAATGCACTGGATATTGCCAATTCTTATTCTAGAGTATGTGTCTTTTCATGATGTATGTTTTAACCTGGTTTTAATTTTTTCCTGCTTAGCTTCTATATCTTGTGGGTTTTAACAATACCTCTGAGCATGCTTGCCATAGATGCAGGCGAAACGTCAGGAGAAATGCCTCTAGAACATGCCCCTATAGCCCAAAAAAACCCACAAGAACCTAGTGACCAAGATAGTTTTTGGTAATATGATAGATTTAAAGAAAGTTTCTAACTTTGGAAGACGATGTGAAATGGCAAACTGTTTAAAATGTATTTATAATTGTCTTAATGTATGCTAGATGTATATTATGCTTTTTTTATTGATTGGCACCTAATGGTGCCTTTTGGTAGCCATCCTGAATCCCCGTTCAGAGGTGAGAAGGACGGGATAGAAATACTCCTAATAAATAAATAAATAAATGTATATTTATTAAACAAATAAAGGAAAAAGAGCTTATATAAAGAATAGAAGGAATGATCAATCTGCAAAGAAAGATACAAATATATAGGCCAAGTCAGCAGGGAGCTAAAGCTCAATATGAGCTGGGATTGGCTTGGGAAGTGAGATGCAACAAAAAGGAGTTTTAAACATATGATTGGAGCAAAAGAATGACAAAAGAAAAAGTAGGACTAAGATGGTAAAATGCTAAGAGATCAGAATGAAAAGGCAGAATGGCTCAATAAAACCTATTTTGCTACAGTTTTCTCCCAAAAGAGTTTATTTATTTATTTATTTATTATTTGCACTTGTTAACCGCCACTCTCAGCCCGAGGGCGACTCGTGGCGGTGTACAGAACATAGAAAAGACAACAATTTACAATAGATCAAGACCACAACACAACATCTTACTAATACAACAACTAATTAAACTAAAAATCCGCCTCGTCTAGTTTGGGGTCATAGTCAATCTCGTAGTCATAGTCCATTCCGGTGGTCATTCCAAAAACATAGCACTTAGTTGAAGGCCTTTTCGAAGAGCCAGGTTTTCAGGCCCCTGCGGAAGGCCATGAGGGAAGGCGCCTGTCTGATTTCAGCAGGGAGGGAGTTCCATAGCCGGGGGGCCACCACCGAGAAGGCCCGCTCTCTCGTCCCCGCCAGGCGTGCCTGTGAGGCAGGCGGGACCGAGAGAAGGGCCTCCCCAGATGATCTCAAGGTCCTCGTGGGCTCGTAGGCCGAGATGCGGTTCGCAAGGTATTTTGGGCCGGAACCGTTTAGGGCTTTGTAGGATAACACCAGCACCTTAAATTGGGCCCGGTAGCAAATCGGCAGCCAGTGGAGCTGGGACAGCAAGGGCGTTGTGTGTTCCCTGCGTCCCGCTCCGGTTAACAACATGGCTGCCGCGCGCTGGACTAGCTGGAGCTTCCGGGCCGTCTTCAAGGGCAGCCCCACGTAGAGAGCGTTGCAGTAGTCGAGGCGGGATGTGACCAAAGCGTGTACCACCGTGGCCAAGTCAGACTTCCCAAGATACGGGCGCAGCTGGCGCACCAGCCGAAGCTGTGCAAATGCTCCCCTGGTCACCGCTGAAACCTGGGGATCCAGGCTCAACGATGAGTCCAGGGTCACACCCAAGCTGCGAACCTGCGCCTTCAAGGGGAGTGCGACCCCGTCCAGCACAGGCTGTAACCCTATACCCTGCTCGGCCTTGCGACTGACCAGGAGTACCTCTGTCTTGTCTGGATTTAATTTCAGTTTGTTCGCCCTCATCCAGACCATTACAGCGGCCAGGCACCGGTTCAGGACTTCGACAGCCTCCTTAGTAGCAGGTGGGAAGGAGTGACAGAGTTGGACGTCATCTGCGTACAGGTGACACCGCACCCCGAAACTCCGGATGATCTCACCCAGCGGCTTCATGTAGATGTTAAACAGCATGGGGGACAGTATGGAGCCCTGAGGAACACCACAGGTCAAAGGCTGTGGTGTTGAACAGGAGTCCCCCAATAACACCTTCTGGGTACGACCCTCCAGAAATGACTGGAGCCACCGCAAAGCGGTGCCCCCAAGGCCCATCTCTGCAAGGCGTCCCAGAAGAATACCGTGGTCGACGGTATCGAAGGCCGCTGAGAGGTCCAGGAGCACCAACAGGGACACACTCCCCCTGTCTAGCTCCCGGCGGAGATCATCCACTAAGGCGACCAAGACCATCTCAGTACCATGTCCCGGTCTGAAACCAGACTGTGCCGGATCCAGATAATCCGTGTCTCTCAAGAATACCTGGAGTTGTGAGGCCACCACGCTTTCCATGACTTTGCCCAAGAAGGGAAGATTGGAAACAGGCCGAAAGTTGTCAAATTTAGTGGGGTCCAATGATGGTTTCTTCAACAGCGGCTTTATAATAGCCTGTTTTAGGCTCGCTGGAATCTTGCCTTCCCGAAGGGAGGCATTAACCACCACCGTTACCCACTCAGCCAATCCCCCTCTGGCCTCTTTCAGAAGCCAGGATGGGCAGGGGTCTAGGATGGACGTGGTAGGCCTCATTCCTCCAAGTATCTTGTCCACATCCTCGGGCTTCACAAGCTGAAAAGAATCCATCAAAATAGGACAAGCAGGTGCTTGTGTCACATCCACAGAGACTGCATTTAATGTGGCGTCCAGCCCAGAACGGATCAAAGCGACTTTGTCTGCAAAGAACCGAGCAAATGCTTCACAGCGCGTGGCCGAGTTGTCAGGGCTCCCACCTAAGGTAGGGGGAGTTAAAAGACCTCTGACAATCCGAAACAACTCCGCCGGACGGTTTTTTGCAGACGCAATAGTGGCCGCAAAGAAAGTTTTCTTTGCGGCTTTTATTGCCGCGGCATATGCCCTTAGAAAGGACACAAACCGTGCTCGATTTGGCTCGCTTGGGTCCGAGCGCCACACGCTCTCTAGTTCCCTCTTCCTTCGCTTCATCGCTGCCAGCTCCTCAGTGAACCAAGGAGCTGGTTTAGCTCGGTTACTTGAGAGGGGACGTTCCGGAGCGATCCTGTCAATTGCCCTGGTCATCTCCCCATTCCAGAGAGCGACCAAGGCCTCGACATGGTCACCTACCGAGGTAGCGGGGAAATCCCCAAGAGCCGTCAGGAATCCATTCGGATCCATAAGCCTCCTGGGGCGGACCATCTTAATGGGTCCTCCACCTTTGCGGAGGTTAGGGGGCGCAGTGAGCCTAAATCTGATCAGGAAGTGGTCGGTCCATGGCAACGGAGAGATGGACAACTCCTCCACACCGCCACCCTGCTCCCATCCCTGGCAGAAAACCAAGTCCAATGTGTGTCCAGCACAGTGGGTGGGGCCAGTTATTTGTTGGGACAGCCCCATGGTTGCCATGGCAGACATGAAGTCCTGAGCCGCTCCTGTGAGGGTTGCTTCGGCATGGATGTTGAAGTCCCCCAGCACAAGAAGCCGTTGGGACTCCACCACCAGGCTCGAGACCACCCCGCTAGCTCAGGCAGGGAGACTGTAGTGCAGCGAGGTGGACGGTACACTACAAGAATCCCTATTCTGTCCCGGTCACCCACCCTCAGGTGGACGCATTCAAAATTTGTGGTCTGCGGGATGGGACTCCTGGTCAGATGGATGGAATCTCTATAGACCACTGCGACCCCGCCTCCCCGTCCTCCGGCTCTTGGTTGGTATTGCACGGAGAAGCCAGGAGGACAAAGCTGGGAGAGGTTTACGCCCCCCGCTTCATCCAGCCAGGTCTCCGTGATTCACGCCAGATCTGCCCGCTCCTCCAGGATTAAATCCTGAATCCAGGTCGTTTTTCCGTTGACAGATCTGGCGTTCAACAACACCACCTTCAAACCAGAGGGCCCGCTCACCTGGTTACACCAATTTACCTTAGGAGACCGGTTGGGGATTGTTAATATGGATAAGCGGTCCGAATTAGGCCGAATTCGAGGTCTCCTTTTCCCGCATCTCCTCCTTCCCACCACGACCTCTATGGGGGCCCCTCGGCTAATGGAACACCTCCCCCCCTCCATGCCGCAGTCTAAAGACAAGATCTTGCTTTCTGCTTTGTTCGTTGTTTGATTTTTCAGTCCTTGCCAATATCCTTTCTCCTCCTCTTCCCTCCTCCCCACCTCATTTTTATTTACAGGCTCCAGCCCACCTCCTCCCCTGTCCCTTACACTATACAGTAGTAACAAGGATAGTACACAAAGGGGGATGGGGGACCACATGGATAGCAGCAATACAAGGTGGTGTAAGATGTTCCGGCCACACCAATGGGACAGTTCAGAAAGTGCACAAGTCTTAGATGCAACACCGTCAGTAATAATAATTCAGTCAGCAACTACGTGCCGTTGGGCGCATTTGTAAAGTGCTAGGTCTAAAGTGCAATGAGTGCCCTACCTTGATTCGACGGTAGCTAAAGTAGCTAAAGTGCGGCACAGAGGGACAGGAAAGGGGCGAAAGTGCTAGTGCTAGTGCAGTTGGCGGCAGAGGCAGGCGCCTTAAAGTGCTCTCTTACGTAAAGTGCTATATTTCGTATTTATATCATATTATCAACAGATAATAGCCCAGGAATGTACCAGCTGATGGTATATAATCACCCTCTTATGGGGCTGAGATGATGGCAAGTTAGCTAAATGCTGTTATGACCCAGCTGGAGTCTCTAGACGGTTGGAATGAAGCGGATGGGGGCTTCCGGAGATGGCAGCTCGGCAATGGGACAGCACGGTTGGTCAGTTACAATATTACACACTCTGTACTAACACCGAGAAGGCTGGCATAAAGGTCTACACAGAGGTCTATACAAGGCCAGCACAAAGGTCTACACAGAGGTCTACACAAAAGGTCTGCACAGAGGTCTACACAGAGAGGCCAACACAATATGAGGTCTACACAAAAGAAGGCCAACACAATATGGGGTCTACACAAGAAGGGCTAGCACAAAATGTCTATCCAGGGGTCTGCACAGAGTCAGTCAGTCAGACCCTCCGTAGTCTCGTCGCTCTGTCCAGATGGAAGGATGGCCTAGCGGGGATAGCAGCCGCGGCCTGGTGGTAATGGCAGCGGCAGCCCCGGCGGCGGCGGCCTGGCGGTAGCCCAGCCCCCACAGTGGCAATGTACCCGTCCGGGTGGCGTGGCCCGGCCGCGGCCCGATGGTGGTGGCGGCCGCAGCGGCGGCGGCTTGGTGGAAAAGGCCCCGGCTGGACGGTCCAATGGCACAGGCCCAGCCGGGCACGCTCACAGGCGCTACAGCCTGAATGGCAAGCCCAGACAGGAGCGCGGGGGAATCCCGGCAGAGGGGGCGCAGGCTCCAAGCCCCGGTCAAGCCTCTTCTCCAATTCGTGCTTGAGAGGCCGCGTTGCACCACCGCCACTGATGGAGAGACGACAGTTGGAAACGGGAGCGGCGCTGCTGAAAAGTGCCAAAAAGCGCAGCCTGAAAGCGCTGTTGGTGGGGAAGCAGGCGGATGCCGATGAGTGGCGCCGCCAGAGGCACTTAGGGGCGCTGCCGGAACACGCCGGGGAGATGTACTGGGGCGCCGCCTTCAAGCCACTGGGCGATGTCATAATGGCGCTCAGCCACCAGCAGCTGGCTGCAGCAAGGAGGAAAGGCACCGCTGATAGCACCAGGGATCACCCGCGAGATTCCTCTAGATTCCCTGCCTAGGTCCAGCAAAGGGCTTGGGCCCGTCGGGGATGATGCAATCACGAGTCACCCAACCCCAACGGCGCAGTGGCTCGAGCGAGGCTCGGCAGCGTGGTACGGGTTCCCAGGGAGCAGCGGCGGTAATGGCGGCCGCACTGGTGATCCAATTTGTGCCCCTGCTTCCCTCTGATGGGCTGAGGGAGCGGCAGCAGCAGCCGAGATGTTATTGTGCCCACAGTCCACGACAGGAGAGGGCCCGGAGCTCCGATGCCCAGGTGAAAGCTTGGTTGTTAAGTGTTGAGGGAGCTGCCGTGGTGGAGTGACGGCGCTCAACCTTTCTCCCTCCTCACCTTCTTCTGCTTCTCCTCCCTCACTCTTGTGAAATTCCGGACTGCCAGGGCCTCCTTCGAGACCCCTGGCTGTTGCGGATCCTCTTACTTGAGTTTGGGGGTAGCGAAGGGGACAGGCGCCTCGGATTCCTTCGGATTTCAATTCTTATCAGCCGCAGCTCCGTGTCCTGCTACTGTCCACCATGACCGGAACCGGAACCCTGTGTTTTTATGCATCAGCTAAGGAATTGGCAAAGAATCTGGATTGCAAATTTGGATTGCAAATACAGATTAATATGGAGTTAGTTAGGAGTCACCTAATTAACATACATGTGGTATAGGATCCTTATAGGTTCATATGACTGTTTCTCTAGCGTATAATAGATACATGGAGTTGTAGGTGCATGCCTTGGCGATCCTACCTTAACATAAACCATACCTTATTCAACCTTCCCAATATTTACAGAATGAGCAAGACTCCTAAAAAGGAGTGGCAGTGGTGCATTCAACACAACAAACACTTCCACATAAATAGGCAATCTGATAACAGGGGCCAACTGCACAATATACATAAATGTTCATAACTGGCACATATTTTCAGTCTGTGGCGATCAGGGGTGCAACCAGCAGTATCAGGCCATCAAAACAGGGCTGACCATGACATATTCAGAATCCCTGAAGGTGTAGAGCTCCAGACGATGGGGAACAGCTACACATATACACAGAAACGCATGTGATTACTCTCCTACTTCCAGATACAGTAATCTGTTCTGTTCCGTCTCCCAGGATCCTGGTTTGCCTTACCTTAAAGTTGTTTTCCCCAGGGATGCTGTAGCTTTGCAAGAGCCCTAAAGGTTAATAGTATCAGAGTCTGCAGGCCTCTTTGCAACCACTGGCTTAGAGAGCAGCTCTTTGAGTTTAGGGACCAATGTGGGTGCTAGTCTAATGTCTTTAGGGAGGGTGTTCCAGAGTCAGGGGGCAACCACAGAGAAGGCCCTGTCCCTCATCCCCACCAAACGTGTCTGTGACGCAGGTGGGATCACAAGCAGGGTCTCTCCGGATGAACGAAGGGAGCGTGTGGGTTCATACATGGAGATGCGGTCACGCAGATAGGCAGGTCCCAAACCGTTTAGGGCTTTGTAGGTAAGCATCTGCACCTTGAATTGGGTTCGGTAGGTAAACGGCAGTCAATGGAGCTCCTTAAACAGAAGGGTTGACTTCTCTCTGTAAGGAGCACCAGTTAACATCCTGGCCGCCGCCCATTGGACCAGTTGGAATTTCCGAACCGTTTTCAAGGGCAACCCCACGTAGAGCGCATTACAGTAATCCAATCTAGAGGTGACCAAGGCATGGACCACCTTGGCCAAATCAACCTTTGTGAGGTACGGTCGCAGCTGGCTCACAAGTCTTAGCTGTGCAAAAGCCCTCCCGGACACCGCCAACGCCTGAGCCTCAAGCATAAGTGATGAATCCAGGAGAACTCCCAAACTGCAAACCTGTGACTCAGGGGGAGTGTAACCCTGTCCAACACAGGTTGCCACCCTATACCCCAATCCGGTTTATGATTGACCAGGAGGACCTCTGTCTTGTCGGGACTGATTTTCAGCTTGTTCTTCCTCATCCAGATAGCCACAGCGGCCAGGCACTTGTCCAGCACTCGAAGGGCCTCCTTGGAATTAGGTGGAAATGAGTAGTAGAGTTGTGTGTCATCTGCGTAGAGATGGTACCTAACTCCAAAACTCCGGATGACCTCTCATTAGTATAGATAGTATATTGTGTATTGAGCTGTATTGAGATGTTATAGATGGATAAGCTTCATTAAGAAGATTGAGTTATAGTTATAGAGAGAGAGAGTCGGGACTGCTTTGTCTCCAGGACTGACCTTAAGTTATAGATAGGGAAAAAGCCTGCCTTTTTCTAAACCACAACAGCTTTAGGTTAGGGTGTTAAGATTCCAGAATCTTATCTGCCATCTGGAGAAAGGGTTGCCTCTGTAACTATAGGAAAGAAAAAAAATATTTTGTAGCTTCATCTATTGACTGTTTGTTTGCAACTTTATGAACTGTGCCAAGTCTTCAAGGACTTTGTGTAAATAAATATTCTTTTTTGATGTTTAAAACCAGTACTAGTCTCAGTTGCTTAGTATCTTAAATTTTCAAGATAGACAACTGCAGTTCGCTCAGCTATAGAGAGAAGCACGTCGCAGTCTTATTTTTTATAGCGTCTGGGTACATGTTCAATGTGTTCAATCTACCGTGGGCTCTAGGAGACATTATAGAATCATAGAGTTGGAACAGACTCCAAGGGTCATCCAGTCTAACTCTCTGCAGTTCAGAAAAATACACCCAAAGCACCCCTGACAAATGGTCATCCAGCCTCTGCTTTAAAAACCACCACCAAAGAAGACTCCCCTGAGGCAGTATAGCCCACTGCTGAACAACTCTTACCCTCATGAAGGTTGTCTTAATATTTAGGTGAAATCTCTTATCCTTCAATTTGAATCCATTGCACTATATCCTAGGGCACATCTACACTGACCATTTAATGCGGTTTCAAACCAATATTGAATAAAGTGGTTTTTTTGTGCAAATGATTATATAGGAAATCCAGGAACCAGTTTGAGGCCTGGATGGTGATTACACAAACCGCAGAACACTGATGCGCATAAAGGGCTTTTTTTCACATGGTTTTGAGGGAGGTTGTTTTCTGGCTAACGCCAAACTGCATTACATGATCAGCGTGGATGGGGCCCTAGTCTCTAGAGCAGCAGAAATCAAGCTTGCCCCCTCCTCAATATGAGACCTTTCCAATGACCATTCTGTGTGTTCATGGAGGAATGATTGAAGAGAGTGATGACGTCAAACCATGCTTTGGCATTCTGCCTGGAATACCAGGCAGAATGCCCAGCCATGTGGCTTTTCAACACTTACGTATGGAATCATTGCATGTTCTCTGCTCCAGTTAGATCTTGCTCCACTGGGGCCAAGTGGTAGAGCTCCATTCAGGGTGATTGGGAATCAGCAAATAATCTCTGGAATAGTTTTTTTTGGTCATCTTCACTGTAGTTATTTAGATAATACAAGTGAAGGAGTGACATTGGCCCTTGTCCATCACATAACCATGTGCTTACGTTGGCACTGAACTTTTACAGAATGTTCTCTTTGCTGGACGGAGTCAGGGCAGGAATCTCCAAGTCAAAGGAGCCCTTAGAAAATGTTGTTCTCTTCCTTTCCATGCCCAATACAACCAAACAAGGGGTATTATCCTAGTCACGCAAAGCCTGCATGGATATAAGGGTCTATGTTGAGAATTAGGGGTTTGTAGGGTCATCTTATGACTGTTTTCTAGCAGATTTCACTTTAGATGTCAGCTGGGAGGTGGCATTTGTCCAGTTTGAAGAAATGTAGTCACAGCTGTGAGAATATGTGCTCCAAGTTGCCTCTAGACCAGTGTTTCTCAACCTGGGGGTCGGGACCCCTGCGGGGGTCATGAGGGGGTGTCAGAGGGGTCACCAGAGACCATAAGAAAATACAGTATTTTCTGCTGGTCATGGGGGTTCCTTATGGGAAGTTTAGCCCAATTCTATCATTGGTGGGGTTCAGAATGCTCTTTGATTGTAGATGAACTATACATCCCAACAATTACAACTCTCAAATGTCAGGTCTATTTTTCCCCAAACAGCACCAGTGTTCACATTTGGGCATATTGAGTATTTGTGCCAAGTTTGGTCTAGATTCATCGTTGTTTGAGTTCACCGTGCTCTCTGAATGCAGGTGAAGTACAACTCAAGGTCAATGCCCACCAAACCCTTTCAGTATTTTCTGTTGGTCATGGGAGTTCTGTGTGCCAAGTTTGGTTGAATTCCATCGTTGGTGGAGTCCAGAATGCTCTTTGATTGTAGGTGAACTATAAATCCCAGCAACTACAACTCCCAACTAACAAAATCAATCTCCCCAACACCACTAGTATTCAAATTTGAACGTTTTGGGTATTTGAGCCAAAACTGATCCATTAAATGAAAATACATCCTGCATATCAGATATTTACATTACGACTCATAATAGTGGCAAAATCACAGTTACGAAGTAGCAACGAAAATAATTTTATCATTGGGATCTCCACAACATGAGGAACTGTATTAAGGAGTCGCAGCATTAGGAAGGTTGAGAAACACTGCTCTAGACTTATGGCAATCCCATGAACTTCATAGGGTTTTCTTAAGCAAGGACTCTGAAATATAGCCTATAGCTTCTGGCATGTATTGGTGATCTCCTGTGACAAGTATTAACTAGAACTGACCCTGCTCAGCTTCCAAGATCAGACAGAAGCTGGTCTTTTCAGAGTATTAAAGTACTTGGAAATATGCACACATACAATATTTTATTTATTTATTTTATTTATTTATTTAGTACACTTGTATACCGCTAATATCTCAGCCTAAAACGGCGACTCAATACAATAGTATGAAAGGATCCCAAAAATCAGGGGCTGTTTCTATTTCTCCAGTCTTCCTGGCAAGGATGTAAAAGCTCAAGGTGAGTGCGTTACTTTGAAAAGAATGTGTGTACATATATTTTGCTTTACTGTTAGACTTAGTGTTGCTTGTTTGGATGTGGCTAACATTTAATAGCCAAGATCCTGAATTATGCTTTCATAATGTAATTCTAAATGCACTTGTGTGAGGGAACATACCTGCTTGTAAAATAGCAAAGTAGAAGCATGGATGACTTAGGAGATCTGGATGACTCAGGAGATCTGGGTTAGAATCCTCACTCAGTCATGAAATCCATAGGGTGACCTTGGACAAGTCACAATTTCTCAGCTTCAGAGGAGGGCAAAAGGAAAACTCTTCTGAACAAATCTTGCCAAGAAAACCCTGTGATACACCCACCTTAGGTTAGAAATAACTTGAAGCCATACAATAACAACTATATCTCAACGTATTGTTGAAGGCTTCATGGCCAGAATCATTGAGTTGTCTAACAACCTCTGAAGATGCCTGCTATAGACTGAAACCTCAGGACCTTGCCACAGATGAAGGCGAAACATGAGGAGAGAATGCTTCTGGAACATGGCCATACAACCCAGAAAACTCACAACAACCCAACTGTATCTCAGTCAGAATCCCCATATTCAGCTTCCCAGGTGAAGTGGGGTAATTGGGCAGATCGGAGTAGCCGTGGTAGTTTATGGTTCTCATGTCAATTGGGCTGTTGTTGTTGTTCATTCATTCAGTCACTTCCAATTCTTCGTGACCTCATGGACCAGCCCACGCCTGAGCTCCCTGTTGGCCGTCACCACTCCCAGCTCCTTCAAGGTCAAGCCAGTCATTTCAAGGATACCATCCATCCATCTTGCCCTTGGTTGGCCCCTCTTCCTTTTTCCTTCCATTTCCCCCGGCATCATTGCCTTTAAGCTTTCCTTTCTTCTCATGATGTGGCCAAAATACTTCATCTTTGGGTTGTTGTAGGTTTTTCCGGGCTATATGGCCATGTTCTGGAGGCAATTTTTCCCCTGACGTTTCGCCTGCATCAATGGCAAGCATCCTCAGAGGTAGTGAGGTCTGTTGGAAGTAGAAAAAATGGGTTTATATATCTGTGGAATGACCAGGGTGAGACAAAGGACTTTTGTCTGCTGGGGCTAGCTGTGAATGTTTCAGCTGATCACCTTGATTTGCATTCAATGACTTGGAAGTGCCTGGGGGGAATCTTTTGTTGAGAGTGATTTTATGTGCCTGTTTGTTTCCCCTTTGTTGTTTTGCTGTTGTAATTTTAGAGTTTTTTAATACTGGTAGCCAGATTTTGTTCATTTTCATGGTTTCTTCCTTTCTGTTGAAATTGTCCACACGCTTATGGATTTCAATGGCTTCTCTGTGTAGTCTGACATGGTGGTTGTGAGAGTGGTCCAGCACTTCATCTTGGCCTCTAATATCCTTCCCTCCAGTGAGCAGTTGGGCTTTATTTCCTGAAGTATGGACTGGTTGGATCTTCCCGCGGTCCAAGGCATTCTCAGAACTTTCCTCCAACACCATAATTCCTTCGCTCAACCTTCCCTATGGTCCAGCTCTCACATCCGTAGGTTTGGTTTTTTTTTTGTCGTGTCAGGAGTGATGTGAGAAACTGCAAGTCGCTTCTGGTGTGAGAGATTGGCCGTCTGCAAGGACGTTGCCCAGGGGATGCCCGGATGATTTGATGTTTTTATCATTCTTGTGGGAGGCTTCTCTCATGTCCCCGCATGAGGAGCTGGAGCTGATAGAGGGAGCTCATCCCCCTCTCCCTGGATTCGAACCTGCGACCTATCGGTCTTCAGTCCTGCCGGCACAGGGGTTTAACCCACTGCGCCACCGGGGGCTCCATACCTCCGTAGGTGACTATGGGGAATACCATTGCTTTAACTATGCGGATCTTCGTTGCCAGTGTAATGTCTCTACTCTTCACATCATTGGGCATTTGTCAGTAATCATAATATCATAGAATCAAGGGATTATAGAGTTGGAAGAAACCACAAGGGCCATCCTGTCCAACCCCCTGGCATGCAGAAAAACACAATCAAAGCATCAATGACAGATGAACATCCAGCCTCTACTTAAAAACCTCCAGAGAAGGAGACTCCGCCACATTCCTAGGCAGCATATTCCACTACTGAAGAGCTCTGATCATCCGGAAGTTTTTTCTAATGTTTAGGTGGAATCTTTTTTCTTGCAATTTGTATCCATTCCTCCTAGTCTTTACAACTGTAACAGAAAACAAGCTTGCCCTCTCTGCAGTGTGACAACCTTTAGAATATTTAAACATGGCAATCATGTCCCCTCTGATCCTTTTCTTCTCATACTAAACATGCCCAGCTCCCTCAGCCATTTCTAATAGGGCTTGGCTTCCAAACCTTTGATCATTTAGTTTCTCTTCTCTGGGATCATTTTTGAAATTCATGGGAATAGGCATCATTACCTCCAATAGTTCTTTTAAAGTTGGGATTAAGATCCAGAAAAGTTTTCTCACCCTATGGTCATGGAAGGGTGGTACTACACATAATTGTCTGTAAAAAGACCCTGTCTAGAGAGAAATAAGTTGCTGTTTCTCAAAAGACTTCATAAATCCCAGGAGAAAGACAGTGCGTGCTCACCTTCATGTTTTTCATGGGGAAGAAAATGACTTTCAATTGCTTTAATGAACACTGATGTGACACGAAGGCGGCATTGTTTTCCAGGTGCGTAAACAAGCCTGTACAAAGTACAATACAGTGAGAAATGATACCCAGACATGGACTGCATTATTGCAGGCAATCAACTCTTTCTCGGGTGGGAGCAAATTCTCATGGGGGTGCTTTGCTGCAAATCCATTTAGACCTCCCACTCATAACCTGGAGTTGATTTGAACATGCTGTGCTCCCTGGTACAGCTATAAATTCAGGAATATATGTGCAATAGCCAAGCCTTCTGCCTACGAGAACCTTGACTATCTTGCAGCCTTGGCACTGGAACTTTAAACACGGACCTCTTTTCTAATCTTGAGCCTGCAAATTACTTCTTCCCAGAATAACAGCAATCCAGAAAGCTTGCTGTGAGAAGCACAGGACTTTCTTTTACCACCGTGCTCTCTCGCCACAATCATGTTGTTTAAACAAATGGAAACAATTCATTGATATAGATTCCTACAACCAGTCTTCCACAGCCTTGTTTCTTACCAGGGTTTGCTCTACCTAGCACAGCATTTCTCTACTTGGGGGTCGGGATCCCTGGGGGGGGGGGGCATGAGGAGGTGTCAGAGGCATTGCCAAAGACCATCAGAAAAACACAGTATTTTCTGGGTTGTTGTAGGTTTTTTTGGCCTATATGGCCATGTTCTAGAGGCATTCTCTCCTGACGTTTCGCCTGCATCTATGGCAAGCATCCTCAGAGGTAGTGAGATCTGTTGGAACTAGGTCTGAGGATGCTTGCCATAGATGCAGGTGAAACGTCAGGAAAGAATGCCTCTAGAACATGGTCGTATAGCTTGAAAAAACCTACAACAACCCAGTGATTCTGGCCATGAAAGCCTTTGATAATACAGTATTTTCTGTTGGCCATGGGTGTTCTCTGTGGGAAGTTTGACCCAATTGTGTCATTGGTGGGGTTCAAACTGCTCTTTGATTGTAGGTGAACTATAAATCCCAGCAACTACATCTCCCAAATGTCAAGGTCTATTTTCTCCAAAACTCTGCCAGTCTTTACATGTGGGCATATTGAGTATCCATGCCACGTTTGGTCCAGATCCATCATTGTTTGAGTCCACAGTGTTCTCTGAATCTAGGTGAACTACAACTCCAAATCTCAAGGTCAATGCCCACCAAACCCTTCCAGTATTTTCTGTTGGTCATGGGAGTTCTGTGTGCCAAGTTTGGCTCAATTCCATTGTCGGTGGAGTTCAGAATGCTCTTTAATGGTTGGTTAAATATAAATCCCAGCAATTACAACTCCCAAATGACAAAATCAATCCCCCCAAACCCACTAGTATTCAGATTTGCATACATCGTGTATTTGTGTACATTTGGTCCAAAATATATCCTGCATATTAAATATTTACATTACGATTTATAACAGTAGCAAAATTGCAGTTATGAAGTAGCATTAAGGGGACGTGGCATTAGGAAGGTTGAGAACCACTGACATAGCACATGCCCCTTGTGTTCCCCCCCCCCCCCCCATAATGGAATTATTATAGAGTTGGAAAAGAAGAGAGGTTTCTGGGAATTACAGTAAAAAAGGATTCCCTTCCCCAGATCCTTCACAATAATAAAAGAACACGCTTTGGTTTCAGCATTCTTTGTCTTGAAAAAAGTGTTTTGCTGCTTCTAGATTGGAGGGGGTATACTAAAGTGTGGCAGATTTACCTCCATATTCATTGAAGTCTTGTGATTGGAAAAAGATGGGGTATAATCTCTATTTCTCTTTATCTCTATTCCTATCTGTTCCTTCAAAAATAGCTTCAACAAAGAATAGTGTGTTTCCTCTGAATGAATGCCTGGAGGGGGTAATGGGCTGGATGAGGAAAAACAAGAGAAACTGAATCCAGACAAAAATCAAGGTGCTTGCCATCAAGGGTTCTAATCTGGGGGTGGAGGTGTGTCAGTCAGTTCTGGATGGGATTACACCCCCCCCCCCCAAGCTTGGGAGGGATCCTGGATCCGCCTCTCCAAATGTCAGCCCAGGTAGATGCAATAATGGTCAGGAGTGCTTACTATCAACTGCATCCCTTCCGAGATTTGGAGGACCTGAAGATGGTAGTGCACACACTGGTAACTTCATGGTTGGACTTCTGTAATGCTCTTTATAATGGGCTAACTTTGTACCAAGTTTGTAAACTCCAGTTGGTTCAAGATATGGCAGCCAGAATGCTTAAAGGAACACAACAACAACAACAACAACAACAACAACAACAACAACAAGGAAAACCAACAGGAAAAACTCAGCCATTATTAAGACCTTAAAATTGAACTGCAAAGGCTCTGGCATAAACCAGTATAGGTGGTCCCTGTGGTAATCGGCATACTGGGTGCCATGCCGAAAGGCCTCAGCCAGCATTTGGAAACAATAAACACTGACAAAATTATGATCTATCAACTGCAAAAGGCCACCTTACTTGGATCTGCATGCATCATTCGAAAATATATCACACAGTCCTAGAAGCTTGGGAAGTGTTCGACTTGTGATTTTGTGATACGAAATCCAGCATATATATCTCATTTGCTGTGACATACTGTGTTTTTGTGTCAGTAAAATATAATGATGATGATGATGACGATGATGATGCTGACACGATATGGGGATTTAAAGATCGAACTGCAAAGACTCTGGCACAAGTCAGTAAAGGTGGTCCCAGTGGTGATCGGCAGACTGGGTGCAGTGCCTAAAGACCTTGGCCTGCACTTAAACATAATCGGTGCTGACAAAATTACCATCTGTCAGCTGCAATAGGCCACCCTACTCAGATCTACACACATTATCTGCCAACACATCACGCAATCCTAGACACTTGGGAAGTGATTGATGTGTGATCCAAAAAACAACCAGCATTGTTATCTTGTTTGCTGTGTACTAATCTTGTTGTGTTTCAAATAATAATAAAAACAACTTTATTGATAACTCTGGTGGGACTCAGGGTGGTTTCCAAACAAAAAAAGTGGCAAACTTTTAATGCCATAATAAAAAACAGAGAAACCAAATCAAAACAATAAATAAAACAACATCAATATAAACTTATAATAAAATCTAAACAACTAAAATGCACTAAAAGGTTGGAATGGTTTACAGCAGCCAACAGAGCCAGGGCGGGTGAGCATATTCCACCTATTCTAGAATCACTCCACTGGCTGCCAATTAATTTTTGGGCAAAGTACAAGGACGCTCGGAAGTTTTTGATGTTTTACCATCCTTGTGGAAGGCTTTTCTCATGTCCCCACATGAGGAGCTGGAGCTGACAGAGGGAACTTATCCGCACTCTCTCCAGATTCGAAGCTCCGACCTGTTGGTCTTCAGTTCTGCTGGCACAAGTTCCTCGTTTTGGGGATTTGGGACCTAGAAAAAGAACTCTGGGGACAAATGTGGTCTGGGAGCTGGGCTTTTTCTACCCCTTCTCTAGAGAGAGAAAAGTTTTAAGACGGTATACTATGGTTTGCATCTATGCCACATAGTCGCATATCTGTTTGCTCAAAAGTATGTCCCATGCTGATTTTGATTGTTTTCCTTTCATATAGAGGAACACAGGGCTGCAGCTTTAATCTCATTTACAACGTCACAGTTCTTTGACTTGACAAAAAAAATCCTCAAATTGTTCAGTCATGAATTGCTATCTGCCGTGCATTGCTTCCCCTGGAAATACGCAGGCGAAAAATCCAGCCCTTCCTGGTCAATTATGCTACATAAATCTCATCCCTCTGGTTTCACAGAAGGTGAGCAGCACTTTCCAGAGAAAGGCATTAAGGAAATTATCCATTGCCTTCACTTCTGCATCCATCTTGTCAGCTTTTAATCATGATGAACCGCTTGCCAGTCTTTCATGATTTCCTTTACAGTGTAGAATTTATTTATTCCGCCCAATGATTTTTCACAATGTGATTGACACAACAATAGCCCTTCGGGTTGAATTACAGGGACGATTCAAAGAGGCAGTGGATAGAGTGCTGAGCTTAAAGGACAGAGATCTTAGGTGTCAATCTTCAACAGCTTCTCGTTCATCTTGCCTGCTTTTTCACTGCAGGAGTTGCGGTTGCAAGTGTGAATGGGCAAACTGTGTGGGCAAAGATACAACCTCATTGCTTTTGAATGAGATTCACTAATGCATGGCAGTGGCGTATGGATTTATACATGATGTGAAAGAAAGAGGCAGAAACTTCTTTCTTTGAGTCCCCCACATATGACTTAGCCAAATTTCTTGCTGCACAGTTACAAAGCCACATTGGGCTCACAACACACTACATCAAGGACTCAGCCCACTTCATTGAAAAAATCAGCAATCTCAAGCTAAATACAAATGACATACTGATCAGCTTCGATGTGGTGTCTCTATTTACCATGGTCCCAGTTGCAGACACCATGGCACTCATCAACCAGAGGTTCCCAGAAGACATCACGGCGCTGTTTCACCATTGCCTCACCACCAGCTATTTTCAGTGGGACAATGAATTCTACGAACAGAAAGATGGAGTAGCTATGGGGAGCCCTCTCAGCCCAGTCATAGCTAACTTCTACATGGAACAATTTGAAAAACAAGCCTTGAAACAACAACCAAAAAGCCCACTATATGGTTCAGATATGTGGATGACACTTTCACCATTTGGAGCCATGGAGAAGAAGAACTCAACAAGTTCCTGGAACATCTTAACAGCATCCACTCTAACATCCAGTTCACTATGGAAAAAGAAAAGGAAGGAAGATTGCCTTTTCTAGATGTCCTAGTCATCCGTAAACCAGATCAACAATTGGGTCACACCGTTTACAGAAAACCCACACACACAGATAGATATCTACATAAAAACTCCAACCACCACCCAAGTCAAAAAAGAAGCACCATTAAAGCCTTGGCAGACCGTGCAAAAAGAATCTGTGAACCCCACCTCCTCCAAGATGAACTGAACCACCTCAACTGGGCTCTACAGGCCAATGGATACTCCACCTCAGACATCAGAAGAGCTGAAAGACCAAGAACAAGCCACAAGAGTAAAGATGAAGATCCACCCAGAGGAAAAGTGTTCCTGCCATACATCAAGGGAACCACTGACCGCATAGGGAAGCTGATGAGGAAACACAACATACAAACAATCTACAAACCCACCAAGAAAATCCAACCAATGCTACGTTCAGCAAAGGACAAGAGGGATCCTCTCACCTCTGCAGGAGTCTACCGTATACCATGCAGCTGTGGACAAGTCTACATAGGGACCACCAAACGCAGAGCCCAAACAAGAATCCAGGAACATGAAAGGCACTGCAGACTACTCCAACCAGAGAAATCAGCCATAGCAGAGCACCTGATGAACCAACCTGGACACAGCATTTTATTTGAGAACACAAAAATGCTGGACCACTCTCACAACCACCATGTCAGACTGCACAGAGAAGCCATTGAAATCCACAAACATGTGGACAATTTCAACAGAAAGGAAGAAACCATGAAAATGAACAAAATCTGGCTACCAGTATTAAAAAACTCTAAAATTAAAACAGCAGAGAGAAAAACAGGCAGGGACATCTAAGCACCTTTCATTAAGAGTTTGCTCCAGGCACAGTCAGCCCATTGTATGCTAATCAAGGTGGTCAGTTGAAAAGATTCACACCTAGCCCAACTTACAAAAGCCTTTTGTCTCACCCTGGTCAGTCCACAGATATATAAACCCCTTTTTTCCCAGCTCCAGCAGACCTCTGAGGAAGCCTGCCATAGATGCAGGCGAAACGTCAGGAGAAATGCCACTAGAACATGGCCATATAGCCCGAAAAAACCCACAAGAACTGAGAAACGTCTTTCTGTTTTATAGTATTGCTTGGTGACTTATGTTGTCTACCTTGCTATCCACATTACATGATGGTCCCACATCAGATTTTCATTTTTCCTGTCCTCTTTTGCAGCAAGACCACTTATACACTTCTACATTGTACAGTTTTTTGGAAATAGCAACCTTCCAAGCCTTCACTATTTGTTTGTTAATGTATATATTTGCTAACCTGCATTTTGTGTATATAGATTTGCCAGTTTGACTGACCTCTTTGGTGTGGGAAGGGCTAACTACATGTGTTTGTACTAAGCATGTTCAGACTTAAGACCTCATTTGTTATTAGTAAGCTCTTGGATTTCAGTGTTAGCAGTTCGCTTTAGACCCCAGTGGAGGTGGATGCAGTATGCTTTTGAATGGTAGTGGAAGTAGTTTGCATTTGGACTTCTGCAGGAACAGTTTACACTATGTTGTTGTAGGTTTTTTCGGGCTATATGGCCATGTTCTAGAGGCATTCTCTAGAGAATGCTTCTAGAACATGGCCATATAGCCCGAAAAAACCTATAACAACCCAGTGATTCCAGCCATGAAAACCTTCGACAATACAATTTACACTATATTTTCTTTGAAAACCAGTGAAAACAGTTATTTATCATTTAAAACATGTATACCTTGTCCTTCTCTACCTCCTGAGAAGGGACTCAGAATGGCTTCCAAAAAGGCAACAATTCAATGCCAACATAGTAAAAGACACAAAATAAATGCATTCATATTATACAATTATACAGTTTGGACTTTCATAAGATGTATACTTGAAGACTTTGAACTATGGACTATTGGTTAAGAATGATGCCCTGTGTTCTCAACACAGAGAAACTACATCCTGTCTATAAATGTGCCTGTATGCTGAATTAATGTTATGTATGCTGTTTATGAGTAAACAAGATATGTTACTTTTTACATAAGACTTTGTTTTTCTTCTCTGAGCGCATATTTGAAACTAAGAGGTTTCAAGGGGGAGTATATATTTTTGGGCAACTGCAATTTCAACTTCAAAGATAACATTTTAAAACTCTGCTAGTATATTTTTTGTGCAGTGGCATGTCTTTGTCCCTGGCAATTCAAAGACATGGTTTATCAGTTTAACAGCTGAGTTATCTATGTGCCATTACATGAATGCTTGTGAATATCACTTTTTCAAAGGGTTGACTTCTAACAAGGTCATGTTAGACTGGTGAATTTCAAAAGGTGGTCTCCAAATGTTCATGGAAATTCGCATTTGCCAAAACGATATGACATCATTTTCCTTTTTCAAAAAGGTTATGAATGCTATTTTTCCTAAAGAATTAATGCAGTCAGATTCCATTTGAATTGCCCTAGCTCTATGCTATGGAATCCTGGGACTTGTAGTCTGTTGAGGCACCACTACTATTTGGCAGAGAATGCTAAAGATTGCATAAAACTACAACTCCTATGATTCCATGGCATTGAGCCATGGCAGTTCAAATGGTGGGTGTCCAACTGCATTAATTCTATAGTGTAGATGTACCCAAAGTCACCTCAGGTTTGGCACAAACTGGAAATGACTTGAAGGCACACAGCATCAGAACGCCACAAGAGTAACTTGGCCATCTCTGCCTGTGACATCAACAATCCTGGTGCGTGAGGTTTCTTTTCTTTCCAAAATGGCTATCGTTTTGGAGAGTTAATGTGAAGGTTTCCCCTACAAGGTGAACCCAGCAGAGGTTGACTAAGAGCTGAATCACACATGCATATCTCTCACTCAATAGCACATCGTTTCACGACTTATCACCTGGTGACTCACAGCTCAATGTGCAAATGCCTCCTGTTTAGTGGTTTTGATAGCCAGTCATGGAAAATCCCCCTTGTGTTAAGCACCGCAAGAACTGAGCAACTTGCGCAGGCAACATGTGAAAAGCCTTATTGGTGGACTTTGGGCTTATCAGAAATGTTGATATACTCTTAGGATGCACTCAAATAAGAAAAGAGATGGAGAAAATCCTTTTTTAGACTTTATAAAGAGGAAAGGGAAAGAGCCCAGAGCAAATAAGAACAATGTCTCATGACTTTATTTAAGTGCTGTTGGCCATCCTTTCCCTTTCCTTTGTACATCTTCCCTCCTTGTTTTTTGGCAAACTGAACTGGCCCACAGCTTGGAAAAGGTACTCTTATAGGATGCATCTCCATACTCACCAAATGTCTTAATTTGGCAGGGACATAAGGAACCGAGGGAGTTACAGTCCAACATATTTGTGGTTGTTGGGTGGCTTCAAATAATCCCTGATTTATGGTGACCCTAAGGTGAAAACCATGGGGTTTTCTTGGCAGAAATTGTTCACAGCAGCTTTGCCTTTCTCTGAGTATAATTTGCCTAAAGTCACCCAGTTGGAGCGACAATTTGAACCCTGATCTCCCACTGTCCAACTTCAACACACAAACCACCAAACCACACTATTTCATAGTCCAAACTATATAGCCAGGCAAATGTTTCCCAGTCCCAGAGCAGAAGGCGAAAGAAATGGACTTGGGAGATTTCGGCATTTAATGACATTGGCCAGTTTTCCTAATAACTATTAACATATGCTCAGCAGAGTTTCGAAACACAGTTGAAAGATAACTCAGCAACATTCTAACCATCATTGAAGAGTATTTCCAGGACATTATAATAATGCTAGTCGGCAGAGCAAGGATGATGCTTAGAGTGGCAGCCTCATGTTGGAAGAGAGAGTTGTATGCTCCAATAGCTATCTTCAGTCCCTTTCTAACTGTCCTGATTTGGAGAGGAATTCCCAATTAATCCTTTGTCACTCCACTTCTTCAGCTGCTTTTGAAATGTATTGTCGAAGACTGGAATCATGGCTGGAATCATAAACTCATAGAATCAAAGAGTTGGAAGAGACCTCATGGGCCATCCAGTCCAACCCCCTGCCAAGAAGCAGGAATATTGCATTTAAATCACCCCTGACAGATGGCCATCCAGCCTCTGTTTAAAAGCTTCCAAAGAAGGAGCCTCCACCACACTCCGGGGCAGAGAGTTCCACTGCTGAATGGCTCTCACAGTCAGGAAATTCTTCCTCATGTTCAGATGGAATCTCCTTTCTTGTAGTTTGAAGTCATTGTTCTGCGTCCTATTCTCCAGGGAAGCAGAAAACAACCTTGCTCTCTCCACCCTGTGGCTTCCTCTCACATATTTATACATGGCTATCATATCTCCTCTCAGCTTTCTCTTCTTTAGGCTAAACATGCCCAGCTCCTTAAGCCGCTCCTCATAGGGCTTGTTCTCCAGACCCTTGATCATTTTAGTCGCCCTCCTCTGGACACATTCCAGCTTGTCAATGTCTCTCTTGAATTGTGGTGCCCAGAATAGGACACAATATTCCAGGTGTGGTCTAACCAAAGTGGAATAGAGGGGTAGCATGACTTCCCTAGATCTAGACACTATGCTCCTATTGATGCATGCCAAAATCCCGTTGGCTTTTTTGCCGCCTTATGTTTCGCTTACATCTATGGCAGGCATCCCCAGAGGTTGTGAGGTCTGACACCAGGAGAGAATGCTTCTGGAACATGGTCATACAGCCTGGAAAACTCACAACAATCCACTGCTTTTGAAATGTTTTGGTTTCTATCTTCTCTTTCCACTTTCCCCTTTTGTTCTCCACTTATTTCAGTGGCTGCAAAACTGAGATTATGAGCCAGAATCTTGCCCTTCACAGCAGATTCAGTTCAAAAGCACCCTGCTGTACCCTTTCCTAGTTTATGCATCCTTCATCATTAATATCTATGGTTATAACTATGATGTGCTTTGTCCACGTGTGTTGGAGCAGCCAGTTTTCATCTGGCTGCTCCAAAATATCCCTTCTCTTCTACTCTCCTTACTTTTTTACCCAGATTGAAATTACCCAAAGTTCACCCAAATTACGTTTTAGGTCTTAGTTGCTGTGAGCTGCCATAAAGTTGACTTCAGCTGATAACCCTGTGAAGAAGAGACTTCCAAGACACTCTGATACTGCTCTACTACTTATAATGTCCTGCAAGCTCAGGGCAGCCATGTCTTACTTGATTAACTGGTGTTGTGGTCTCTCTCTTTTCCTAGTACAGCCATCCCTCCACATTTGTGGTTTTGATTATTCACAGATTTGATTAAAATATTGTATTTTAATCATAATTCCCCAGCCCACATGGCCAATTATAACCCAAAAAGCAACTTGTCCAAGCTCTGAATATGCTATTGGCTCAGTTTGCTTTCTTACAAGATTTAGTAAACAGTGATTATGACATATACTGGAACACGCACAAGAATATTTCAACGCAACATTTAAAGGATGTGCGAACTGCTCTCCTCTGCAGGAATAACAACACAGCAGGGCCATATGAATGCAATAAACTTCCGGAATGTGATTTTCATAAGAAAAAAAAAAGGAAAACAGCTTCGGAAAAGATTGAATTTAGATCTTAAAAGAGCTTCCAACTGAATGCCAATTGATTTGTGTTAGGCACAGGTGTATTAAAAATGTTTTTGCTTTTTTAGATTTAATTTTGTACACTAAAAATTAATTGGAAACAATTTACTATTGGATTTAAAGGTGGGATTAGAGGACCAGTTGGTCAGTGGAGATTTCATTTTAGGAGTGGTGATATGGCCAACTGGGGATGGATTTGCTCTCCATTTGAAGGACCGGGTTCATAGCCTTGGGGAGTGGACTTGCTTTTGGTTGTGGCACTGATCCTGTAGGTTCCAGATCTGGAGAAGGCAGGTCTTTCCACAGTGTTGTTGTTTATTCATTCAGTCACTTCTGGCCCTTTGTGATCTCATGGACCAGGCCACGCCAGAGCTCCCTGTCGGCCGTCACCACCCCCAGCTCCTTCAAGGTCAAGCCAGTCACTTCAAGGATACCATCCAACCATCTTGTTCTTGGTTAGCCCCTCTTCCTTATTCCATTTTCCCCAGCATCATTCTCTTCTCCAAGCTTTTCTGTCTTCTCATGATGTGGCCAAAGTACTTCATCTTTGCCTCTAATATCCTTCCCTCCAGTGAGCAGCTGGGCACTATTTCCTGGAGTATGGACTGATTGGATCTTCTCGCGGTCCGAAGCACTTTCAGAATTTTGCTCCAACACCACTCTTCAAAAGTGTCTATCTTCCTTCTCTCAGTCTTCCCTAAGGTCCAGCTCTCACATCTGTAGGTGACTACGGGAAATGCCACTGCTTTAACTATGCAGATCTTCTTATCAGTGTGATGCCTCAATTTTTAACTATTTTATCGAGATTGTTATTGCTCTCCTCCCAAGAAGTAAATGTCTTCTGGCTGCAGTCTGCATCTGCAATCATCCTCACACCTAGAAATACAAAGTCTGTCACTGCCTTCAAGTTTTCTCCAATGATCAATCAGTCTGGTTGCCATAATCTTGGGTTTTTTATGTTTAACTGCAGCCCAGCTTTTGCACTTTCTTCTTTCACCTTGGTTAGAAGGCTCCTCAGCTCCTCTTCACTTTCAGCCATCAAAGCGATATCATCTGCATATGTAAGGCTGTTAATGTTTCATCCAGTAATTTTAATTCCAGCCTTGGATTCATCAAGCCCCTCACGTCACATGATGTATTCTTCATACAAGTTGAATAGGTCAGGTGAGAGTATACATCCCTGCCGTACTCCTTTCCCAATCTTGAACCAGTCTGTTGTTCCATGGTCAGTTCTGAGTGTTGCTACTTGGTCCTTATATAAATTCCTCAGGAGAGAGACAAGGTGGCTTGGGATGCCCATCCCACCAAGAACTTGCTATAATTTATTATGATTCACACAGCCAAAGGCTTTAGAATAATCAATAAAACAGAAATATATGTTTTTCTGAAACTCCCTGCCTTCCTCCATTATCCAGCAGATATTGGTCTCTCGTTTCTCTGCCTTTTCTAAACCCAACTTCCATGTTTTAATTCCAGAAGGATACAGTCACACAGCTGGAAGGGATCTCAAGGGCTGTCCAATACAACCTCCTGCTGCTAGGAATATACAATGAAAGCAACCAAATGACAGTTATTTAAGGCCTGCCCATTTGGGATCATCCCAGGTTCTAAGATTTCTGGGCCAAAATCTGAGCTTGAGAGATAGACTATGGTGATTTCATTAAGTACATTAAGCAACAAACACAGTTGCTCACACACTATTTTCCTGTTTGGAAATTAAGACAGGCACTGTTTCCAGATCAAGGTGAAATGATGAGATTATTCTTTCTTGCTTATTTGGGAAGATGGAATTAGTAACATTTAATCTACTTGCTTCTAGTTTTCTGCTTCCCTTAAGACTAGGACACAGAACAATGGCTTCAAACTATAAGAAAGGAGATTCCATCTGAACATGAGGAAGAACTTCCTGACTGTGAAAGCTGTTCAGCAGTGGAACTCTCTGCCCCAGAGTGTGGTGGAGGCTCCTTCTTTTGAGGCTTTTAAACAGAGGCAGGTTGGCCATCTGTCAGGGGTGCTTTGAATGCAATATTCCTGCTTCTTGGCAGGGGGTTGGACTGGATGGCCCATGAGGTCTCTTCCAACTCTATGATTCTATGATTCTAGTCAGAAGACAGATGCAGACTAGAGTGGAGGGTGAGTCCTGGTGCCAGAACCAACATACATAGTTTCACTTATCAATGGTTCATGTGTTTCTTTATTCACCTAGGGTCTCCTGTATAAACCACCCCCTCTTCTCATTACTTTCATCATTTGCCCCATTAAAATAAAGGAGTTTGCTATTGCTCATGGTTTCATGGATCCACATGATGCCTGGAAATATATCCTGCACAGATAAAGGGGACACTCTGTACAGGCATCCACTGGAGCATCTTTGCAAGTTGGACAAACAATACATCTTTGGAAATGGTAGGAAGCTCCTACTCTATCTGGTGATCTGGAGATTTGTGCTCAGCCCATATCTCTTGCTTAGAGGTGGTCCCATCAAAACTGGAGGATTTCTATCTTGTTTCTTGCCTAGATATGATTCTTGAAAATCATATCTAGGCCCACTTTCCATTGAGATCAGGGCTAAGAGTTGTGTGGCCCATAACAATCATGTGTGCACAAGTGTGTATCTTTAATATGGAGAAACTACCCACTAGTTCTTTGTCTCAATCTTCAATGCCCTCACTTCTAAATTATAGGAGTCCCCGGTGATGTGGTTAAACCCTTGTGCTGGCAGGACTGCTGACAGACAGGTCCGCGGTTCGAATCTGGGGATAGCGGGTTGAGCTCCCTATGTCAGCTCCAGCTCCCCATGCAGGGACATGAGAGAAGCGTCCCACAAGGGTGGTAAAACATCAAAAACATCCAGGCATCCGCTGGGCAATGTCCTTGCAGACAGCCAATTCTCTCACACCAGAAGCGACTTGCAGTTTCTCAAGTAGCTCCTGACATGGAAAAAAACCCCTCCTAAATGGCTTTACATTCTCTGAATTGTGCTTGCCTGCAAAGTGTCATCTGCCCCATTAATCTTCAGATTCATAATGAACCACTGATTCTCGCTTTTGACAAACCAGGCTCAGTTTTACGCACTCACTCTTACCGTTTCCATTCCCCACGGAGAGTCTGTGAAGACAAGCAGTCATTTACATACACATACATAAATAGCAAGGGCAGCTTCAGTGTCAAGAGACCCTTTTTATTTTTATTGTGGTATTTTTGTCACATTCCCCAAAGGACAAACGTTTTCGGAGGCTTTATTAATATCCCCAGATTCCCCGGCCTCTCTATCCAGCTGCTGCTTTCCAAGCAAGAAAAATCCAACGTTCCGGAGAGTCTGTTTTTACAAGCGCTCAATGGCTTTGCCAGGGACTGTAACAGAAAATACGGCCTTTCCGTCTTTAAAATAGTAGGAGTTTGGAAAGCTCCTGAAATTAAGTCACCTCACACCCATCTCCCCCACTTGCATCCTGGCAAGAATCATTAATTGATTCCCATGAGAAAAGTTTAACAATTAACTACTTCCATCCTGCACATTTTTAGCCTATTACAGAATCATAGTAATAGAATAACAGAGTTGGAAGAGACCATGGATCATCTAGTCCAGGGGTCCTCAAACTTTGTAAACAGAGGGCCAGGTCACAGTACCTCAAACTGCTGGAGGGCCGGATTATAATTGGAAAAAAACATGAATGAATTCCTATGCACATTACACATATCTTATTTGTAGTGCAAAAATGCTTAAAAACAATACAATAATTAAAATGAAGAACATTTTTAGCAAATATAAATTTATTAGTATTTCGTTGGGAAGTGTGGGCCTGCTTTTGGCTGATGAGATAGGATTGTTGTTCTTGTTCTTGTGTGCTTTCAAGTAGTTTCAGACTTAGGTTGACCCTGAGTGAGGTAAATGACCTTGGAGGGCCGTATCCGGCCCTTGGGCCTTAGTTTGAGGACCCCTGATGTTGTAGTTCAGCGTGATGGTAACATTGCTACTACTGGTAGGAGGGAGAAGAGGGCTGCGCAAGTGTTGAAAGAGGAGCAGCAGCGAAAGCAGATTAGAGAGATAATCATGGCCCCGAGTGATCCTGAAACCTTTGAGGGTTTCTCCGAATGTGAAATGGGAGATGGGGAGGAAAGCAGGGGAGTCAAGCGAGCTACTCGCGAACAAGAGTCTGACGAGGAAACTCAAAGGAAGCGCATCCGTGATATACTTAACGCTCCTACAGAGGACGAAGACTTCATGGGCTTTGAAGGGAGTGATGGGACTGAGTGTACAGGAGATTAGGGATATCTGTACCCAACCCACCTCTAGCGATGACTTCGAGGGGTTCACAGAAGACTGGCAACCGGGGAGCACTTGGCGAGATCTAAGTCTTGACAGATGCTGGCAGAGGTGGAGGGATGGGCGTATGGGTTCAGCTACAGGGAATGGGGCAGCTGAGAGCGATGATGAAAGGGTGGGGAGCACCTCATCTTCTGATGGGGAACTTTAGGAGAAAAGTAGGTATTGTTTCCATAGATCTTTGCAGAAGGCAAAGTGTCTCTTTTGGGGTGTGAATCTTTGTTCCTGCCAATTCTCGAGCTTGGGTCCTTGGACTACAGATTCCTGTGTTCCTGTGTTTACTTCTTGTGATTCCGTGAACGACGACTTCTACTCTACCGCTTTTGACTCTGGACCGTTTTGGACAACGCTTTTGCTTCTTGGACCTTTTCATCTTGCTTGCATCGTGCTACGACTTTGGACCGTTTGTGGACTCTGTTTTTACCTCTCCCTAATGTGCTTTTGAGCATTCTGTGAACTGTGTGAGTTTGAAGCGGATTGCTTAATATTTTAGTTAATTTGGATTATACGCAAGGATAATCCGGGTTGTATTTTAGTTGTTTTTTTTTCACCTTGTTTTTGATACCAACTCTTTGGTTGAGCTTGAGGCACTGAAGTAAGTGTTTCAAAGACTCTTTTGTGAACAATAAAACTGTGTTTGGACCTTGCATTGTGTGTTTGGCTTTACTGAGGCTTCTGGGTCTTGACACCTGATCTAGTCCAACCCCCTGCCATGCAGGAAAAGAACAATCAAAACACCCTGACAGATGGCCATCTAGCCTCTGTTTAAAACCTTGTAAAACTACAACTTCCGTGATTCCAGAGCACTGAGCCATGGCAGTCAAAGTGGTGGTAAACTGCTTTAATTCTGCAGTGTTGATGCAGCCACATATAATTACTAATTAGGCCAAGGCGAACTTATGAACTTAAACTTGGAAAAAGGAATCTAAGCAGAAAATGAAGTTCAGATTTGCCCATCCCTATTAGATCACATTGCACATGTGAGGGGGAAGATCACATATGAGACTTGTGGCCATGTGTTATCATGAGTTAAGCTTGAGTACGGGAATGCTTTATAAACTGGCCCTCCTGAACTGCCAAATCCTGACTCATGCTGGCAGATCTAAGGAAAACAATTTACGGTTGGGATTAAAACATCCACAACTTTCCTTTTTGACTTGGTGCTCTGTAATGTGCACTCTGTTGGGCTTTATTGGTTTCAGTAGGATTCATATGAGTTGTGATTATATTGCTGTTATGATTATTTTCCAGCTGGGGAAAAAAAAACCAACAAAGGAAAACTTGTTTCCTGAGATTTCTTACCAAACTTCGAAACTTATGACTATATTGTTACTCAGTGTGTGAGAGAAAGAAGTTGATAGCATTAGCTTTCATAGGTTTAAGTCTATAGGGCAGCGTTTCTCAACCTGGAGGTCAGGACCCCTTGGGGGGGGGGGGGTCGTGATGGGGTGTCAGAGGGGTTGCCAAAGACCATCAGAAAACACAGTATTTTCTGTTTGTCATGGCACTTCTGTGTGGGAAGTTTGGTCCAATACTATCATTGATGGGGTTCAGAATGCTCTTTGATTGTAGGTGAACTACGAATTTCAGTAACTACAACTCACAAATGTCAAGTCTATTTCCACCAAACTCCACCAGTGTTCACATTTGGGCATTTTGAGTATTCATGCCAAGTTTGTTCCAGATTCATCATTGTTTGAGTCCACAGTGCTCTCTGGATGTAGGTGAATGACAACTCCAAAAATCATGGTCAATCCCCATCAAACCTTCCAGTATTTTCTGTTGGTCATGAGAGTTCTGAGAGTTCTGTATGACAAAATCAATCCACCCACCAACCTCACCAATATTTAGATTTGGCCATATCGGGTATTTGTGCCAAATTTGGTTCAGTGAATGAAAATACATCCTGCATATCAGATATTTACATTACAATTCATAACAGTCGCAAAATTACAATTATGAAGTAGCAACAAAAAAAATTATGGTTGGGGATCACCACAACATGAGGAACCTGTATTAAGGGATCGCGGCATTAGGAAGGTTGAGAACTACTGCTATAGGGTGACCCCAGCCCCGTCTGCACTGCCAGCGTAGACTTATATAATGCAGTGTAACTGCAGTTTCAATGTAAACCCCCCCCCCCCAATCTTAACAACCTTTCTATGCAACTATGTATATATAAGGTTGAGTAATGTGCTCAGTTATTCTTTGATTCCACTCAAATCAATGCTGACCCAGTGTGAGCTATGTTAGGGAATGATAGGCATTGTAGTCCAAAATCATCCAGAAGTTTTAAGAGCTTGGAAAGTATATTTTTTAAAAAGAGTAATTCATTTCTCATTATCAGTTATGTTGTTTGGAAAGTGATTAGTTGCATCATTATGTTCCAGCTCATAATGTCACTTAGTTGCATCATTATGTTGCAACTCATAATGCCTTTAGTTAGTTACTCATTATGTTGTTTGAAACGTGATTAGTCGCGGTTACTCACTACTGAACTTGATGTATTGCCCATGAATACATGATGCATTCCTAACATGCTCTTTTCTAGTAACTTTTAAAAGGAACTGAAAAATCTTGGCTGATATTATTTATTGCAATTATAGATTCAAAACAAAGGGCCCTTCCACACAGCCCTATATCCCAGAACATCAAGGCAGAAAATCCCACATTATCTGAGTGTGGACTCAGATAATCCAGTTCAAAGCAGATATTGTGGGATTTTCTGCCTTGATATTCTGAGATATAGGGCTGTGTGGGAGGGCCCCTAGAGGTACCTGCTCTGTAACGAGCCTCCCGGTGGTGCAATGGGTTAAATCTTTGTGTCAGCAAGACTGCTGACCAAAAGGTCAACAGTTTGAATCCAGGGAGCAGGGTGAGCTCCCATCTGTCAGCTCCATACAGGGACATGAGAGAAGCCTCCCACAGAAAGGTAAAACATCTGGGCATCCCCTGGGTAACATCCTTGCAGATGCCAATTCTCTCACACCAGAAGTGACTTGGAGGTTCATAGGTCACTCCTGACATGAAAAAAAAAATCCTGCTCTGTAGTCACATATATGACATAGGAGTCATGATGTCCTACCTGTGAATACTATGTATGTAGACATGATTATGGAGAGCTGTTGTTCAAGCACTGGACTATGACTGGGTTCAATTCTGCCATGGAAACCCACTGAGTGACCTTGGGCAAATTTCACTCTCTCAGCTCCAAGAAACCCAGTGAGAGGTTCCTTAGGGTTGTCATAAGGTACACAATAACAAAGTCGAGGTTATGATACCTTTGCCAGGATTGTAAATGAGCACTGAGTCCGATTTTACCAAGCAGTGGCTACATAGAGAGAAGGAGATCCCTGCAGCTGGCAATCAGGAAGCAAAAAGATGATGTTTCCATCCGTACTTCCACAAGCAAATCAACAAGCCTGTGACAATCAGAAGCTGGACCCCTGTTTGCAAAGGGATCTTATAGTATCTTTGTGATTACCCGAGAGAAAGATGTTGGCAGACTTTGGGCAAGCCTACAACACCATGAAAACATTGAGTCAACCTGAATTGACTCTTGGTTGTCCTAATGTTCTTGTAACTCTGGTGAGTATCATGCTTTATTCTGGATTTTGCCCCTTATTGGGCAATGTCAGAGGATGTTCCTGAGTTTGCTTGAAACTCTAGAGCAGGAGTCCTCAAACTAAGGTCCATTGGCCGGATATGGCCCTCCAAGGTCATTTACCCGGCCTTCGCTCAGGGTCAACCTAAGTCTGAAACAGCTTGAAAACACACAACAACAACAACAACAACAACCTTATCTCATCAGCAAAAAGCAGGCCCACACTTCCCATTGAAATACTAATAAATTTAAATTTGTTAAATTGTTCTTCATTTTAATTATTGTATTGTTTTTAAGTGTTTTTTGCACTACAAATAAGATATGTGCAATGTGGCTTGGAATTCATTCATTTTTTTTTCAAATTATAATCTGGCCCTCTGTTTAAAGAGTTTGAGGACCCCTGCTCTAGAGTATCTCACAGGTTTGGGGCCATGCGGACAGCTTGATCAGGTCTGATTCAGAACAGTTTGTTGTCTACCTGGTACACTGTCATCACTGTCCTTTCTATATGCTCCTTAACACAGGGATAGGCATGGCTCATACTTGTGTTGATGTCTCTGCTGATCCCACAGAGGTCTTTGCAAGTTCCTGGCCACTGCATTTTGAAATCCACACAGACACTTGTGGGCTTCTTCTTCTCAGGTCACACAGGTGGCTCTGCTGATGTCAGAATGGGACGACTGGGATGCCTGGGAGCTCACAAGGAGCTCTGTGCTAATCTGGGCACGGCAACAGAAATATGGAAGGTGAGGTGATGGCCCAGCAGGGCTGATGTGGCCTTGGTACTTCTAGAAATGGGGTAGCCAACATGGCACCACAGCAGCTTCATTAGGCTGTATTTGAATAATGTATTGTCGAAGGCTTTCATGGCCGGAATCACTGGGTTGTTGTTGGTTTTTTCGGGCTATATGGGCATATTCTAGAGGCATTCTCTCCTGACGTTTCGCCTGCATCTATGGCAAGCATTCTCAGAGGTAGTGGGGTCTGTTGGAACTAGGAAAATGGGTTTATATATCTGTAGAAAGGACAAGAGGGATCCTTTCACTTCTGCAGGAGTATACCATATACCATGCAACTGTGGACAAGTCTACATAGGGACCACCAAACGCAGTGCCCGAACACGAATCAAGGAACATGAAAGGCACTGCAGACTACTTCAACCAGAGAAGTCAGCCATAGCAGAGCACCTGATGAACCAGCCTGGACACAGCATATTATTTGAGAACACAGAAATGCTGGATCACTCCAACAACCACCATGTCAGACTACACAGAGAAGCCATTGAAATCCACAAGCATGTGGACAATTTCAACAGAAAGGAGGAAACCATGAAAATGAACAAAATCAGACTACCAGTATTTAAAAACTCTAAAATTAAAACAGCAAAACAGCAGAGGGAAAACAATCAGGGACATCTAATCACCTCCCAACAAAAGATTGCTCCAGGCACTGCCAGGCTATCAAATGCTAATCAAGGTGGTCAGTTGAAACATTCACACCTAACTCCAGCAGACAAGAGTCCTTTGTCCCACCCTGGTCTTTCCACAGCTATATAAACCCATTTTCCTAGTTCCAACAGACCTCACTACCTCTGAGGATGCTTGCCATAGATGCAGGCGAAACGTCAGGAGAGAATGCCTCTAGAACATGGCCATATAGCCCGAAAAAACCTACAACAACCTTCTATTTGGATACTTCTGTTGTCAGTTTTGGGCATTTCTCTTTGGACCGCTTGCAGATTTCCTGCTCAGTGTATACTCGCTTTTCCAAAGCTTACGTTGAATTGGTCTCTACAAGACCCCTTTGCATAGTGACCCATACTATTATGGCAATGTCTTTCCATCAATCGTTGTGGAAACATCCTCCTCTGTATTCCATTCTTCAGCTGAATAGACCCCCTTCTTTCATAGGAAAATTGTATTCAAAGCATCCCCGACAGATGGCCATCCAGCCCCTGTTTAAAAGCTTCCAAAGAAGGAGCCTCCACCATGTAGTTGCTGGTCCATGTAGTTGCTGGTTCATAAAGTAGGTGTGTGTCTGGCGACATTAATAAGTTATGAGTTCCTGAGCAGGCAATGCCACACTAGTAAAGAGATTTTGTTCCCATTTATTTTTCCCGTTTTTAAATGCAACTCCCTATTACTTATTACACAGGTATCTCTACAGTGGTTATACTTATTCCTTTTTTGTATTCCCATGCCTGTGCCCTTTCCTTCATCAATTAGATCAGAAATAATCAAACATACAGAGGCAAATAATCTTGAAATTCAAGGTTAGCTAAATTACCCTACAGATCAAGCTCAAGCTGAAATGATTTCGGTTTGTGCACCTCAGGCATCTTAAATCTAAAACACACACTCAAACCTACTTGGTCAGGCTCATCCCTTTTTGCTGGCTCTCTCCCCTGTGGTAAATGATTCATGTGTTGCAATAGTCGGATCTTTCTTCAGAGTTTTCAGAAGAAATCAGAGATGCCTCAGTCAGCAGTGTTTTAATGGCCTTTCCTAATGTTTTTCTAAATGGGTTGAAATTGAAGCTGGGAGCATTCCAAAAGTTTAACAGTTTAAAGAACTAGATACCTCAGATGTTTAGTTAATGTACAGAGTACTGTTAAATATAGAGTGAACCTAATATTTAGTACCTTTCCAGTAATTTGGATCATGATAGCCATTGGCTTGAGATTGATTGAAATTATAGTCAAAGATATGTAAAGAGTATCAACTTGCCTGATCACCCAGCATGGCATAATGTTTTGACCATTTGGACTAAGGCCCCTTCTACATTGTCATGTAGTGTAGGCCCTGCTCTCTATCCCATAATTGTCACAGGCGCGATTGGTGGGAACGAGAGAGAGGGCCTTTTCGGTGATTGCCCCCTGGCTATGGAACTCCCTTCCTGGTGAGATCAGATCGGCTCCCTCCCTCCTGTCCTTCAGAAGGATGGTAAAAACTTGGTTGTGGAACCAAGCTTTCAGGACAGTGCAAAAAAGCAGCGATAGGAAACTTTACCAGGCCAATTATATTAGACTCAGATGATCAACATGGTTTTAAATAGTGTATTTTAATGTTGAGACAAATGTTTTTAATGGTTCAGTATGCATATAATGGAGCTGGGGGTGGTGACGGCCGACAGGGAGCTCTGGCGTGGGCTGGTCCATGAGGTCACGAAGAGTCGGAGACGACTGAACGAATGAACAACAACAACATGCATATAATGAATTAAAATGGATGGATAGTATCCTTGAAGTGACTGGATTGACCTTGAAGGAGCTGGGGGTGGTGACGGCCGACAAGGAGCTCTGGTGTAGACTGGTCTATGAAGTCACAATGAGTCGGAAATGACTGAACGAATGAACAACAATAATAATGAATTCATGTCCCAACATTGAATGTTTGCCATTTGTATGTTGTGCTCTGCCCCAAGTCCCCTTCGTGGTGAGAACTACAAGAAAGGAGGTTCCATCTGAACATTAGGAAGAACTTCCTGACTGTGAGAGCTGTTCAACAGTGGAACTCTCTGCCCCGGAGTGTGGTGGAGGCTCCTTCTTTGGAAGTTTTTAAACAGAGGCTGGATAGCCATCAGCCGGAGATGCTTTGAATTTAATTTTCCTGCTTCTTGGCAGAGGGTTGGACTGGATGGCCAATGAGGTCTCTTCCAACTCTATGATTCTATGAGAAGCGTGTAATATAAATGTTTTAAATAAATAAATGATGTAAAATCTAGATTATCTGCTTTGAACTGGCATTGTAGACTCATATAATCCAGCTCAAAGCAGATAATGTGTATTGTCTGCTTTGATAATCTGGATTATATGGCAATATAGAAGGGGCTTCTGCCCAATCCCATCGTGGTCATGGAAGTTCACTGGATGACTTTGGGCAAGTTACATTCAGAAGGCAATAGTAGATCTCATGTGAACAAATCTTGCAAGAAAATGCTATGACAGCCCCAATATAAGGTTGCTATACATCAGAAATGATTGAAGGCACGTAGCAACCATCAAGAACTAGAATGTTGGACAAGAACATAGAGATCCTGGTGTAAAACCCTACTGGGGGCCCTTCCACACAGCCCTATATCCCAGAATATCAAGACAGAAAATCCCACATTGTCTGAGTGTGGACTCAGATAATCCAGTTCAAAGCAGATATTGTGGGATTTTCTGCCTTGATATTTTGGGATACAGGACCGCGTGGAACAACTCTCAGTTCAAATCAGATACTCATGGGCTTTTCCGCCTTGATATTCTGGGATATAGGGCTGTGTGGAAGGGCCCTAAGTTCAAAGCAGATATTGTGGGATTTTCTGCCTTGATATTTTGGGATACAGGACTGTGTGGAACGACTCTCAGTTCAAAGCAGATACTCATGGGCTTTTCTGCCTTGATATTCTGGGATACAGGACTGCGTGGAAGGGCTCTCAGTTCGAAGCAGATACTCATGGGCTTTTCTGCCTCGATATTCTGGGATATAGGGCTGTGTGGAAGGGCCTGAGACGTGAAACCCACAGTTTGTCTAACCTACCTTAAGAGATTGTTTTGAGGATAATATGAGAAGAATAGAACAGCATCCCAAGCTTCTCACAGAAAAGGGAGTAAATGTCTTCTGTACATGGGAGATTTCAAAATATAGTTGTTGAATAAGTAAAAAAAAATCATTAATAGATAGATGATGGTAGATAGATAGATAGGCAGACTGACAGATGACAATGCTTTAATTTTAATATTGCCCCCAGTGGCACCGTGGGTTAAACGCCTGTGCCAGCAGGACTGAAAACCCAACAGGTTGCAGGCTCAAATCCGGGGAAAGGCGGATGAGCTCCCTCTATCAGCTCCAGCTCCTCATACAGGGACATGAGAGAAGCCTCCCACAAGGATGATAAAAATCATCCGGGCGTCCCCTGGGCAACATCCTTGCAGACTGCTAATTCTTTCATACCAGAAGTGACTTGCAGTTTCTCAAGTCGCTCCTGACACAACAAAAAAAATTACTATATTCACAATATTGTAAAAACTGCTGAAAAGAAAGATAGGGGATGAGGGAGAAGGAATTAGGCATGGAAGTTCAAGAGCACACATGCACATTGGTCTGGAAATAGGCTAAGTTATGAACATGCCGTTAGACTGCTTAGGATATTAAAAACATTTCAACCGATTCTATTAAAAAG
Source organism: Anolis sagrei (assembly GCF_037176765.1). Lineage (NCBI taxonomy): Eukaryota > Metazoa > Chordata > Lepidosauria > Squamata > Anolidae > Anolis > Anolis sagrei. Next base: position 331,275,188 of record NC_090021.1, read on the forward strand.
CGAAATGATCGAAATCAGTATCTATATTTCCTCTTATTTCTGAGCCATCCAAACATGAGGCAGGGAGCCCAGCCTAATTCTAATGTTTTATATCACAAATCACTTTGAAAATAGTTGAAAAGTATTGTAAGAATTCTGCAAATATATTTTAAATATGACCATTACTGTTTTTTTTTAATACGGGAAGGAGGAGAATAGGAAATGAGATTGCAAGGGGTACCACATCTGTGGCTATTGCTATTTTAAAATAACGGGATGCTGCTAAGAATACAAATCCCATATTTCTAAGTGTATTGATGCCATTGACAGAATTCTGCTATGGTTCCCCATTCAGGAAATATAGGACTGGTGGTGCCACCAGGGAGGTACGAACTACATCCAATGACGACACCCAATGATTCTATCTATAGAATCATATTTGGAAGAGACCTCGTGGGCCATCCAGTCCAACCCCCTGCCAAGAAGGAGGGCAATCATGTTCAAAGCACCCCCAACAGATGGCCATCAATCTCTGTTTAAAAGCCTCCAAAGAAGGAACCTTCCCCATACTTCGGGGTTGAGAGTTCCACAGCTGAACAACTCTTACAGTCAGAAAGTTCTTCCTAATGTTCAGGTGAAATCTCATTTCCTGCAGTTTGAAACCATTGCTCTGTGTCCAAGTCTCCAGGGCAGCAGAAAACAAACTTGTTCCCTCTTCCCTATGACTTCCCCTTAGATATTTATGCATGACTATCATGTCTCCGCTCAGTCTTTTTTTCTGCAGGCTAAACATGCCCAGCAATTTAAGCCGCTCCTCATAGGTCTTATAAATGTTTGTGCAGTCTTTCAGCAGGAAAGTATTGTCTCAATCTATATAAAAGTGAAAATATATCTGTGTGTTCTGGGATGGCTCCTACATGGCTTGATAGATCTGGACCAAACTTGGTACACAGACCCATCGCGTTCCAACTTAAAATAATGACTGTGTCTGGGGATAAATGATAGGGGTTGATGGGATCAAACTACAGTCCACTTACATCCAGAGAGTCATGTGAATCCCACCAATGATGGATCTGGACCAAACTTGCCCCAAATACCCATTTCCTTTTTAACCTTCTGATGCTTATGCTATCTGGACAGAGCTATCATTATGACTTGCTGGTAATGATGATTCGAATCACATGGTTTCATCTGCATGCCCTACAACCATGTGCTCTTCTTTTCATTGCTGCGGATTGTTATAGCTGCTGATTTCATTAAATTTTCTGGTGTTTTAGCAATGCCACTGTAATATAATATGGTAGAAGAGGAGGTTCATGGGGGTGACGTCATGAGTTACCACACTGTGTGATACCAACCCTAATGACACCACTGCCCAGAACTCATGCTTTTTCTGCAATAGTCCTGCCAAATGACCAATCTATGTCTGATGGAGTGGTTGTGTGTAAAAGGAAAAGTTGGATATGCCCACTAGCCAGAGGCAGACCAATGGCATCTTCTGTGGGTATCTAGTGGGGCTTTAGTCAATGAGGCCATTGCTCTACTACTGGCTATGGAGAATAGCCAGATGCTTCTCTGATCATTGTCTGTTCTCCACCTGTGATGGGCCATTCAGGGAGGTTACTGAAGCCATAAATCCAACCTCCATAATAGCTAAAAAAGAGAAAAAGCCAGCTAGCCACCCAGACATAGGTATAAAGTGTACTGAAGCTTGCAAATGTCATTGCATATCAGATGTTGGCCAATAACTGGCATACAGAAAAAAGACGAACTTCACAATATTTCCTCAGATAGGGTAGTGCCAAGTCCTTCCCTTGGGGATGATGCCAGTGTTTCTTTGGATGTTTTGGGTTTCCCAAAGGCCCCAGACAATATGGCCAATATTCAAGAATTATGGAACCTGAACTCCCAAACATCTAGAGGACCATGGGTTGAGAAACACTGGATGTTAGTTGAATTGCTCTCAGGCGACTAAGGATCATCAGAGTCACCTGAAGTGCTATCCCTCCTTTTTTTCAAGTGTTACCATCAAAAGATTAATAACTACAAGCATGAGAGAAAGCAACTGACCATGGGGTTGTCCTTTATCAGTTAGTACCTGCACTACCACCAAAGCAGCAAACATACAAATCACAGTGCAGGCAGTCCCCAAGTCACAAACTTCCAAGTTATGAATAACATATAGTTAAGAATGGGGATGAGTCAACAAGAAGTGAAATCTTCTCCTAGGAAGGGAAATTTACACCTGAAAGGGTTATCCTGGAGAAAAGGTGTCTCCAGTGAAGCTTTATCCCCAATCCTTGTTTCCACAACAAGCCATTTTTTTTCAAAACCCAATTATCACAAGGACAGAAAGGAAGGTGAGATCTTCTGAACAGGGGCACAGACAGCAAAACAAACACCACAGGGGTGTTACCTACAGAATCTATCTTGTTCATAACTTGGGGACTGTCTGTAAGTCTTCTCCATTATGGTGACGACATGGATTTATTCTTCAATTCTAATAGATCTTCACATGCAGAGTTTTGTCCTCTTCTTTGAGCCGTACATGTGTGAACGATCTGCAAACAGCCCTAATTTTCAATGAAGTGGAAAACCTGTGGTTTGGCTGTGCCATGACAACACCATGATTTTCATACTGGGAATATTTATTTATTTATTTGAAACATTTATACCCCGTCCTTTCTCAACCTCCAAGGAAGGACACAGGATGGCTACCAACAGGCAACAATTTGATGCCAAAATAATAAAACACATCCTAAATACAATCAAATGCTTAAAAATAAATATCAATATATATTAAAACAGTTTGCCAGGTTCAAACATCATTGAAATCCATCCAAATTGTAGTCCAATAAAAACTCATCATTGCCAGTAAAATCAATCTAATCTGCAAACACTTAATTCCTGAAAGTCATGAGGGAGGGGGCAGATTTAACCTCCTTACGGAGAGTATTCCACAACCAAGGGGCCACCACGGAAGAAGGCCCTATCTCTCGTCCCCACCAAACGCGACTGCGATGGAGGTGGGACCGAGAGCAGGGCCTCCCCAGATGAGTCCTTGATGGTTCATTGGGGGAGACCTGTTTGGACAGGTAAACTGGGCTGGAACAGTTTAGGGCTTTATACATTAAAACCAGCACTTTGAATTGTGCTCGGAAGCTAATAGGCAGCCAATGGAGCTCATGTAGCAAGGGAGGTGTCCACTCCCTGTAACCCGTTCCCTTGAGCAACCTGGCTGCTGAGCGTTGGACTAGCTGAAGCTTCCGGGCAGTCTTCAGAGGCAACCCCAAGTAGAATGCTTTGAAGTAGTCTATTCGGGATGTAACCAGAGCGTGGACCACCGTGGCCAAGTCAGACCTCCTAAAATATCATGGCCTGAGCCCTCTTCATTAATGCCAACTAGAGAAGACTCAATGAATCAAGAGAAATCACACAAGTGCTAACATACCAAGTCCTAATGGTAGGTCTATTCCAGGATTTAGACCCTAGCATGGAGATGGCATTCTGTCCCTGAGTATTGCCTTTCATCTTTCATAAACAGAACAGTATGAAATAATGTGAACCCTTGACAGGAAAATGTGTTTTCCAACCTAGGCTCTTTCACACCACCTAATTATAGCATTCTGATTTCTCTTTGACTACCATGGCAACATCCCAAGCATTCTGGTATCAGTTTAGGAAGTGGTACAGTTGGCCCTCCATATCCACAGGTTTTGCACCCATGGTTTCAATCCTCCTTGATCACACATACATGCATAAATATGTATGCACACACATTCCAGACAGCAAATCTTGATTTTGCTATTATACATATATAAGGGATATTCTACAACTGTTGTGCTTATAACTGGACTTGAGCATCCATGGATTTGGTATCCACAGGAAGTTCTGGAACCAAATCTCAGAATATACCAAGGGATTTAAAAACCTCAGCTGGGGAGCTCTAGTGCATTCCCAAACTACAAATCCCAAGATTCCATAGGATGTTGCTGTGACAGTTAAAGTAGAATTATAGCACTGTAATCGTTGAATTCAAAAGGGCCCTTTGGCTTGGATAAAGATGCAAAAATCTGACCTTTTATGCCAATTCATACAGCCTAGATTTCTCTCGCCTTACCCATCCTTCTCATTCTGTGTAATGTATGGTCAATGCCCTAATGAATTTACTCTGGTATGTGTTTACATGTGAAATTAATACTTTTCGGACTACGTATCCCAGGATTTCTTAGCCAGCACTATTGAGGATTATCTTGCTTAGGGGATTCTGGGAATTCGAGTCCCTCAAAACAACTTTCCTAAACTTTGGATGAATAAGTCAGCAGTACTTAAAGTGACATATTTGGAAAGCAGCGTGTTCTTACCTGCATAGTGATCAAACACCGTGGGCACGTATTCTTCTGGGAAAGCGTCATTGGCGTAACTCATCAGCAGGCAGGTTTTGCCAACGGCTCCGTCGCCGACCACAACACACTTCAGCATCTTCTTCATGTTGCCATCAGAGTTGCTGTGCGCTTCTGCCTTGTTGCTCATCCTTGTTGCTTCTCTTTTCTTCTTGTTCTGTTCGTTTTCAAGTACACATGGAGCACCACAGCAGGAGGGGGGAAATCCACAAGAAGGTGTGCAATTCTGGCTGTTGCCGGCTTCTCCCTGAATGGAGTTGTGTTGTCTTTGGACGCTGGATGTTCATGAAATCATAACTTTGAATTGCAGCCTGTCTCCCCCATACCAGCCAGAGAAAAACATGTGGGGGAAATAAATAGAAAACTGACACGCGTGTTGTGAGCTCGAGTCAGGAAATCTTCATCTTGGATGCAGAGACTTTGGTATTTCGCACGGCTTAAAAATAGCAGCAGCCCGAGCAACAGAGAGCCTGCTGCCCTTCCCTGGGTTGGCCTGAAAAATCAGGGATTCGTGCTAAATCCACCCTATTTTCCATTGCATTTCCAAACAGAAAGGAAGAAGCTGGAAGGGTTTAATGGAAGAGAGTGTTCTTTCCCACCCTTTCCACTTCTGGGTTTCTTTTTTCCTCCCCTCTCATGCAAACTTTTTAGTTTCTTCAGCTTGCTGTATGTCAGGAAATCATGGGTTTCCTGCCGAATTCCATATTAGGATCAGTGGGGCTCGTGAAGGGCTGCAAACAATGGGAGCTCTGTGTGTGTTTGTACTTTGCAGGAACTCTGCCAGGATGGAGAGGAAGAAAAACACTAGAGGTCTCACTGCAGGCTGAAGTTCATAGGCTTCCTGCTCCTGAAGATAGTCCTGAATGCTGCTTCTTTGGAACTGCCAGAGAGCTGAAAGAAGCCATTTCTGTATAACAAAGGCTGGATCTAAACTGCCAAAAAATGCAGTTTGGAACTGTATTATATGGTCAGTGCAGAACAATATAATGCATCTAACTGCTTTGAACGGAGCCTCCGGTGGCGCAGTGGGTTAAACCCCTGTGCCGGCAGGACTGAAGACTGACAGGTCGCAGGTTCGAATCCGGGGAGAGGCGGATGAGCTCCCTCTATCAACTCCAGCTCATCATGCAGGGACATGAGAGAAGCCTCCCACAAGGATGTTAAAAACATCAAATCATCCGGGCGTCCCCTGGGCAACGTCCTTGTAGATAGCCAATTCTCTCACACCAGAAGTGACTTGCAGTTTCTCAAGTTGCTCCTGACATGACAAAAAAACCAAAAGAAACAAAAACTGCTTTGAATTATATGGGTCTACACCAGGGGTCCCCAAACTAAGGCCCGGGGCCCGGATACGGCCTTCCGAGGTCATTTATGTGGCCCTCGCTCAAAGGCAACCTTAGTCTGAAACGACTTGAAAGCATTACAACAACAACAACAACAATCCTATCTCATCAGCTAAAAGCAGGCCCACATTTCCCATTGAAATAAGTTTATATTAGTTAAAATTGTTCACTTTAGTTATTGTATAGAGTTCTTTGTCACATCATGCACCTTCTACAGATATATAAACCCAATTTTCCTAGTTTCAACAGACCTCACAACCTCTGAGGATGCTTGCCATAGATACAGGTGAAACATCAGGAGATAATGCTTCTAGAACATGGCCATATAGCCCGAAAAACCTACAACAACCCAATTTTGTGTATAGATTACAAAATTCTGGATAAGCAATGCTCAACCTGTAGTAATAAGTTTTCTTGTGGAATTGAACAAGTTACATGACTAAGTAGCTACTCCTTAAGAAGTAATTTTAAAGTTGTATTGTCAAAGGCTTTCATGGCCGGAATCACTGGGTTGTTTTAGGTTTTTTCGGGCTATATGGCCATGGTCTAGAGGCCATGAAATTTTAAAGCTTTCTGTCTTGATCTTTTGCACCAGCATACAATATTCTCAACTTCTATTGCTTGTGAAGTGGGTCAACTCTTTTTCCTTTCCACAATTACGTGCGTAATGTGTCATTCTACCCAGAGTCCTGGACTGGGGTTCCTCTATCGTCATAATTCTGAGAACAATGTTATACTGTCTGATTTATCAAGGCCTCGATCATTTTTACAAAGGAATGGGGTAGGGGGAGCGACCTTAATCTCCATGCATGGAAACAATGCTCTTTCAGAAATCAGGAATTTCTGTGCTCGGGATCACTGAGCTCATTCTTGAGTAGTTCGCCCACTCATGATTTGAGAAACATTCTTCAAATGAGCCATAAGTTTCAATCTATGTATAAGCAAGTGGCTTTCTTTCCAGTGGCCCTTGAAATGGAGATCAGATACACATCCAAGGTCCAGTTCTTGTAGTCAACAGCAGTGTTGATTCCAGGTTTTTTGAGGTGGGGAGGAGGCATTCCATCCAACTGTGACATGGAATTAATCCTAATCCAAAGTGCAGGTTATTCTCATATATTCTGGCATATAAAACGACTGGGTATATAAGACGAACCCCAACTTTTCCAGTTAAAATATAGAGTTTGGGATCTATTTGCCTTATAAGACTACGCCTCTTCCAACACACACCAAATACAAATTTTAAAAGCATCAGATTTGATTTCAATATGGTAATTTTCCTATTACTGTCCCTCCTCCTCTGCCTCTCAGATCTCGCACATGCGCACATTCACCGCTTCACTGCAGTCTTCAGGAGCGGGATCTGAGAAGCAGAGGAGGAGGTATGGTAATAGGATACAAGGGTGGGCCAGACAGGTAAAAGGGTTGTGTTTTTCTGGGCCCAGAGCCACTCTATCTCTTTTTTCCATACCCCGGGTGCCCCGGAAGCCTGCAGCTTGTGCCCATTGCCATTTTTGAGCCCCCCCACCATATACAGCAATCACAGATTCTCCAATCCGATTAGAAGTTTCAGGACTCGTTCTATAAGACGACTCCTGTGTATAAGACTGCTCCCGTGTATAAGACTACTCCTGCGTATAAGACGACCCCGCGTATAAGATGACCCCTGAGTTTTGAAAAGATTTTCCTGGGTTAAAAAGTAGTCTTATACACCAGAATATACGGTACCTATAAAGCCCTATACACTTCAGATCCAACTTATTTTCAAGACCGCTTCTCCTTCTATGAACCAGGATGGACCTTGAGATCTGCTGGGGAGGCCATTCTCTCGGTCCTACCACTGTCACAGGTGCAGATGGTGGGGACGAAAGAGAAAACCTTCTTGGTGGTGGCTCTCCGGCTCTGGAATGCCCTCCCTAGAGAAATTAGATTAGCCCCAAATCTCCAAATCTTCTGTCTGAGCCCAAAAACATGGTTATTTACATGGATCTTTGACGTAGACTAATGTACTATGGTCATGTGATGGCATTAACCATTCTTATTTGGCACTTTAGTTGTGTTTGAAGAAACCCAGTGACCCACAAGTTTGACTGTGTTTTAGAATGTTTAAAATTTCAAATTTTATCGATTGATGTTGTCCGTTGTTTGTATTCAGTCAAATTGTGTATTGTTTTGATGATATGTAAATCTGTTTTATGTGTGGCAACTTGAGTGCTTTGTTAGCTGCCCGAGTTGTTTTAAAAAATGCCAGTTTTTCTCTCTCCTCCTTTGTTTATTTCAGCTGCTGCAAACTGAGTTCAAATGCAAATAATGTTTACACTCAATGGACTTAATTGGGGTGGGAGAGGTTTTGCCCTTCCCTCTTGCCCTTCCCATGTTGCAGTCCCTCTTGCAGCCATTGTGCAAGAGGGACTGCAACATTAATAACTTTTGCCATTTCCATTGCTTCATGATGTTGCTTGGTCACACAAGTGAAATGTTAGAGCAGGAGTCCTCAAACCTTTTAAACCGGGAGCTGTTCACTGTCCCTCAGACCGTTGGAGGGCCGGACTATGGTTTTTTTTAAAAAATCAATTAAAAAATCCCTATGCACATTGCACATATCTTATTTTGCTGTGTGGAAGAGCCCTTAGAGTGGGTTCTTTCTAGCCCTCTTTAGGCAGTAATTCCAGGAGCAGAGAATGGGAAATCTTCCTATTTCTAGTCTGAACAAAATCTGGCTACCAGTATTAAAAAAACTCTAAAATTATAACTGTAAATAAAGAACAACACTCAAACACAGGGGAACTCCAGACAAGAAACAATCAGGGCCAGCTAATCACCTCTCAACAAAGGATTCTCCCTAAAAACTGTCAGGCTATGAAATGGTAACCAAGGTGGCCAATTGAAACATTCATACCTACCTCCAACAGACAAGAGTTCTTTCTCCCACCCTGGATCTTCCACAATTTTCCTAGTTAAAGGTTTTCCTCTGACATGAAGTGCAGTTGAGTCTGACTCTGGGGTGTGGTGCTCATCTGCATTTCTAAGTCGAAGAGCCAGCGTTGTCCGTAGACACCTCCAAGGTCATGTGGCCGGCATGACTGCATGGAGCGCCGGGGCAGCCTCCCTTGGCGGGCCCGATGGGCAGCGTGAGCCTGCCAAGGGAGGAGCAGCCCTGTGCAGCCTACTCGCATGCAAAGCACCTCGCGAGGTGATTTACGCGCGAGTAGGCCATGCAGAGCAGCTGCCCTTGGCTGGCTCACGCTGCCCATCGGGCCTGACGGATAGCATGAGCCAGCCAACGGAGGGGCACTGTGTGTGGGGGGAGCGCTCCTCCTCCGCGGGCTGGATAAGTGCTCTTGGCGGGCTGGAAGTGGCCCGCGGGCCATAGTTTGGGGACCCCTGTGTTAGAGGGTACTGTTAAACAATGATTAATCAATTTGCCCCAAAGAAATGGGAAATTATTGTTTCCATTTGATGTTTTGTCTTATGTCTGTTATAACAGGCTGTGCTTTTTATTTAATTTTAGTTTGTTAAATTATGATTCGTATTTATATATTGGGTTGTATAAATTTTGTTAGTGTGGATGTATTCTTGTTGTATTCAGGCATTGAATGTTTGCCTTTTATGTTTGTAATCTGCCCTGAGTCCCACCGGAAGAGCTCTGGCAACACTGTAATGGAGGCTGGGTAACTTTTCCTTAATTTTAAAAGGTGGTTGGGGGCTTTGGGGGAGGCGGGTGGGGTTCCCACAGTTTTCCGGACTAATTTAGTCTGGAAAACTGTGAGAATAGTGTCTGAAGTTCAGACACCGGAAGTAGTGGGTTTATTCCATGCCTTCAAAGAAGACTCGGAATAAATCCACTATGTAATTAATTCACCACAAACCAGCGTTTTTCTGGTTTGTGGTGAATTAATTGTGGGTTGCCAAAACATCATCTGGACAGCCTCCTTTGTATTGTGGAAGTTTCCACAATAAAGGGGGTGTCTGGATGGGCTCTGGGTTATCTGAGTCCACACTCAGATAATGTGGGATTTTCTGTTTTGATAATCTGGGAAGTAGGGCTGTGTGGAAGGGCCCAGAGTTGCCCTGAACATGGGTTTACTTGAAGGTCTCTTATTCGTGGGGTCTCTATTAGTTGATGTCAACTTGATGGCAGATAACAACAATAGAGCTGAGGTAGAGGGGAGGGAAGATGGTTTGTCCAATATGTATTTTGTATTCCTGTTTCCCGACATGCCCTCTGACTTTCCCATTGTTACTATCTCACCCTCAATCCAGGTATAGTAAATGGAAGCTGTTTCTTCTGTCCCTTAACCTCACAACCAGTTAGCATGCTTGGAGAAGATAGTTGGATGAGCTGAATGACATCTATCTGTGTTGTTCTTTAAAGAGACAGGTGAATTGTTCTCTGCACCTGGTTAGCCTAACAACTGATGGATTTTCAAGCTAGCGAGTCCAGCCTTGCAAAGACAAGTGTAACAAGACATTGAATTAATTGGAGGACAATTTGGAACCCTGCCTTACATCAGACCCATGAAGTCATTTCTCAGCTCATCTGATTTACCCTCATCTTGAAACTATCCTATTTTTCCCCAAAGGCAAATCTTACATAATTACAAAACGAGGGCTTACAAATTTGAGGCAGGGAGAAGAGAGAGGAAAAAGGAAGCGGAGGACGGAGAGGGCCAATGAGGAGAAAGGGGGTTGGCCCATCTCAATAATGCACCATTATTTGGAAATTTCAATGACCATGAACTGTGTCAGGTTACCAGCTCATGCAATACAGCTGTTGCCCCTTGAGCGGTGCAGAACTGATGCGTCCAGCTGCTTTCTCTGTAGCTTTACAGCCTTAATTTTAGTTTCCATGACAGATGTGAGGATGACACATCATGTTTTCTGAGTTCAGGCAGCAGTTGTGGGAATGTCCATATCGCTGGGTTCCCATCAGGCTTCTCCGTTTCACTTTTGGGCATGCCTTGGCCCTGTCTCCTCTTCTCCTTTTGTTTCATCATCAACTTCCATGCTGTTTTGCTTCTTTTATTGTCTTTTCAGAAAATTGTGCTCACTTTTATTTTCTCAGAAGACTTGTTTGAGGGATTTAGTGATACCCTCCTTTTCTCAGGATTGAGACCCAAAGTGGCTAACAACTAACAAACTATGCTATTTAAAACATACTAAAGTAAATGTTAAAGCTAAATTAAATATACTACAATTATTAAAACAACTCAGTTACATGATAACAAACAAACAAATAGCTGTTAAAGCCAATTCGCTAAAGCCATGCAGCTCATCCTGGCCCGCTCTTAAAAACTTGTTTTAAAAACCTGTCTGAATAAAACTCTTCTCCAGCACTATTATTTATTTATTTATTTCAGTTACTTCTACCCCGCCCTTCTCACCCCCAAGGGGGGACTCAGGGTGGCTTACAAAAGAGGGCATAATTCGATGCCTATGTCAAAAATACATGCATACATAAAAGCAATTAAACAGTTAACAGGTTAAAAACATCAGTACATAACACAATAGTAAACAATCTCATGGTCAGTGTTCAGAGTTCCATAAATCCATTCCGTTCCATCAATTCCTGCCCATCATCAAGGTCTTTCCTTTAGCTGCCAGAATGTCCAAAAGCCTGGTCCCACATCCAGGTTTTCAGTTTTTTTCTGAATGAAAAAAGGGAAGTCGCTGATCTAATCTCCCCGGGGAGTGAGTTCCACAGGTGAGGGGCCACCACTGAGAAGGCCCTGCTCCTCGTCCCCGCCAGCCTCACTTGTGATAAAGGCGGGGTCAAGAGCAGGGCCTCCCCAGCAGATCTAAGACTCCGAGGTGGGATGTAGAGGGAGATCCGTTCGGACAGATACACTGGGCCGGAACCGTATAGGGTTTTGTAGGTCAAAACCAGCACTTTGAATTGTGCTCGAAATTGGATCGGCAGCCAGTGGAGCTGACACAACAGGGGGGTGGTATGCTCCCTGTATGCCACTCCGGTGAGCAATCTGGTTGCCTCCCGCTGGACTAATTGGAGTTTCCGAGCAGTCTTCAAAGGCAACCCCACGTAGAGTGCGTTGCAGCAATCCAAACGGGATGCGACAAGAGCGTGGACCACCGTGGCCAGATCTGACTTCCCAAGGTACGGGCGCAGCTGGCACACAAGTTTTAATTGTGCAAAAGCTCTCCCGGCCACTACATGTATCTTCTAATTCAAATTGATTGGTTTGTGTTGTAGTCCTTGGAGTAGCAGAAAACAAGCTTATTCCATCTACATGATAACCCTTCAGATATTTAATGATGGCTATTATGCCACCTGTTTCTCCAAGCTAAACATAACCAGTTCCCTAAATGATTTCTCTTTGATGCGGATGTTGATGGTATAGAGCAGTGGTTCTCAACCTCCCTAATGCTGTGATCCCTTAATACAGTTCCTCATGTTGTGGTGACCCTCAACCATAAAATTATTTTCGTTGCTACTTCATAACTCTAATTTTGCTACTGTTATGAATCATAATATAAATATCCTATATTCAGGATGTATTTTCATTCACTGAACCAAATTTGGCACAAATAGCCGATATGCTCAAATTTGAATACTGGTGAGGTTAGGGAGGGATTGATTTTGTCATTTGGGAGTTGTAGTTGCTGGGATTTATAGTTAGACTACAATCAAAGAGCTTTCTGAACTCCACCAATGATGGAACTGAACCAAACCTGGCACACAGAACTCCCATGACCAACAGACAATACTGGAAGGGTTTCATGGGCGTTGACCTTGAGTTTTGGAGTTGTTGTTCACCTACATCAGAGAGCACTGTGGACTCAAACAATGATAAATCTCTACAAAACTTGGCACGAATACTCAATATACTCAAATGTGAACACTGGTGGAGTTTGGGGAAAATAGACTTGATATTTGGGAGTTGTAGTTGTTAGGATTTATAGTTCACCTACAATCAAAGAGCATTCTGAATCCCACTAATGATGGAATTGGGCCTTCCCACATAGAATCCCTATGACCAACAGAAAATACTGTGTTTTCTTATGCTCTTTGACGACCCCTTTGGCACCTCATCACAACCCCCCTAGAGGTCCCAATCCACAGGTTCAGAAACACTGATATAGACTCTACTTATTCAGTTTAATATGTACAGTCGTTAGGGAAAGTATTTTAGAGTCTGGAGGCTTTTAATCAGAAGCTAGATGGTCATCTGTCAGGGGTGCTTTGTTTGTGCTTTTCTTGAATGGGAGGGGTTGGACTGGATGGCCTTTGGAGTATCTTCCAACTCTATGATTCTATATCTTCCCATACTTCTCCGGCCCTTTCCTTTTCTTTATTTCTTTGTATGTGTTTGATGTTTTAAAAATCATGTTGTGAATTAGTCAAAGTTTCCACAAAAGCTTCCATGGGCCATAAAGGCATAACACTTCACCACGTATGACCATAGTTAGCTCTGCTGCTCTTTTTCTTTGGAATGAAAATTGCCCAGTTGGCTTTGCAGCTGAAACATACACACATGTCACTGAGCATAAATCATTCATGAAGACCGTTTTATTTTTATTGTTTGATTGCCTGCTTGGAAATTAAGAATAAAGGCGCCTTCCAGGGGAAACAACCGGTGGTTTTTTTGTGTGTCTTGGAAGGTCGCACTGCTTCTGTCTGTAAGGAAATAAGACTTTCAAGGGATTTTGAGAGAAAAGGAAGTCACTAAGATGGGTTATGTGGTGTGGGTGAGGAGGAGCAGCCACTGGGAAAAGCAAGTGCTTGTGGGCTGGTATTAGAAGGCATAGATGCTCTCATTCCAACTCTCACACACTAACCTTTTAAAGCTGCTGCTAAAAAAGTAAATTTATTTGGTTATTTTTATTATGACACCTGCACTCACAGGACTGGCAGTTTCACTTATCCACATCTGACAAAATTCTCACTAGGAATTTTCTAGTTCCTTTGGGGGAGTCTATAGTATGCTTCTGCTGGAAGTTTCCACAAAGTTTCCCTGGAGGACAGACACTTCTCTGGGAATTTTCTATGTATCTTTAGAATCATACAATCATGGCTGGCTGGCATCAGTTAGGATTGTAGAATCATCCAAAGATCATCTGAGGAGGTTCTTCTCTTGATTCCACCACCATCTTAAGCACGATTGGTGGGGATGAGGGAGAGGGCCTTCTCGGTGGTGGCTCCCAGCTCTGAAACTCTCTCTCTAGGGAGATCAGACAAGCGCCCACCTTGTCCATTTTCCACAAGGACTTAAAAACTTGGATGTTCTGTTGTGCCTTTGATTAGGCAGTTCACCAAAAAACTGGCTTGACCCTATATAAATTCCTACACTTTAGTTTGGCCCTTCCCCCAGTAACGTCGACACTTTACGGCCAAAGGTATTCCATTTAGCCTGGCCCATTGAATTTTTGCACTTTTCTCGGAAATCATTGCACTCACCTGAGCCCGGACCCAGCTCTGATTTTGCTTTCAGGCATGATACCATTTTTATGTTGTTGTTGAGATTGTGTTATACTTTTATTTAATTGATTTTAATGTGGTTGTTTTTATCTGTAATTTTTTGGGCTTGTTTCCTTGTAAGCTGCCCCGAGCCCCCGTTGGGGGAGACGATGGCGGGGTATAAAAATAAAGTTGTTGTTGTTATTTTACTGACACAAAAACACATTATGTCTCAGCAAACAAGATATATTTGCTAGATTTCGGATCACAAAATCACAAGTCGAACACTTCCCAAGCGTCTAGGACTGTGTGATGTATTTTCAAATGATGTGCGCAGATCCAAGTAAGGTGGCCTTTTGCAGTTGACAGATCGTGATTGTGTCAATGTTTGTTTCCAAATGCCGGCTGAGGTCTTTTGGCACGGCACCCAGTGTGCCGATGACCACTGGGACCACCTGTACTGGTTTATGCCAGAGTCTTTGCAGTTCGATTTTGAGGTCCTGATAACATCTGAGTTTTTCCTGTTGTTTTTCCTCCATGCGACTGTCACCTGGTATGGAGAACATCAATAATCCAAACCTTTTTCTTTTCCTCAATCGTGATGTCTGGTGTCTTGTGTTCCAAAACTTTGTCAGTCTGGATTTGAAAGGCCCACAGAATTTTTGCAGGTTCATTTTCCACTACCTTTGCAGGTTTATGATCCCACCAACTCTAAGTTTTGGAAAGAACTCTGGGAAAATAATAAGAACTACAACAAAAATGCTGGGTGGATAAAGGAGTTTGAAGAAAAATTCTCACAGAACAAAATGGAACCGATGGAAATAACAACTGAAATAATAATAATCATCATCATCATCATCCTCATCATCATCATCATAGAGTTGGTTTGAATTAGGATGCTAGGGTTCATATTTCTACTCAGCCTTGGAAATCCACACCTACAAGACGTGTATTATGGGAGAAAAGACAACCAAATAAACTACTTGACAGCCTTTGGTAAAGCTGAGATTTTTCAAGACAGCTGATGAATGTTCGCAGCACATCATGCTGAGACCGTGAGATTTAACAAACATCTTGGGAGCAATGAGAGTCTGTCAGTTCTTGGATAAAGCCCAACTCTAGTCCCACACTAATTCTGTATTGACTGAATCCAAGTGGACAATTTCTGGGAAAGTATCCATAAATAGTCAAGGTGTGTGCTGAACACTGACAGTATATCATTGACAGTGTTTCCCAATATTTAGTGGTTATGTGGGTTTCACATGAGTTATCCTGACGTCGGTTTGGTGTGGAAAATAACAATGCCTCCCATTTCTCTTCTTATCCCTTAATAACCATTGCAGGTAAAATTGCTATCATACTGTATTAAGGACGAAGATGGTGGAAGCAGTATAGTTGTGTTCCATATCACTTCCACATATATGGCTTCACTTAATGGAGGCAAACTAGTGTTGGCATAAAATAAGGATTAATTGTTCAACTGTATGCTGGTTTGTTTTAGGTAACATGATATAGGGTTGTTGTAGGTTGTTTCGGGCTATATAGAATCATAGAATCATAGAATCATAGAAAGAGTTGGAAGAGACCTCATGGGCCATCCAGTCCAACCCCATTCTGCCAAGAAGCAGGAATATTGCATTCAAATCACCCCTGACAGATGGCCATCCAGCCTCTGTTTAAAAGCTTCCAAAGAAGGAGCCTCCACCACACTCCGGGGCAGAGAGTTCCACTGCTGAACGGCTCTCACAGTCAGGAAGTTCTTCCTCATGTTCAGATGAAATCTCCTTTCTGGTAGTTTGAAGCCTTTATTTCGCATCCTAGTCTCCAGGGAAGCAGAAAACAAGCTTGCTCCCTCCTCCCTGTGGCTTCCTCTCACATATTTATACATGGCTATCGTATCTCCTCTCATCCTTCTCTTCTTCAGTCTAAACATGCCCAGTTCCCTAAGCTGCTCCTCATAGGGCTTGTTCTCCAGGCCCTTGATCATTTTGGTTGCCCTCCTCTGGACACATTCCAGCTTGTCAATATCTCTCTTGAATTGTGGTGCCCAGAATTGGACACAATATTCCAGGTGTGGTCTAACCAAAGCAGAATAGAGGGGTAGCATGACTTCCCTAGATCTAGACACTAGGTTCCTATGTGTGTGACTGTGGAGCAGAACAAACAACTCCGCATCTGTATGCTAGTCTCCATGGAAGCAGAAAACAAGCTTGCTCCCTCCTCCCTGTGGCTTCCTCTCACATGTTCTAGAGGCATTCTCTCCTGACGTTTCGCCTGCATCTATGGCAAGCATCCTCAGAGGTAGTGAGGTCTGTTAGAACTAGGAAAATTGGTTTATATATCTGTGAAAAGACCAGGGTGGGACAAAGGACTCTTTTCTGCTGGAGCTATGTGTGAATGTTTCAACTGACCACCTTGATTAGCATTTGATAGCCTTGAAGTGCCTGGAGCAAACTTTTGTTGAGAGGTGATTAGATGTCCTTGATTGTTTTCCCTCTGCTGTTTTGCTGTTTTAATTTTAGAGTTTTTTTTAAATACTGGTGGCCAGATTTTGTTCATTTTCATGGTTTCCTCCTTTCTGTTGAAGTTGTCCACATGCTTGTGTATTTCAATGCTTCTCTGTGTAGTCTGACATGGTGGTTGTGAGAGTGGTCCAGCATTTCTGCGTTCTCAAATAATATGCTGTGTCCAGGTTGGTTCATCAGGTGCTCTGCTATGGCTGACTTCTCTGGTTGAAGAAGTCTGCAGTGCCTTTCATGTTCCTTGGTTCGTGTTTTAACAAGAGCGGACATCTCCCCATTTCCTGTACTGTTGGCCAAGCTCTATCCCATTCTGAATTGTTTCTTTAAATAGCTAACACCTTCCAAGAAAAGGGCCAAGCCCAAGCGATATATTGACAAAGAGTGAATAATCAAGTGCTAAAGAATTCCCTAACTTGGCAGTTGGGACAAATGACCTGATAGTAGAATCCATGGAAAGCCATTCAGGACAGCAATAATAAATTGTGATAATCACAGCATTTAAGGGCGCTTTTAAAATGTGGATTACTACGCTGTGATGAGCAACTGCTCAATTTGTGCAGCTATAACTTCGGTTAAATGCCATTGGGGAGTTTTTGAACTATTCGCTTACAGGCCTAGGTCCAAAAATCTGCAGAGCAAGAATTTGCTCTTGAGGGATATGGCGAGCTGAGTTCTTTTACTTCTTCCCTTATATAAAGGCAATTATTATTACTGCAGTAGTTTGGGGAGCTGAGGCTAGAGCAAAGTTTTGGGGCCATACGTTGCAGGCAAATCCATAAGAGTACAATAGGGATTACAGGTAAATGGGCCAGGTTCTATGAAAATACAAATTTCAGACCTTTTTAGAATGATAATGGTGCAAAGTGCATAGTTCTGTTATTAAAAAAGCCCCCCTTTTATTATATTGCCCTGGATTGGGCACAACTCAATAAATCTTCATTTCTATATCTTCTCTCTATATATAAAAAAAATGCTCTGGTCATAATGAGTTCCTTAAAAACAAAAGAACTAATGAATGAAATCACACCAAATTTGGTAACAAAACGTCTCTCAACACAAGGAGTGACCATCACTCAAAAAATTATGATTTTGTTATTTGGGAGTTGTAGTTGCTGAGATTTATAGTTCACCTACAATTAAAGAGCATTCTGAACTCCACCAACAATGGAATTGAACCAAACTTGGCACACAGGATTCCCAATACCAACAGAAAATATTGGAAGGGTTTGGTGGGCATTGACCTTGAGTTTGGAAGTTGTAGTTCACCTACATCCAGAGAGCTCTGTGGACTCAAACAGTGATGGATCCGGACCAAACTTGGCACAAGCACTCAATACACCCAAATATGAACACAGGTAGAGTTTGGGGAAAATAGACCTTGACATTTGGGAGTTGTAGTAACTAGGATTCACAGTTCACCTACAATCAAAGAGCATTCTGAACCTCACAAACAACAGAATCAGGGCAAACTTCCCACACAGGACCCCCATGGCCAACAGAAAATACTTAAGGCCATTCAGTCCAACTCCCTTCATCAGGGCAAGAAAACGTAATCAAAGTCCTCCTGACAAAGACCTATCCAGCCATAGATATAGATAGATATGATTCACACACAGAGAGATAAAGTATCATAGATTTGAAAGGGACCCCTAAAGATGGACAATGATATGTTGCATGTTCCAGAGTAGGCAAACCAGACAATCTCTACGTCAACACTGGCAAAGAAACATCAAGAAATACTGTTTACCCACAAGCATAAAGACATTACATATATTAGAAACCAGCACTTTCTAATTACTTTATTTTCCAGATCACCAGACTGGGCCACAGCAACACGTGGCAGGGGACTGCTAGTACTGTATATACTCGAGTATAAGCCTAGTTTTTCAGCCCCCTTTTTAGGCTGAAAAAGTTCCCCTCGGCTTATACTCGAGTCAAAGTTATTTATTATCTTACTTTGTTATTAGTATCATTTTATTACATGAATTATTTTAATATATTAATTATTATTATTCTGTTTACATTACTTTACTCTATTATTATTTTATTACATTTATTATTTTACTCTATTTATTATTAGTATTATTATTTATTTACTCTATAATTATTACATTTATTATTTTACTTTATTTTTATTGTTACTGCATTTATAATTCTACTCTGTTATTACTGTTATTACATTTCCATTATTTTACTCTATTACTATTATTATTATTATTATTATTATTATTATCATCCTGACACAAAAAACAATATGACACAGCAAACGAGGTATATATGCTGGATTTCATTATTATTATTATTATTATTATTATTTTACTATCTTTATTATTATTGGAAGGAAAAATAAGCACATTTACACTGAAGATTAGAATAATGATTCAATCAGAGCTGGACAGTCTTATCTTAAATTACAGTTTTATGTAAATATTCAAAAACATTTAACCTACTGATGCCTCAATTAATGTAATTTTATTGATATCTATTTTTATTTTGAAATTTACCAGTAACTCCTGCATTTCCCAGCCTCAGCTTATACTCGAGTCAATAAGTTTTCCCAGTTTTAGTGGTAAAATTAGGTGCCTCGGCTTATATTCGGGTCGGCTTATACTCGAGTATATATGGTACATATATTTTCTGTGCTTACTGAGTACAGTCACCCTTTTTTCTGGAGGTTCCCCAGCCAGAGCCAAGCTTCTCTAAGACAAAACCCCATTTAACCCTATATCAACTAAGAAATAAATGAAATGATATAATAGTAATAATAATAATAATAATAATAATAATAAGTGGCAGGCTCAAACCCAGAGCCTCAATCAATGGGATCAGCATACATTATTCGCCGATACATCACACAGTCCTAGACACTTGGGAAGTGTCCAATGTGTGATCCAATACAACAGCCAGCAGAGTGTCTGCTGTGGACTCATCTTGTTGTGTTCCTAATAATAATAATAATAATAATAATAATAATAATAATGATAAGGCATTGGGTTGTTGTAGGGTTTTTTTTGGCTATATGGCCATGTTCTAGAGGCATTCTCTCCTGACGTTTCACCGGCATCTATGGCAAGCATCCTCAGAGGTATTGTTAAAATCCACAAGATATAGAAGCTAAGAAGTAAAAAATTAAAACCAGGTTAAAACATACATCATGAAAAGACACATACTCTAGAATAAGAATTGGCAATATCCAGTGCATTGTGAAAGATGGATCTTAGATAGTCACACATCAAATGCCGGTCCGTGTAGGTGCATGTGTAGATCCTCAGAATCTAAGCTCATGAAGTCTGTTTTACAGGATTCCTCTGAATATTTGTAATCATAGTATCTTTTTCTCCTTCTGGCCTGATTGTCTGTACATTTTTTCCCCTCTCATTTCCCTCCCAGTGGCAAATTGGGTTAAACATTGTGCCAGCAGGACTGCTGACTGAAAGGTTGGCAGTTGGAATCCAGGGAGTGGGGTGAGCTCCCATCTGTCAGCTCCAGCTTTCCATGCGGGGACATGATAGAAGCCTCCTGTTGTTGTTCATTTGTTCAGTCGTCTCCGACTCCTCGTGACCTCATGGACCAGCCCACGCCAGAGCTCCCTGTCGGCCGTTACCACCCCCAGCTCCCTCAAGGTCAGTCCAGTCACTTCAAGGATGCCATCCATCCATCTTGCCCTTGGTCGGCCCCTCTTCCTTTTGCCTTCCGCTTTCCCCAGCATAATTGTCTTCTCTAGGCTTCCCTGTCTCCTCCTACAGGATGGTAAAAATCTGGGCGTCCCTTGGGCAACGTCCTTGCAGATGGCCAATTCTCTCACACCAGACGTGACTTGCAATTTCTCAAGTTGCTCCTGGCACAGAAAAAAACCCTCTCCTTGGGTGTGTTTTTTTTTACTTGCCTTGCAGAATTTGACCATTTTTTCCCTTGCATTGCCTGCAAATATGTTGCTGTGCCTTTTTTTTTCTTGTAGGAAACTCTTTCACTGGCACACAAATGAAACCGGTCTTCTCTCTTTCTCCCCCTGGTGAGCAGAAAGCAGAAAAGCAGAACAATGGAAGAATAGCAGACCGCAGAGTGCTCTTTTAAAGCTGGGTTTAGAAATGCTTCTTCTTCTTCTTCTTCTTCTTCTTCTTCTTCTTCTTCTTCTTCTTCTTCTTCTTCTTCTTCTTCTTCTAAAATATGTTTTTATCGCAGATACAGGTAGAATAATATCACAATCCATCATCATTTCAGAATGCATATCAAATATTATTTTCTTAGTGTTGAACAATCGTAGAAAGAGAATGATTTAGTTATTTATATTTTCTTTTCCTTCAACTTTATTTATCAACTTTCCCCATTTCAGAACCCGATTCTTCTTGATTTGACATGATTTATTTATTTACCATATTTATATAGCGCCCCTCTCAGCCCGAAGGCAACTCGAGAGCCAAATGATGTATATTTGGCTCTTCTTTCAAGGATGTAGTCCTGGAGCATAAAGTCTTCTAGGTATCCGTACCATTTTTTAACTTCCCACTTTCTATGGTCTTTCCACCCCAAGGCCACAGTTGCTTAGGTGGCAACTATCATATATTTTATAATTTCTCCCCAATCTTTGATATTTTCATTCTTGTCTAATTTCTGGGTGAAAAATTCTTTTTTTGAATTCAAAACCAATTTATGCCCTATTAATTCTTCCATTTCCTTCTTTACCTTATTATAAAATTTTTGTACTCTGTCGCGTTCCCACCACAGGAGCCAATTTTTCCGCATCTGTGCCAACACAATTTATTTATTTATAATTTATTTATTTACTGTATTTTTATACCACTCCTCTCAGCCCTCAGGTGACTCGAGGCAGTTTACAAGGCAAAATTCAATGCCAAAAAGCACAAGTACAATTTAAAAACATTAACATACATAAAATCATAACAATAGCAATGAAACATAAGTCATTAATAAATCCATATTAAAACATTGTACAGTCCCATCATATAGTTGTTCCATTATCCTATATCCGCTACTCTATATTAGTAAAAGCTTGCTCGAAAAGCCATGTCTTGAGCTTCTTCTGAAATGTTAACAGGGAAGAAGCAGATCTAATATCCCTAGGGAGGGCGTTCCATAGCTGAGGGGCCACCACTGAGAAGGCCCTGTCTCTTGTTCCCGCCAAACGTGCTTGAGACGAAGGCGGGACCGAGAGTAGGTCCTCCCCAGATGATCTTAAAGTCCTCAGTGGTTCATAAGAGGAGATGCGTTCGGACAGGTAAGTTGGGCCAGAACCATTTAGGGCTTTATACGCCAAAGCCAGCACTTTGAATTGTGCCCGGTAGCAAACCGCCAGTCAGTGGAGCTGGCGCAACAGAGGAGTTGTGTGTGCCCTGAGAGCCGCTCCTGGCTGCCATCCATTGGACCAGTTGAAGCTTCTGGACAGTCTTCAAAGGCAACTCCATGTAGAGCGTGTGCAGTAGTCTATACAGGATTTTGTTATGTGTGCTAATTTAATTGGGGTTCTGTACCATTTAGTCAGTAGTTTCTTTTGTGTTTCTCTAATCCTTATGTACTTGATATTTTTGATTGAATTGATCCAGTGTTCAATCTCTGAATCACTGTTATTCAGGTCCTCTTTCCGTATCTCTACCAATGTTTGTTTCAATTTATATTGATTTCTAAATAACTGTAACATTACATCACTTGCCTTAAGCATTCTGTTTGGCTGTTTGTTGTCCCCCTCCTTTCTGTCCCGCCCTTCCGGCCCCCCCTTTCTGACCTGCATTGTGCACGTCTTCCCTTCCTTAATTTTGAGCCGCGCTGCGCAAGTAGCGTAGCGTAGGGTCCCAGCTATCATCCTTTTGCTGAAAGAACTCTTGTCCGTTGGAGGCAAGGGTATATGAACCCCATTAGGCCTTTCTTTTTTTTTTTTTAAATTTTTAATGCTTCTCTAACCAGAAGAAATTCAGGATGCATCTACCTGTAGAATTAATGCAGTTTGACACCACTTTGACTGCCATTGCTGAATGTTGTGCCTTCTCTGCCAAAGAATGCTGGTGCCTCACCAAACTACAAATGGTATGGCTCCATAGCATTTAGCCATTGAAGGGTGTCAAATTGCATTAATTCTCCAATGGATCATAATAAATTGTGGCAAGTTCTTGGTGGGATGGGCATACCAAGCCACCTTGTCTCTCTCCTGAGGAATCTGTACAAGGACCAAGTAGCAACAGTCAGAACTGACCACGGAACAACAGACTGGTTCAAGATTGGGAAAGGCGTCCGGCAAGGCTGCATACTCTCACCCAACCTTTTTAACTTGTATGCAGAACACATCATGCGATGTGCGGGGCTGGATGAATGCAAAGCTGGGGTGAAAATTGCTGGAAGAAACATTAACAACCTCAGATATGCAGATGACACCACTCTGATGGCCGAAAGCGAGGAGGAGCTGAGGAGCCTTCTAATCAAGGTGAAAGAAGAAAGCGCAAAAGCCGGGCTGCAGCTCAACGTCAAAAAAACCAAGATTATGGCAACAAGAATGATTGACAACTGGAAAATAGAGGGAGAAACCGTGGAGGCCGTGACAGACTTTGTATTTCTAGGTGCAAAGATTACTGCAGATGCAGACTGTAGCCAGGAAATCAGAAGACGCTTACTTCTCGGGAGGAGAGCAATGTCCAGTCTCGATAAAATAGTGAAGAGTAGAGACATCAGACTGGCAACAAAGATCCGCCTAGTCAAAGCCATGGTATTCCCTGTAGTCGCCTACGGATGTGAGAGCTGGACCTTAGGGAAGGCTGAGCGAAGGAAGATCGATGCTTTTGAGCTGTGGTGCTGGAGGAAAGTGCTGAGAGTGCCTTGGACTGCGAGAAGATCCAACCAGTCCATCCTCCAGGAAATAAAACCCGACTGCTCACTGGAGGGAAAGATACTAGAGACAAAGTTGAAGTATTTTGGCCACATCATGAGGAGACAGGAAAGCCTAGAGAAGACAATTATGCTGGGGAAAGTGGAAGGCAAAAGGAAGAGGGGCCGACCAAAGGCAAGATGGATGGATGGCATCCTTGAAGTGACTGGACTGACCTTGAGGGAGCTGGGGGTGGTAACGGCTGACAGGGAGCTCTGGCGTAGGCTGGTCCATGAGGTCACGAAGAGTCAGAGACGACTGAACGAATGAACAAATCAGGCATGGGCAAACCTGGACCCTCCAGGTGTTTTGGACTTCAACTCCCACAATTCCTAACAGCCTACCAGCTTACAGCAAGGATTCAATGCTAACAGTACAATCTAAAAACATCATATAATAAAGAGTTAAAATACATATCGATTAAAATTACAAATAAGCCAAATCGCCAAGATAAAATCATGTCCAACTCAGTCCGTATGTGTGGTCGATAACTTTGTTCTGTAGCCGATTTCAACCATTACTCTGGGAATGCTTCCTTCCATAGCCAGGATTTCACCAGCCTCCTGAAGGACAGGAGGGAGGGGGCAGATCTGATCTCAATCGGGAGAGAGTTCCATAGCCGAGGGGCCACCACAGAAAAGGCCCTGTCTCTCGTTCCCGCCAGTTGTGATTGCGAAAGTGGCGGGACCAAGAGCAGGGCCCCACCAGAAGATCTTAATTGTCTTGGTGGTTCATAGGGGAGAATACATTCAGACAGGTAAACCGGGCCGGAACCATATAGAGTTTTGTGAACTACATGTGGTTTATTTTACCTTACACCACAAATCCTTCCCTAGGAGAACCTATATCTGTGCAAGACACAACTAAAATTCTGAATTCATTTGGGGTCTGTACTAATGTTAGGTAGAATGAGGTTTTCACACCTGACAGCAGATTTTTGTTGACATTAAGGGACAGCAAAATCCTAACTTGTTCATTTGAGCTTGCTGCATGATTGTGCAAGTGATAGAATTAGACAGCAATTGGTTTATGTGGGACTGTATTAGATGGATCAGGAAATGGATTCAATAGACTTTGAATCATAGGGCCCCCATACCTAACAGGAAATGCAAAGCTACTGGGAAGTGAATGCACTTCGGTTTTGATTTGACAAGACATTTATAAAGCTTGTAGAGGGCCGCCTGGGGTATGCTGTCCACACAATTGCGCTGCACTTCTCACAAGTCTTTAAGGAAGCTAAAAGGCAGTGTGGGAAAACAATGGCAGCACAACATCAAAGAGCAGTCAATTAAAGTGACAAAAAAGCCCAAGGGTAAAAGCCTGCTGCCTCGCTCGCACACAAGTCCCAAGCACAAAGAGCCCTGGAGGAATGACAGTTGCCTTTCCACCACAATGCACAGCAAGCGGGGAGACACACATTCAGTTCTGGCTTAATGTTCCAAGTTGCACTTCTAGGCCTGCCCAAGACTTTGTATGGCATGAAAACATGCCACTATTATAGGTGAACTTCATAGGTGAGACATGATACAGCCGGTAGATGGAGAAACATCTTGAGTATTTAGACTTCAGAGGTTTTGAGACTAATTCAGGATAACTCTTCTTATATTTTCATGAGAATCAAGCAGGAGCTACTAACCTTAGAATAGCTGACTGTGGCTCATCTTAGCAATGAGTGACAGCTAGCTTGATTTGTGTATCCCAAAGGGAACTGAGGGGTTTAAGCAGATCTGTGTGGGAACATGGATTATGGGGACTTAAAGAGAGATGGTACCTGGAGGAAAATTGGATTAGGAATGGATATTTTAGATGGGAAAAACATGACTCATGCAGATAGCCTTTACTTTATGGGAGGGAGAATGAGGATGCCGAACTTGGGAAAGTTACTTTTTAAAACTACAACTCCAGGAATCCCCCAGGATTTATTGGCTGGGGGATTTTGGAAATTTGAGGGCTTGTCTACACTGGCTGCTAAATCCACAATCAGCCCAAAGCAAAAATGCTCTTGACTGACTCTAGAGGCATCAACATGCACCCTGCCAAACCTGCTGGGTACCATCTTGGTGCCCACATGGTCCAGCTAGTTTATTGAGAAGGTAGTTGCCCTCCAACTCCAGGTGGTGTTGGATAACACACACTTCTTTGACCCATTTCAAATTGGCTTCAGGGCAGGATACAGAGTTGAGACTGCTATGGTCACCTTAGTGGAAGATCTTTGTCTTAACACTGACAAGAGGTCTCTGTTGCTGCTTCTAGGCAGAAAAAACAAAATGCAAAGATACAGAATGAGGGATGCCTGGCTTGAGAGCAATATGTGTGAAAAAGATCTTGGAGTCCTCATGTACAACAAGTTAAACATGAGCCAACAATGAGATGTGATGGCAAAAAAAGCCAATGGGATTTTGGCCTGCATCAATAGGAGCATAGTGTCTAGATCTAGGGAAGTCATGCTCTATTCTGCTTTGGTTAGACCACACCTGGAATATTGTGTCCAGTTCTGGGCACCACAATTCAAGAGAGATATTGACAAGCTGGAATGTGTCCAGAGGAGAGTGACTAAAATGATCAAGGATCTGGAGAACAAGCCCTATGAGGAGTGGCTTAAGGAGCTGGGCATGTTTAGCCTGAAGAAGAGAAGGCTGAGAGGAGATATGCTAGCCATGTATAAATATGTGAGAGGAAGCCACAGGGAGGAGGGAGCAAGCTTGTTTACTGCTTCCATGGAGACTAGGACGCGGAACAATGGCTTCAAACTACAAGAAAGGAGATTCCATCTGAACATGAGGAAGAACTTCCTGACTGTGAGAGCCGTTCAGCAGTGGAACTCTCTGCCCTGGAGTGTGGTGGAGGCTCCTTCTTTGGAAGCTTTTAAACAGAGGCTGGATGGCCATCTGTCAGGGGTGATTTGAATGCAATATTCCTGCTTCTTCACAGGGGGTTGGACTGGATGGCCCATGAGGTCTCTTCCAACTCTTTGATTCTATGATTCTAGATTTCTCAGTGGCTTTTGATAATATCAATCATGGAATCCTTCTGGAAAGCCTGGAGGGGTTGGGTATCAGAGGCACTGTGTTGCAGTGGTTCTAGATGGTGGTGCTTGGGGATAGCTGCTCCTCAAAAAAAGAGCTGTTATATGGCATCCCACAAGGTCTTCTCAGTGGTGGCCCCTTGGCTGTCGAATTCCCTTCCTAGGGATATTTGATAGGCCCCCTCCCTCCTGACTTTCCAGAAAAAAGTAAAAACCTGGCTCTTCGAACAAGCTTTTGGAAATGCAGCGTAATAAATAAACACAGTACTATAAGAGCGAACACGGAATGGCTTAAGTGATGCTAATGGAAAACGAGTTTTACTGGAAGACATTGATGATTATAGTCTTAATGGTTTTTATGAATTTTTATTATGTTTTGTTAAATGTTTTTAATGGTAGTTATGTATGTTGTGGCATTGAATTGCTGCCAATTTGTAAGCCACCTTGAGTCGCCTTCCGGCAGAGAAAGGCAGGATAGAAATACTGTAAAAAAGGTGTCATTCTCTCCTCAATGTTTTTCAATAGTTACATGAAATTGCTGGCAGAGATCATCCATAGGCATGGGGGAAGGTGTTATCAGTATATTTATGACACCCAAATATATTTCTCCATGCCTTCAAAATCAGCTTCAGCTAAGGATAGCATGTCACCTCTGAATGAATGCCTGGAGGAGGTAATGGCCTGAATGACAAAAAACAAATTGAAACTGAATCCAGACAAAACAGTGGTGCTTGCCATCAAGGGTCCTAATCTGGGGATGGAGGTGTGTCTACTAGTTCTGGATGGGGCTACATTCCCCTGAAAAACTGTGTTCGCAGCTTGGGACAAGGGCTCTTGGATTCATCTCTTCAAATGGGTGAGACTTACTAAAAATACAGAGACTTTGTGAGGACCCCCAGGAGTTAATTCAGGCTGAATTAGTTTTTATGCCCATGTAGACTCGCCCTTACTCCAAATGCTTGTATGGTACTTTTCTAAGCTCTTGGAACTAACAAAATGAAGTCAACAGTGACAAATGCAAGATACTCCACTTTGGCAGAAAAAATGAAATGCAAAGATACAGAATGGGTGATGCCTGGCTCAAGAGCAGTACGTGTGAAGAAGATCTTGGAGTCCTCGTGGACAACAAGTTAAACATGAGCCAACAATGTGATGTGGCGGCAAAAAAAGCCAATGGGATTTTGGCCTGCATCAATAGGAGCATAGTGTCTAGATCTAAGGAAGTAATGCTACCCCTCTATTCTGCTTTGGTTAGACCACATCTGGAATATTGTGTCCAATTCTGGGCACCACAATTCAAGAGAGATATTGACAAGCTGGAATGTGTCCAGAGGAGGGCAACTAAAATGATCAAGGGTCTGGAGAACAAGCCCTATGAGGAGCGGCTTAGGGAACTGGGCATGTTTAGCCTGAAGAAGAAAAGGCTGAGAGGACATATGATAGCCATGTATAAATATGTGAGAGGAAGCCACAGGGAGGAGGGAGCAAGCTTGTTTTCTGCTTCCTTGGAGACTAGGACGCGGAACAATGGCTTCAAACTACAAGAGAGGAGATTCCATCTGAACATGAGGAAGAACTTCCTGACTGTGAGAGCCGTTCAGCAGTGGAACTCTCTGCCCCAGAGTGTGGTGGAGGCTCCTTCTTTGGAGGCTTTTAAGCAAAGGCTGGATGGCCATTTGTCAGGGGTGATTTGAATGCAATATTCCTGCTTCTTGGCAGGGGGTTGGACTGGATGGCCCATGAGGTCTCTTCCAACTCTTTGATTCTATGATTCTATGATTATGTACGTCAATAGTAGTTATGATGCAACCTCTATTATTTTTGAGGCTATAGGTCTCCTTGCACTAATTTTATTTCTTCAAATTGTTCAGACTCATGTCATAAAACTCCAGTTTTGTTTTCTAAAAGTGGGGTACACAGATCCCTGTGGTAGATAAATTAAAAAACATATAGTTATGTGGTCCAGGTGTAATAAGCAACTAGGATTGGGCCATACAATTCTTAGACTAAATACATTAAAAGGCCAGCTCTTGAGTCCTCCCTAGAACTCCTCATCAGACTGAGCATTGCAACACCTGAATATGAGGAAGAGAAGAGAAGAAGCAAAGCCACAAATAATCCTGGTGAGATGCTGTGGCCACAAGATCTGGAATCCCAACATGTGGGTGAAGAATTAGTGTATGTCAGGAACAGGAGACAAAAAGAAGACTGGCTGACCAAAGTGCTAGAGATTATGAACATGGACAGACTTAACTATTGGCTTTCATTTAACTAAGAAAGAAACCACTGGGACCTTGTAAAAGACTACATAAAACAGGTGAAAATAGATCTCATCTGCCGAAGACATTCAATCTTAAGGGAAAAAGAAGACGTAGGGGAAGCAGAACAATTATAACATAGTATTAATTCCAAATAAACTTAAAGTCCATCAAAAGCAAGAAGGAAGTCAACAAATACTATCTTTTCTTTTCTTTTTTTACAGTTTTTAGAGTTTCAAATTTTTCAAATTTTTCTTTTTCTTTTCCCCCTCTTTCTTTCCTGTTTTTCTTTTCTCTTTTTCTCTCTTTTCCTTACTTTCTATACAAGCAAATGTTCTCCCACTTTCAATGTAAAGGAAATACTATCTTTAGATTTCTTTTTTTTCATTTTCTTTATTTCACATGATAAAATTTCAATATTTTTTTGAAAGATTAGCTTGAAGGATGTTAGCTGTCAGGACATTACTCTAGTTTCTCTTTAGCCAGGGTTTCCAGAGTCTGGCTAACAAGGTCAAAAAGAGGGACTGTTACTAGAAGCACAACATGATCAGGGAAAGGCTTAATTTCCTCCTTGCAATACTGAGTCTGCTTCTGCACAGTTTACATTTTAGTGAAATGCAACATAAAACCCATCTGGGCCACATGATGATGTTTTTTTTAATGTGGATGAGGGGGAAGACCATGGATCTCAAATAATAGTTCTGCTCCCTCCCCCCATTAAATCTTCTTTCAGCTCCCAAATTTCTCTGACTTCCAAGAGTGATGCTCCTGTTAAAAGATTTCAGGTTTGGTGAGCATGTTCGGACTCCCGTTGTTCCAAACTCAACCCTCTTGGGACCAAGTTATGCAACAATGCTAACTGAAGGTTGAGAGCAAATAAACCATACATTCACTTTACATACTTTCTGCTTCTTAAGCCTTTGGGGAGCAAGTTTTCAAGTAGCATATCAGCTAGTTTCTACATTGTGTCTAAAAGCCTAAGTGGAGTCCCTTGTTCAGATTACAACTTTCTCTTATGCATCTGTGAGAATGGTTCTTAATGGATATATGCTTCAGTTCATCATCTATAAGATAGGTGCAATCCGGGAAGAGCTATGGCAGATGGCAAAATGGAAGTAAGGCCCCCAAATAAGAACTCTGCCCTCCTCCAGTGTACACATTTCTGGCATTCATTAATGTAGTACCTCCACAGCCTTCCACATTTGCTGGGATTAGGAGCACAAGACCCCCGTGGAAGTGAAAAACCATGAATATAGGGGTCTTCTTTTAAACTAGAGGGAATACCTCTTTTGGAAGTCTTAATGGTGGGATTCTTATATTTATTCCCCCTTCCCATTGCTACACACCTATTTATCCCTAACATCCAGAGCCAGCCCTGGGGGATTTTCCTTTCTAATTCTCAGGCATCAAAACAGCTCAATTTATTTTAGGTATATGTATTGACGTGAAAAGCAGAGCAGCTATAATTTGTTTGGTTTCTTCAGAGGGAAACATTTATTTGGCTGGTCCGATTGAAAATGTCCCTTGAGAAATATAAATTGCTTTTAAAATAATAATAATAATAATAATAATAATAATACTTTATTTATAGGCTGCCCTATCTCCCCAAGGGGACTCACCATGCAATCATTCTGATTTGGCAGAGACTGTCACCCCCACCTGAAAGGGAAAAGGCATCAAAATAGAATACAGAAGAGCACAACTAATTCCCAGTTCAATATGTATTGTTGGGAACTGCGAAACAATTAACTTGTACAACCATTCCTCTACATTTGTGGGTTGGCATCTTTAATTATTCATGGACTTGATTAAATTGTTCTCTGTAGGAATCTCTAGATCAGGCATGGGCAAATTTCAGCCCTCCAGGTGTTTTGGACTCCAATTCCCACAATTCCCAAGAGCCTCAGCCCCCCCCCCCCCAGCCATTTAAGCAGCTGAGGGGGGGAGGGGGGAGGAAGGGATCTTAGGAATTGTGGGAGTTGGAGTCCAAAACACCTGGAGGTCCGAAATTTGCCCATGCCTGATCTAGATCCTCCAGTGTAACTCTGATGGTCAACTTTCTCCAGTCACACTGGAAGACCTACAGATTTCAATGCAATCCTATGGACAGCTTCCAGTGGAAGTTGGCCATAGAATTCTGCTGGAAGAAAATTAGCCATTTCTTAATTCACAGTTTTTCTCCTTCGTGAGAGTCCTGTGCCCTAAGTCCAGAAAATGTGGAGGGCTGACTATAAACCACTGCCCATTCTACTGTCCAGGCACTAGACTGCCGATAGGCCTCTTCAAGGCTGAGCCTGCTCTTTTTTTCTGATGGATTTTTATTTTTAAACCTGCCTTGTACTCTACAGCTCTTCAACCAATGGACATTTTCAAATAGAAAAATAAAATCCCTTATATAGCCCTTCAGATGCCTAGCCTTTGTGATAGAGAACTCAGCTCTATAAATCCATATGGGTGCTCTGTTGAACTGATATACAGCACATTTACCCTTCTCTTGCTTGAGCTGTAAATACAGCCCTGCTGTCCACTGTTATGTGCTCAGAACAGAAAAAAAAGGTTGGACTAGAGTTTGTATATGCTGAATATCCCTAATCTGAAATGCTTCGGACCAGAAAGTGTTTTGGATTTCAGATTTTTACAGATTTTGGGACACGTGCATTTGCATACACATACAATATCTTGAATGTGATATTTCATGTCCAAACATGAAATCAATGTATGTTTCACATATTAAGTCCAGAACACCTTTCCACCCAGCATCAAATAGAGTCCAGTAATTACTAACTACAGAAGTTTATTTACAAAAGGCATATACAAAAGTTAAAAAGTAAAAAGATCAATAGTCTAAGATTGTAATGTCCATGAAATCCAAAGTAACAAGAAATATGAATTCCACAGTAGCAAAATACATGAAATCCAGAATAACAATAATCCATGAAATCCAGACTACGGTTCTGGCCCAGCTTACTTGTCCGAACGTATCTCCTTCTACGTCCCACCTTGCAGTTTAAGATCATCCCGGGAGGCCCTGCTCTCGGTCCCTCCAGCTTTGCAAATGCGTTTGGCAGGGACGAGAGACAGGGTCTTCTCGGCAATTGCCCCCCGTCTGTGGAACTCACTTACCAGCAAGATAAGGTTGGCTTCATCCCTCCTGTCTTTTAGGAGGAAATTGAAATCATGGTTCTGGGACCAGGCTTTTGGACAACGGGTATAACAGCACTTTGGATGTGGAATTGGACTGAAATGGTGATATGACTGACAATAATGCTTTTAATTGTTTTAATTAATGTTTTATCTATTGTTTTAAATTGCTGTTATATTGTTGTATCTGTTTATTTGTTATGGCATCAAATTGTTGCTGAGTGTAAGCCGTCCTTAGTCCCCTCTGGGGGTTGAGAAGGACGGGGTAGAAATGCTGGAAATAAATAATAAATAAACAAGGTACATGACAATCCAAAATTTTGTATTTATTTCGGGTGCTTTTACCCCGCCCTTCTCAACCCCCGAAGGAGGACTCAGGGTGGCTTACAAAAAAGGCACAATTAGATGCCTATACAAATTACACATAATATACAAAAACATGGTTAAAAGCAATTATCACAGTTAAAACAATCAAACAACCAGAACATACCACATCATATAAAACATCATATAAAACCATTCTCGTGATCAGCGTTTTGTCTTTCAGAGTTCCATAGATCTAATCCATTAATCATTTCCTAGTCATCGTCAAAGTTCTTTCTTTATCTGCCCGGTTGTCCGAATGCCAAGTCCCAGATCCATGTTTTTAGTTTTTTCCTAAAGGAAAGGAGCGATGTTGCAGATCTAATTTCCCCGGGGAGTGAGTTCCACAGGTGAGGGGCCACCACTGAGAAGGCCCTGCTCCTCGTCCCCGCCAATCTCACTTGTGATAGAGGCAGGGTCGAGAGCAGGGCCTCCCCAGAAGATCTTAGCTTCCGGAGTGGGACGTAGAGGGAGATCCGTTCGGACAGATACACTGGACCGGAACCGTATAGGGTTTTGTAGGTCAAAACCAGCACTTTGAATTGTGCTCGGAACTGGATCGGCAGCCAGTGGAGCTGACACAACAGGGGGGTGGTGTGCTCTCTGTATGACACCCAGGTGAGTAGTCTGGCTGCCTCCTGCTGGACTAGTTGGAGTTTCCAAGCAGTCTTCAAAGGCAACCCCACGTAGAGTGCGTTGCAGTAATCTAATCGGGATGTAACAAGAGCGTGGACCACCGTGGCCAGATCCGACTTCCCAAGGTATGGGCACAGCTGGTGCACAAGTTTTAATTGTGCAAAAGCTCTCCTGGCCACCGCCGAGACCTGGGCTTCCAGGCTCAGCGATGAGTCCAGGATCACTCCCAAGCTGCGAACCTGCATCTTCAGGGGGAGTGTAACCCCATCTAACACAGGCTTTGTTAATGCAGTATGCATTATTTCTTCAGTTTTTTTGCCTGTTGCCTGAGAGTTTCAGTTAACCGAAAGTCTACTGTATGTTGCATTGTGTTTGGGCATCCTAACGTTTGTGTCAGAGTTGTGAATTTTGCTATTGTGCAGTGCTCTGTGTCACCTAGATATTGGTATGTCACATAATGGTGCTAAATGTTTACATACCGCATCTCTGTGTGTAGATATTCATGTTATGCTGATGGGATTTTTGATTGGGAGACTGGATTGGGAGACTGGGTGAAAGGGAAAGGGAACAAAAGATAATTAGGGATACTCTTAGGCATAAAAAGGCTCCCAGATTGAGGATACCACTCCAACAAGCAGCCTTGAATGTTGGCATTGCTCCCTGTGTTTTGCAGAGAGGTTATCGGTGAGCTTCACCTTAAATACTGCCAGGGCTCTCAATACTTCCTTATGAGTGGCAGCTTGCAACTCATAACTTACTTGCCAATTGTTTCCCTTTGCTTCCATCTGTCTCTGCTGAGCAGTTATACATGGATTTGTAGTGCATCACATGGTATTTTTTTAAAGCTTTCGTTAAATTGGATTTCTTTCCCACTCTCCGGCTCCCAATCTCGCAGGCAGATTTGCCGGAATCCTTTTGAGATATGACATTGCATTATTGTAAAAGCTCAAGCGCTCGTATCTTTGCGGCTTGCTGGGTCACCATGGACTACATATGAGGATTAACATCAGCATGGCCCTCGAGCGATTTATAAAGACAGACTGGATTTTACCAAATACTGTAAACAAATCATCGAGATCTTCCTCTCTGTTTTCTTTGCTCTGTTCCTTGTGCTCATCAGTCACCGAGGTCTCTCAAATACACAGTTTGCTTTGAAGAATGTTAAGAGGAATGATAAAATTATTAAAATCTCTCTTTCTCTCTTTTTCACACATAGATCAGAGAGACCTTTGTGGGGCTCACTACCAGAAAGGGAAATGGTATGGATTTTTCTACATTTTGCCTGGAACCGTTTTCAACACAAGCATAATTTCAAGGCTTAAAGTAAAGTTTTATGTGCTGG
Organism: Anolis sagrei; assembly: GCF_037176765.1. Taxonomy (NCBI): domain Eukaryota; kingdom Metazoa; phylum Chordata; class Lepidosauria; order Squamata; family Anolidae; genus Anolis; species Anolis sagrei. The sequence goes on from NC_090021.1 coordinate 331,309,484, forward strand.
GAGTCCTTTTGACTGTATACATTCTCTGTGTTTTCATCTGAACTTGCAAAAGAAGTGTCCACAATGCTGAAAATCCACCCCCCAAATCATCTCAGGACTTTAGAGAGCTTCTTTAAAGCTCTGACTAAAACCTGGAGCAGATTTCAACACTCATATTGATACAGAAGCTCCAAGCTGCCATTACGACTATGCCTGTGCCGTCGCGCCTGGGGGTTATTATTCTTAATGAAGGAGGCATGGATGTGGCATCTTTCCCCAGGGGATTGCTTCTTGCCCTCCTATAGGAAATTGGAACTCTCAAAGACCAAAACACAACAGATAACTCGAAATGGTATTTATTGTTCACAATGAGTTATCTTTCTCGGGCATAAACTTGATGTTTCAACAGGGATAAAGAAAATATACTTTACAATCTTTGAAGTCCAAGGAGTTGGCAGCTGAGAAGCCTTTCCAAGTTTCCTCTTTCTCAATGCCTGTGAATGCCGGAGCAAACCACAACCCCAGTTCAGATTGCCTATGTTTGAAGACTCAGGATCTTCCTTTGGTGCCAAAAGAACCGATTTGAAGGCGCTTGAGACTTCCAACGTCGTTCAGGTTGGTCTGAACATGAAGCACAAGTCTCAAGGGTAAAAACCTCAGAACTGGTGCTGAGAGGTAATTTAATCAGGGTCTTTTAGAGTCAAGTCTCTTACTCACGTCCATCTGGTAGAAACTCTGATGGCAGAATGAAAAGAAAGGAAGCACTCCCCTCCTGCAGGAAGAGGTGGAGCCAAACAGTACTGATTGACAGCTATAAGTAACAAATCCATACAACTATACATAATCAGGGTAAAAAGGCAGGATTAAGCATGATACAACAGTTTAAATCTTGCAACTAACAGTTCTACACATAGGTGGCGCCACTCACGCCATCACAACGCCTGCTTATCATGTCTTCATAAAGCAAGTGGAAGAACTGAAACGTTTCATTTTAAATAAAATGTCGCAAGGGCCAAAATGGTCAAACTCCAATCAGAGGACTTGTGAGTGCTTAAAAGTGCTTTTAGGGTGCATCTATGAAACCAATTTAATGCAGCTTGGCAGCACTTTAACTGTCATGGCTCAAAGCTATGGAATCCTGGAAGTACTAGTTTCATAAGGCACCAGAAGCCTTTGGCAGAGAAGGCAAAATAAATAAATAAATACAACCCCCATGATTCCATAACACTGAGCCATGGTGGTTAAAGTGGTGTCTAACTGCATTAATTTAATGGGGTAGATTCTAGGCCTGGGTAACAACGCAAAAAATTGTTTCTAAAATCGATTTGTATTTGGGGTTTTTTTTTGTTTCAATATTTAAAATAATTACAAAATTTTCCTTTTAAAAAGTTCGATATTTACGAAATTTCGTAAATGGTAAAAAATTAATGAATCGATTTCCGAAACAATAACGAATCGATTCGTTAATGGTGGACGCGACCGCGAAATACGCTAAAAAACCTCCAGAAACTTCTGAAGCTTCCCTCTCCCTCTGTTCTTGACTGTTGGTGTGATATTATAATTTTTTTTCACTAATTAAACCATAAAACTGGCCCAGACATGCGGAAATAATAACGAAACGACCTCGGAACAATAACGAAACGAATACAATAACGAAATACGAAGCATTTACAAAACGTGTTTAAAAATTCGTTTTTTTTAATGATTGCTCCAGAATGGTTCGTTATCGTTTTGTAATTGGAAAAATTAACGAATTACGAATTAACGAAACGAAAACGCCCAGGCCTAGTAGATTCACTTTTAAAGTTCTGCAATTCTAGCCTGGTTTGTGTAACCATGCTTGGAGTGGTGAATTAGAGTTGCCACCGTTTTTTCCCTGACACACTTTTTGTCCTTTTAACAGCATTGTGGGTCGGGCTGTAGCACAGCTGGTTAATTGTTAGCAGCAATAGATCACTGCTGACCAAAAGGTGGCAAGTTCAAAGCCTGAGTTGGATTGAGCACCCGACTGTTAAGCCTAGCTTACTATCCACTTAAGCAGTTAGAAAACAGCTGAGCTGTGAGCAGAGAAATTAGGGGAGGTATTTTACGCCACCATAAAAATGCTGGTGATAAAAGAACAAGGAGGAAATACTATGCTCAAAAGGGCTTGCCGTCCTAGTGGATAAAGTGATAGCACACCCCCCCCCCCCCCGGTGACCGGAATTGAGCATAACCTCCAGTTGGAAAATACCAAGACACCTCTATCTGTCTGTCTGCCTGTCTTGCATGTCTAAAAATGACACTGAATGTTTGCAGTGTATGTGTGCCTTGTGATCCGCCCTGAGTCCCCTTTGGGGTGAGAAGGGTAGATTATAAATACTGTAAATAAATAAACAAGGACTTCTGTACCAGAAAAAAAATCCAAGTGCTGCTGTAGCAGAACTTAAATATTTATAAGGCATCAAAAGGGGTGCCAGCCCATGTATGAGAAATACCTTGTGCACTTATTAGAAGTCTTATTAGTCTGGATCAATAAGCAAAGGGATCTTGCAGATACTTTGGGACTGAGAGAAAGAAGAAATGTTTTTATTGAGGATTTACTGATTTATGTTTTTATTGTTGTTGTTATGATTTTATGGATGTTAATGTTTTAAATTGTATTTGTATTTGTGGCATTGAATTTTGCCTTGTAAACTGCTTCGAGTCGCCACAAGGCTGAGAGGGGCACTATACATATAAAGTAAATAAGTAAATAAATAAATAAGTTGGTAGCACTAACTTTCATAGACTTAAGTCTACCTCAGATGCCCGAAGTGAAGTGCCATCATACAGATTCAGATTCACTTTAAAATGTAAGGCTTGAATTGGTGATACCCAAATAAAATCTCTAGAGTAGAGATACAGTGAGCTCACAGGTTGATGCCTGCCCTAAAGCTTGGAAAAGTGTTGTTATGTGAGCTGCAGTATAAAACCGCCCCAACAACTCAAATCCATGGTAACACAACAGGTTAAACCACTAGCTGCAGAACACTTGCTGACCAGAAGGTTAGCAGGTTGAGCTCCCACTGTTAACCCTAGCTTCTGCCAAACTAGCAGTTCAAAAACATGCAATGTGTGTAGATCAATAGGTACCGCCTCAGTGGGTAGTTAAAAGGCCTGCAAAACACAACCAGGAGAGTCTATGAACAACAGGCTCCTCAGCATGGAAAAATGGAACAAGAGCACCTCCCCATGGCTAGAGTTGAGCTTGTCCTCCAGATGCTGGAGATGGAAAGGGAAACCTTTGTCTTTGTTTGTGTATTGTATGTCATTGTTGTTACTGTATAAAAGGCATTGGATGTTTGCCTATATCTGTGTATACTGTAATCCACTCTGAGCCCACTCAGGGAGATAGAGCAGAATATGTTGTTGTTGTTCATTCGTTCAGTCGTTTCCGACTCTTAGTGACCTCATGGACCAGCCCACGATAGAACTCCCTGTCGGCTGTCACCACCCCCAGCTCCTTCAAGGTCATTATTATTATAATGTAATAATAATAATAATAATAATAGTAATAATAATAATAATAATTTAAAACCCACCCTCTATCCTTAAATTCAGATGAGCAGCCCTTATGTATAAGGAGAGAGCTAGTACCCACGACAAAGCCACACTATCATTGCAAAAGACCGTATGCCTCTAACAGATCAAGATCTGCTGAGCTAATTTGACACCATTTCCTCCTCCTTTTTTTCAATGACTTCACACTCCAGATAAAATACAAGATCGACACAGGATCTTCTGCCATACGATCCCCTTGGCAGCAAAGCTGCTGCCAACGCTGCTCCTCTTGCTTCTTTACACTGCTCCAGAGTCCACCATGACTAATTAATTAACACGGAAAGTGTCCCTCAATTACTGTTCCACTGGATACTTAAATAATATAACCATTTATAATGGAAAGCAAGGTGTGGGACAAGGCTGGCATTCAGAGATAGACACTCCATTCCTTTCATTGCATGTAAAACGCAAATGAATACATCCAGCAATGGATTGCTGTGCATTTTCCAGGCTGTATGGCCATGTTCCAGAAGCATTCCCTCCTGATGTTTCACCCACATCTATGGCAGGCATCCTCAGAGGTTGTGAGGTGTGTTGGAAAATAGCATTTTTTGTAATGCTCATGCAGAAATAATCATGATAACAATTATTATTATTTAAACTGTTTTGAACTGAATATGAGTGGTTTGAACTTGAACGTTAAGTGGAGTTGTTTTAATTCAATCTTTACAGCGAGCCCTTGCTCCCCATAAATACCAAAATTCATGGATGCTCAAGTCTCATCATACACAATGGGGTAGAAAAGAAATATATTTAATGGCAAAAACAAGATTTGCTTTTTTGGAATTGTTGTTGTTGCTAGAATATTTCTAAGTCATGGATGTTTGAATTTAGGGATAGAGACTTTTTTTTTTTTTGGTATTACAACTCACAAAAGGCACTATTCCAAGCTCTGCAGCTGGCAGCAATCTGTGAGCTCACCATATCTCTACTCTAAAGATTTAATTTGCATATCACAAGCCTTACATTTTAAAGTGAATTTGTATGATGGTACAGTAGTGCTGTTTTGGTGGTTATACGGCATGCTTACATTCTGCTGCCAATATTCAGTTTTGGTACATGATAAGAGAGGATATTCCAGCCTGGATATATTCAGTGTGCCACTTAGGCTATGTAATGTGCATTGTGGTTGGTATTTTAAGATAAAGAAGCAAATAACATGCCAGTGGGTGGAATGAATAAGGGCCACAATGGTACAATGGGTTAAACCCTTGTGCTGCTAAACTGCTGACCTGAAGGTTAGCAGTTTGAATCCATGGGACAGGGTGAGCTCCTGCTGTTAGCCCAGTTCCTGCCAACCTAGTGGTTCGTAAACATGCAAATGTGAATAGATAAATAGGTATCACTTTGGTGGGAAAGGCATAAGATGCTCCAAGCAAACATGCCAGTCACACGACCAGGAGGTGACAATGCAGGTTCCTTGGCTTGGAAATGGAGAACATCACCTCCTCCAGAACCAGAGATGAGGACTGCCTCCAAGCCAAAAATGAAAGGAGAAGCCTCTGAATTTGTTTGTATTTGTTTGTCTCATTGTACGGCCTATGCAAGTAAAAAGATAAGTGTAGTTTTAATGTGCAGGGTTTTTGGGTTTTTTTTACATTTGTGGGGGTCCTTTGCTTCTAATCCCTATGAAAATGGAGGGTCTACTGAATTAGGGTTGCTGGATTGAAAACTGGAAAGGACTCTTTTCCCTTTAAGAAGAGGAAATTTCAAGAGATATTGCCTGTCATGCAACCATGTAACAAGCAAAGCAACACCTTCTGAAATTCCTTTATCTGTTGTTGTTCATTCGTTCAGTCGTCTCCGACTCTTCGTGACATCATGGACCAGCCCACGCCAGAGCTCCCTGTCAGCCGTCACCACCCCCAGTTCCTTCAAGGTCAGTCCAGTCACTTCAAGGATGCCATCCATCCACCTTGCCCTTGGTCAGCCCCTCTTCCTTTTACCTTCCACTTTCCCCAGCATAATTGTCTTCTCTAGGCTTTCCTGTCTCCTCATGATGTGACCAAAGTACTTCAACTTTGTGTCTAGTCTCCTTTCCTCCAATGAGCAGTCGGGCTTTATTTCCTGGAGGATGGACTGGTTGGATCTTCTCGCAGTCCAAGGCACTCTCAGCACTTTCCTCCAACACCACAGCTCAAAAGCATCGATCTTCCTTCGCTCAGCCTTCCCTAAGGTCCAGCTCTCACATCCGTAGGTTACTACAGGGAATACCATGGCTTTGACTATGCGTATCTTTGTTGCCAGTCTGATGTCTCTACTCTTTACTATTTTATCGAGACTGGACATTGCTCTCCTCCCAAGAAGGAAGCATCTCCCGATTTCCTGGCCACAGTCTGCATCTGCAGTAATCTTTGCACCTAGAAATACAAAGTCTGTCATGGCCTCCACAAAATTTCTCCCTCTATTTTCCAGTTGTCAATCATTCTTGTTGCCATAATTTTGGTTTTTTTGATGTTTAGCTGCAACCCAGCTTTTGCGCTTTCTTCTTTCACCTTGATTAGAAGGCTCCTCAGCTCCTCCTCGCTTTCGGCCATCAGAGTGGTGTCATCTGCATATCTGAGGTTGTTAATGTTTCTTCCAGCAATTTTCACCCCAGTTTTGCATTCCTCAAGCCCCGCACATCGCATGATGTGTTCTGCATACAAGTTAAAAAGGTTGGGTGAGAGTATGCAGCCTTGCCGTACGCCTTTCCCAATCTTGAACCAGTCTGTTGTTCCGTGGTCAGTTCTGACTGTTGCTACTTGGTCCTTGGACACCATCCTATCGGGGATACCTAAGGAGGACAAAATCATCCTCCTGGGGGACTTCAATGCAAGAGTCGGGCGAGACTTCGACCTGTGGCCAGGGACCATCGGAAAAGACGGGGTTGGAAACAGCAACTCAAATGGCATCCTGCTTCTCACCAAATGTGCAGAGCACAACCTTGTCATCACCAACACGCTCTTCCGCCAGAAAAACAAGTTCAAGACATCATGGAAGCACCCCCGGTCAAAGCATTGGCACCTCTTAGACTATGTAATCACACGCGCCAGAGACCGCCGTGACGTGCTCCTCACAAGAGCCATGACAGGTGCTGACGACTGTTGGACTGACCACAGGCTAATTCGATCCTCGATGGCTCTCAAGATTGCCCCAAGCGCAGACTCCAAGGAAGGAAGACAAGGCGCAAAATGAACACCCAAGCCCTTCAGGAGCCCTCCAGGCGAGCCCATCTCCAAACAGCACTCAAGGACCATCTACCCACAGTACACCCCGAAAATGTCGAGGAACATTGGAACAAACTGAAGACCTCCATCATCCAAGCCTGCGAAGAAACTATTGGATACCAAGCCAAGAAACATCAAGACTGGTTTGATGAAAATGACATCGAGATCCAACAGCTAATTGACAAGAAAAGGAAAGCCTTCCAAGCATGGCAGAGAGACATCAACTGTGTTGCTAAGAAAAAGATCTATGCCAGTGCAAAAGCTGAGGTCCAAAGAAGGAAAGAGAACTCAAGAACATCTGGTGGACAAAGAAGGCTGAAGAAATCCAACACCTGGCAGATACCCATGATGCTCAGGGATTCTTCAAAGCCACAAAGGTCATCTATGGACCAAGAAACCATGGGATACAGCCTCTACGCTCATCAGATGGAACCAAACTCCTGAAGGATCAAAACTCAATTGCACTACGTTGGAAAGAACACTACCAAAGCCTCCTGAACTGCAGCTCCAATGTGGCCGAAGAGGTCCTCTCACAAATCCCGCAACAACAAACCAGGGACGAGCTTGCAGCACTGCCTAGTTTGGAAGAAGTCAGCAATGCCATCAGCCAACAGAAGAATAACAAAGCCAGTGGACCAGATGGGATCCCTGCTGAAATCTTTAAAGAGGGAGGACCTGAGCTGATCTTCACTGCAAGACAGCTCCAAGAAAAATGCAGAGAACAAAACCAACCTCTGTACATGGCATTCATCGACCTTGCAAAGGCATTCGACACAGTGAATCGCAGCTCTCTCTGGACCATCCTCCACAAAATCGGGTGCCCAAACAAATTTGTGAACATCCTGCGGCTCCTCCACGATGACATGATGGCAACAGTCTTGGACAGCAGTGGCTCCCAAAGTGACCCATTTAAGGTGGAATCAGGTGTCAAACAGGGATGTGTTATTGCCCCAACTCTATTCTCCATCTTCATCGCTATGATACTTCACTTGTTGATGGGAAGCTTCCCACCGGAGTGGAAATAATCTATCGGACAGATGGCAAGCTATTCAACCTCAGCAGACTGAAAGCCAAAACCAAGGTTACAACAACAGCTGTTATAGAACTCCAGTATGCTGATGACAATGTCGTCTGTGCGCATTCAGAAGAAGATCTACAAGCCACTCTAAACACCTTTGCAGAAGCATATGAGAAGCTCGGCCTGTCACTGAACATTGAGAAAACCAAGGTGCTGTTCCAGCAGTCACCAGCCAATCCCTCTCCAATGCCAGTAATACAGCTTAATGGTGTCACATTAGAAAATGTGGACCATTTCCGCTACCTTGGCAGCCACCTCTCCACCAAAGTCAACATCGACGCCGAAATACAACACCGCCTGAGCTCTGCAAGTGCAGCATTTTCCAGAATGAAGCAGAGAGTGTTTGAGGACCGGGACATCCGTAGGGATACCAAGGTGCTTGTTTATAAAGCTATTGTCCTCCCAACCCTGCTATATGCCTGTGAGACGTGGACTGTCTACAGATGTCACATGCAGCTCCTGGAACGTTTCCATCAGCGCTGCCTCCGGAAAATCCTGCAAATCTCCTGGGAAGGCAAGCGGACAAACGTCAGTGTGCTGGAAGAAGCAAAGACCACCAGCATTGAAGCGATGGTCCTCCAACATCAACTCCGCTGGGCCGGCCACGTTGTCCGGATGCCTGACCACCGTCTCCCAAAGCAGTTGCTCTACTCCGAACTTAAGAACGGAAAACGGAACGTTGGTGGACAGGAAAAGAGATTTAAAGATGGGCTCAAAGCCAACCTTAAAAACTCTGGCATGGACACTGAGAACTGGGAAGCCCTGGCCCTTGAGCGCTCCAGCTGGAGGTCAGCTGTGACCAGCAGTGCTGCAGAATTCGAGGAGGCACGAGTGGAGGATGAAAGAGAGAAACGTGCCAGGAGGAAGGCGCGTCAAGCCAACCCCGACCGGGACCGCCTTCCACCTGGAAACCAATGCCCTCACTGCGGAAGAAGATGCAGAGCAAGAATAGGGCTCCACAGCCACATACGGACCCACAAGGAAATCCATAATGGAAGACCATCTTACTCGTCCAACGAGGGATCGCCTAAGTAAGTAACTTGGTCCTTTATCTACTCAGTCATAAATGGCATAAGAGCCCCCTTCAGTTTTCATTATAGCAACCCAAGAATGCTAGCTTCTTCCTTCTCTGTTTATTACCCTGGTTCCCAACCTTTATTTGACCAGGGAGCACTTTGATCAGAGACCACTTAACCAGGGACCACTTAACCAGGGACCACTTGACCAGGGACCACTTGACCAGGGAGCACTTTGGCGAGGGACCACTCTCCAACATTAGTACCAAAAGGGTTACGAATCAGTTTTTGGTCAACTTCATATTTGGTTTGGTTATTTGAGGTGCTGATGCAGAAAATTGCATTGTATAGACCACATCAACTCTAGTTTCTGATACAGGACATATGCCATCCAGTGGTCACCATCTGCTCATCCACAGAAAACCATATTTAATGGGCCTCAACACTATAAAGGTTTTTTGTGAGACCAGTCACTCTCATTGCAATGGTGTATTAATGGTGAGACCATGGACCATATTTTAGTTCTGGCGGGTCATTGGTGGTCCATGGACTGCAGGTTGGGAACCACTGGTTTAGTAGTTATAACTCAGTGAGGAGACATTTGGTTTTATGTTTCCCCTCATGGCATGAAGAGGGATGTGTCTTGAATATAGGCAGGGTGTATGGAGATAATTTTCAGTGCAAGGGGGCAGAAAGAAAAATGGGGGCAGGGGAGAGAAAAGTTTGGGCATTGGGCAGTAGAAAAGATATTCCAGTGGAAAAAATGTTTTCATTTTTACTGTCAAAATTAATGCATTCCAATTAGAAAATATGTCATGAAACTTCCAAAAGAGCAAATCAATTTAAACTACATTATTTTCTGCATGCAAAATAGTTGTGTAAGCTAAACGACAGTGACTAAGAGGTAAATACAAACTGTGCAAGTCATCTTGCTAGAATGACGTGAACAGTTCACAAAGTCTAATGTGCTGTGATTTCTCTACAAACTTGCTGAGATGCTGTCCGCATTGAATGCCTGTCTCAAACTGAAACACTTGGGAAAGCCATCTTGCACATGGCCAAATGCTAATTGGGAATGATGGCTTTTTGCCATGATGGTTAAAGAGGATTTCATTTGGAATGGGCTGTAATTTTGGGAGTTAACATTTAAAGTAACTTTCCCAACCTCTGTCACCAGCCTGACTGCTTTCACTCCTTGACCAGAGAATTGGGCCTTGAATGCTTCCATCTCAGTGTTCTAGAGGAACAAATTCCGCAACTATGTTCAGTACTTTGGATAGTTTCTGGAGGAAGCTACCAGCCATTAAGTGGATGACAAATAACCTAATTTATCAAGTTACTTGCCAATAAATCCAGTTACTCCCAATCCACATCCAAGACATTTTTTTTCTCTGATTCAGAGGTCACAGTAAGCTGAGATAGGAGAGCATAGGCAGCTTTGTGAATGAATGAGGGAATGATCTTGAAAGATAACCCTTTGAGCACATTCAGATTGCCTTTTGCCTCAGTAGAAAAGCAGGATTTATGTACTCATTATGTAGTCATTATGCAGGATTTATGTAGTCATTATTCTACCATGTTGTAAAGTTAACAGTCCATGGTTTAATTCTATTTTAGTGTTTATGTATTTTAGTTTTTAAGTTGCATATTGTATTATTTTCAGTATTTTTTGCTGCTTTAGTCTAAGAGAGAAAAGATGGGGTATAATAGATAGATAATAAAAACACTGCTAATAATACTAACATTACTGCTGCTGCTACTACTACTACTAATAATAATAATAATATGAGGATTTAAAGATCAAACTCTTTAAATACTGTGGCAGGCATGTAGCTGGGGGGGGGGGATTCTCATTGTGGTTCGCGAAAAGGCCTTACTGGTGCATTATTTAAACTGTTATGTTTATTCATATCATGATCTGATCACCATACTCAATATATCCCATGTGCATTTGGGTATTGGGGTAAGGATACAAAAGGTTTGCTAGGGTAGACCCTCTTTCACTCAGATTCAGCCCCCCCCCCCCAAACAAACTCACCCCCCCCCAATCAAAATCCTGGCTACGGGCCTGGACTGTGGCACAAGCCAGTCAAGGTGATTCCATTGGTGATCAGCACACTGGGTGCAGTGCCTAAAGACCTTGGCCTGCACTTAAACACAATCGGCGCTGACAAAATTACCATCTGCCAGCTTCAGAAGGCCACCTTACTGGGATTTGCACGCATTATTCACCAATACATCACACAGTCCTAGACACTTGGCAAGTGTCTGACATGTGATCCAATACAACAGCCAGCAGAGTGATCTTGTCTGCTGTGGACACGTCTTCTTGTGTTTCAAACAACAACAACAACAACAACAACATTATCTTTCACACTGAGTTTTCACTCCTATGATCACAGAGAAGCCTTATGCACTACACAATTATAGTGCTATTATTCCACTTTAACTGCCACAGTTCCATTGCATGGAATCTTGGGACTGGTTGCTTGGAGAGCATTCAAGATGAGGATTCAAAATGCACCTCCTTAAACTGCCAATGATATCCAATGTGATATAGTGGCTTGTTGAACTTGGACTCTGGGAATTCAGGCTCCATCATGGAAACCCACTGGCTGACTTTGCAGAAGTCACACTATCTCAGCCTCAGAGGAAGTCAAAGCCAAAGTTCCTCTGAACAAATCTTGTATAAAGAATATCCATGATAAGTCAATAGTCAATATTTGGTGGATGTTGACGATAGTGGCCCACTATCTAGACATCTCTCCAGAGATGTCTAGAGAGATGTTATCTGAAGTTAAAAGAAGCTTGTGTCTGTTTTAGTTTGTGGTTTTTTTCTTTTCCCACTTTTATGGAGGTCCTGAGCTCTTAACCCCAGCGAATGCAAAAGGATGACTGTACTGTAATTGTGAAATTGCACTTCGCCATCAAAGATCTGCTTCCTTTTCTGATCTCATACAATTGCTCCTTTTGCGTTCACCTGCTGAACTCCCTCTCTCCTCCTTCCTCTATTCTTCTCTGCCTCCTGTCCCTGCACGAGGCTATCCAATCATTGTTTAAAAGCCTTGTGTGAAAAAAGATCTTGGTCAAAAACTCAATTTGAAAAGCCTAATTGATTGTGGTGAAACTCTATGACTCTGCAAGCTGGGGAAAAAGAATCACTTTCCTCAAGAATCCTACAAGAGACCCAGACATGCTGAGTGAGCAACATTTGGCTTCCCAGATGGTTTTGGATCAAAGGTTTTGGGAAAGTTAATATTTGGATGACAACTCATAAACTTCTAGCCATTGGGAATTAAAGTTCATGGCAATAAAGTATCAACTTTATTGAATTTTTGGTGGTGATACTGATAGGACAATTCCGGTATATGTAGTCTGAAAGTATCTTTTCCAAATTCCGCTCCCAATTTCTATCATTTACTGAGACACTTGAATGCTCTGGCTGCGATTTTCAATTTTGCTGTTGTTATATGCCTTCAAGTCCATTTCCTATGGTGACCCTAAAGTGACCCTATCACAGAGCCTTCTTGGCATGGTTTGATCAGAAGTGATTTGCCATTGCCTTTCTCTGACTTTCCTAAACTCAAATCCCAAGATGATTGATTGATTGTAGACTTTTATGATTCCTTTTATCCAGAGTGGGGCTTAAAGGATAGGATTATGACATAATCGAATACAAGTACTGTTCCCAGAGGGTGGGGATGGGGGGAGAAGGAGAGGGGTGTAAAATCGATAGACGCAAGTGGGAGATAAAGGTGGAGTTGATAAGAACACTATTAAAACAATATTTGATATGTATTCAATATGTACTTCAATATTTGAAAATGGTGATGGATTGTGCTATTATTCTACCTGCGTCAGCAATAAAAAAAATAGGGGGGTCATGAGTGGGGTATCAGAGGGTTCGCTAAGACAATGAAAACATAGTATTTTCTGTTGGTCATGGAGATTCTGTGTGGGAAGTTTGGCCCAATACTATTGTTCGTGGGGTTCTTTGATTGTAGGTGAACTATAAATCCCAGCAACTACAACTCCCAAATGTCAAGGTCTGTTTCCCCCAAACTTCACCAGTGTTTACATTTGGGCATATTGAGTATTCATGCCAAGTTTGGTCCAGATTCAGCATTGTTTGAGTCCACAGGGCTCTCTGGATGTAAGTGAACTACAACTCCAAAACTCAAGGTCAATGCCCACCAAATCTTTACAGTCTTTTCTATTTGTCATGGGAGTTATATGTGCCAAGTTTGGTTGAATTCCATCATTGGTGACATTCAGAATGCTCTTTGATTGTAGGTGACCTATAAATCCCAGCAACTACAACTCCCAAATGACAAAATCAACCCCCCCCCCCCAATCAACCCCACCAGTATTCAGATTTGGGTGTAATGGGTATTTGTGCCAAATTTGGTCGAGTGAATGAAAATCCATCCTGCATATTTACATTACAATTCACAACAGTAGCAAAATTACAATTATGAAGTAGCAACAAAAATAATTTTATGGTTGTGGTCACCACAACATGAGGAACTATATTAAGGGGTTGTGGAATTAAGAAGGTAATACTGTAATAGAACTGTCATTCTGTAGTATGAGTGAATCCTTGGAATATATGTGTGCTGCAGCGAAAGGATTTGATGAGGCTTTGAGTATCATGGCTTCAACTTGCAGAATAGGAGCCCCCGGTGGCGCCGTGGGTTAAACCCCTGTGCCGGCAGGACTGAAGGGAGAGCACGGATGAGCTCCCTCTATCAGCTCCAGCTCCTCATGCAGGGACATAAGAGAAGCCTCCCACAAGGATGGTAAAACATCAAAAACATCCTGGTGTCCCCTGGGCAATGTCCTTGCAGACGGCCAATTCTCTCACACCAGAAGCGACTTGCAATTTCTCAAGTCACTCATGACATGACAAAATTTCTTTTGCAGAATTCTGGGATCTGGAGTATAGTGACAGTATATATAATTTCCTGCTAGAAAACTCTAGTCCACTTCCTTGACAGCATAAAATTCCAACAATATCATTAGAATTCTAAGTACCCATCCAACTACACTGCTGACTTTAAGCTTCAATAGGATAGAAACGTGGCCATCAAAGAGGCATCAAAGTGCCATAACTGTACAATGCAGATACATATTTAGTTTCCAGAAAGTCTGAAGCGGAGAGGCTTTATTGCCTGTTGATTGTGCAGATGAAGCCAGACCCGTGGGCTTGCCAGAGTGGGAGAGCCTGGAACTGGTCAAGATTGCTGAGAAGAGTCTGCAGATCAATTAATGGCCAGTCTGACTCACTGATTCTAGAGGGCCTCTCACTTTGGAAAGGAAAGATGCAGCAGATCAGGTTCCCAGAAATAAACCAGTTGGGTGCTTTTGCTCATCTTGGTGTGTTATGCTAGCATTTTTTATATCACCTGTATGACAGCGTCCAAAATGCTCTTTCTTCAGTTCTTTCTTTCAGACCATGCAACATAATCTCCTTACAAACAATTTCTTTTTCCTTTTTTACTTGAAGTGTTGCAGCTAGGGACTTTATCACATAAGGTTGACAAAGTGGAATTTCAGTAAGATAATAATGTCTTTAGCTGGTACTTATCAGAGACCACCATGTTTGTCTGTTTGCTTTGCATTCCATCCAGCTGCACAGCACTCCTTTTCATCAATGGGTAAAACCCATCAATGGCTCTTGATATTGCTGCATTTCCATTACTTATGTCTATGTAATAGGCTCCTTTCAGTGCAATTCCTATATGGAATAGTCATGTGGCAACAATGGGCTCTTCCCTCTATTTCCATGCAGGCTGTTTCCCACTTTCCCTATATTTATTTCTTTTTCTTTGTCATTTTATTTACTGTATTGCCATAATTGTGAAGTTGTGGTAAATAAATAAATAATCACCAAATGCATGCTGGGAAGGGTATAGGGCAGGAAGGTTGTGTGGATAACAACAACAACAACAACAACAACAACAACAACAACACTTTATTAATACTCCCCCACCATCTCCCCAAAGGGGACTTGGGGCAGCTAACATGAGGCCAAGCCCAGAATTACAGTACAAAAAAAAAATACAAACAGCAAATAATAACATCAAAATAAAATACATATAATAACATAAAATGAAATAAACAGATGCAAAAAAACGTGATGAAGAGATAAAATAAAAGCACGGTGGGTAGGCCAAATGCACAGAATAAGATTGATAAAACCCTAGATAAGATAAATAAATGGAGAAGTATGTGTCTGCAGGGGAGCTCAAAAGGGGCAACCATTGGGATTGAGCCTTCATTAAAGACAAGGAAAAGTGTGTCATGAGGACAGAACTATAGTTGGGAAGGCCATGATATGGGGATATGTGTTCACTCGTCAAAGGCACACCAGAAGAGCCAGGTTTTTAGGTCTTTCTTAAAGGCTGCCATGGTGGGGGCTTGCCTAATCGCACCTGGTAGCAAGTACCAAAGCCAAGGGGCCACAATGGAGAAGGCTCTCTCCCTCATCTCCACAAGTCGCACTTGTGATGGAGGTGGGAGCAAGAAGAGGGCCTTCCCCGAGGGTTGCAGAGATCATGCAGGATTGTAAATGGAAATGCGGTCACAAAGGTAGGCGGGTCCCAAATTGTTCAGGGCTTTGTAGGTGATAACATGCACCTTGAATTGGGACTGAAAAAAGAATGGCAACCAATGGAGTTCCATAAGGTTACCAAAGCAGTGCCATCGTGAAACTTCAGGAAAGTGCAATAACCAATGTTCCAAAACTGGCATGTTTCTATTATCTACACCAGGGGTCCTCAAACTTTTTAAACAAAAGGCCAGGTCACAGTCCCTCAAACTGTTGGAGGGCCGGATTATAATTTGAAAGAAACAGGAATGAATCCCAGTGCACACTGCACATATCTTATTTGTAGTGCAAAAAACATATCAAAACAATGCAATAATTAAAATGATGAACATTTTTAACAAATATAAACTGATTAGTATTTCAATGGGAAGTGTTGGCCTGCTTTTGGCTGATGCACTCAAGTCATTTCAGACTTAGGTTGACCCCCTGAGCAAGGGCCGGGTAAATGACCTTGGAGGGCTGTATCTGGCCCTCGGACCTTAGTTTGAAGACCCCTGATCTATACTAATGTGATTGTGGCCAGTTAGCAAGTTGGTGTGATGAAGTCCACTGCAGAGGTAGGAAAGCTTTAACCTTTCCTACCTCATAGAATCATGAAGTTGGAAAAGACCACAAGGGTCATCCAGTCCAACCCCATTCTGCCATGCAGGAACACAAATGTTGCACTCTAGTCTTGAAACTCCTTTTTCACCCAGCACCACACCAGAGTCCAATAGTAACTACAGCAGTATTAAGAAAAGCATGTACAAAGGAGAAAAAAGGCATTTCCAACAAGAGCAGTAGAAAAGGAAATACAAAATAGCAGCAGCAGTCCATATTAAAAAAAAGCATTAATCCAGAAATGGAAAAATACATGAAGTCAAGTGAGTCAAAATCACTGGCATAAATCCATGAGCATGAAAACAGGAACTTTTTCCAAGGCAAAGCCATCCAGGAACATAGGCAAATACAGGAAACTTGAATCATGAACATGAGAGCTGAGACAGGAACCCAAACCTTATGGCAACATTGTCTCCTCTGAGAGACATCAAGTAAACCAGGCATGTAGCCGGGGGGGGGGGGGGGCCCTCGGGGGGCTTCAGCCCCCCCCCCCCGAAATTTTCATGGTGGTTCGCGAAAAGGCCTTATTGGTGCATTATTTAAACTGTTATGTTTATTCATATCATGATCTGATCACCATACTCAATATATCCCATATGCATGGGGGTATTGGGGTAATGATACAAAAGGTTTGCTAGGCTAGACCCTCTTTCACTCAGACTCAGCCCCCCCCCCCGAAACTCAGCCCCCCCGAAACCCCCCCTGAAAAAAATTTTACCCCCCCCCCAAAACGAAATCCTGGCTACGGGCCTGAAGTAAACACACTTAATTTAAGCCCAAGTCCAACAAAGGAGCCATGAGATCATGCCTAACACACCTGGGTTTCAAGGACTTCTCATGGAGTCTCTCCAAGCGTCTAATAAATCTGTCTTTCACTCCCTCTCTCCAGAGACCTAATCTGACATCTCAGGAAAATTCCCCATCACAAATATACTTCAAAGTATTTTGAACAGTGGAATAGTGTGGGTGACAGAGATTTTAGTTCAACAGCATCTGGGAGCCTGTATACTCCTTATCCGCTGTGAGTCGCCTCTGGGCTGAGAACAGCGGTATAGAAGTAAAGTAAATAAATAAAATAATAAATAAATCCCTGATCTTCCTCCCATGGAGGCTGAAATCCTACTAGTGATTTATGTATGAGTAAAAATCACTACTGAAGCCATAGAGGATTGTTGTCTGACATGGAAATCTGTATTCATAGAATCATAGAATCATTCAGTTGACAATTGTAGCTGAATCATGCATGTGGTGTGCTATTGTATATGTGGTGCAATTGCTAAATAACACATGTGTATCACAACCATGCATTTGTTAGCCCTCTTGGTTGAGCAGTGCTACAATTCATTAATGCCCCAATCATCATTAAACTCCATTAGGGTGAAGTCATATGATTAGACTTAACAATGAGCCCAAGCACTTCTTCTTTTCTTGTCCTTGAGCATGACCGTTGAAACACTGCAAATCTCTGATCCTGATCCAACAACATCCAGTTAAGCAACACAGAGGATCATTTAAGAGATGGATCTGAGTTTCATTTTCTAATCTGGGAATTGGATTTGAAGCTTTTTGATTAAATCAGCAAATTTAAATTTTGGCAGGTTGTGAATATTTTGCATAGTCTATATTCCCTTGGCTTAACTTCTAATCATTTGATTAAATTCCACATCCCACTCAACGTTCACTTCCTTTGACTCTTAATGTAACTGATTTGCAGTTTCAAAAGCCAGATAGTTTCCACAAATGTGCCCGTTGAATCAGATCAATACTTGGTGTCAACTAACAGCCCAATAACAAGCCTCAGAATGACTTGAGTAAGCAAGATCAAATTTGCATGCACTGTAAAAGCAAAATGCAGGGACCATTTCCTTGCAAAATTTCCTAGTAAGAGATTAACTTTCATTATAGGTTAGAAGGCTATGAAGTGGATGGTGAGTGTTAGATTTGTTTACGTATTTTCTCAATGAAAATGCTTGGATTGATCACTGAACAAGATATTGCTGAGCAAAGGGCAAGAACAGGAAATGAATCATGAAATTACAATTGGAAAAGACCCCAAGGGCCATCAAGTCTAACCCAGAGTCAGTGCATGACTTGACCACCCAGAGATGGTCTTTTATCTTCTGTTTGGAGATTCCACAATGAAGGAGGGTCCAGCATCTTCCAAAGAGATTTATTCCACTTTTGAACAGTTCATCCTGTTACCATTAGTGTGGATTTCTTCTAATCTAGTGCTTCAAGTCCTACCCTCTGAAGTAGCAGGAAACAAGCACTCTTCCTCTTTCTTGTTATAGTCTTTTAGATGTTTCTAGTCCTTTGCCTGTAATGGTAGTATGCATTTCCATGGTTTGAAAGATGAGTTGGAGACATGTAGATGTAAACAAACATCCTGCTCAAGCCTTGTGATAAATTATGCCCGTAGGTAAAGCCTTTCCTGCCTCATTAGCTTGAAGGTGGTAGTGGTGCATAGTAGCTTCCATGCCAGCGGTGTGCCAAATCCAGTCCAGGTTTCAGTACCTATTGTCATAAAATATCCAACGTTTTAAACCTATTTTGGTGATAGCTAATAACTCCTTTAAAGCACAGACTAAAATCTGGAGTTGATTCATTGCCCCAACACCAGGAGGATTGCCATTGCCACAGCATCATGGCAAACAGTTATTATTATTATTATTATTATTATTATTATTATCTTTATTATTATCTTTATTTGTACCTCGCTAGCATCTCCCGAAGGACTCGATGTGGCTTACAAAGGCCAAGGCCTCAAAACACAACATAAGAATACACAACCTAAAGAAAATGAAAAACAGTTAAAGCAATATTAAACAACAAGCAATAAAACAATATACCAGGACACAATAAAACTGGGCTGGGCCAGAGTAATGGGTACAGATTAAAAGTGCTGATGTGACAGGTGATATATACGGATTATAGGGTAAGTGCAGTGTGCCAACAATCTTAATTTCTAATAAAGTGCTTCTGGGACTTGTTGTTGGAGTTTTCCTATTCTGGAAAGGCACATTGGAACAGCCAGGTCTTCAAGTTCTTTCTGAAGACTGCCAATGTAGGGGCCTGTCTAAGATCTTTGGGGAGGTTGTTCCAGGGGGGCAACCACAGAAAAGGCCCTGTCTCGCGTCCCCACCAGACGCGCCTGTGACGCAGGCGGAATCGCGAGCAGGGCCTCTCCGGATGAACGAAGTGAGCGCGTGGGTTCATAAACGGAGATGCGGTCATGCAGGTAGGATGGTCCCAAACAGTTATTCTTTCTGTAAAATCATGGGATTTTTATTGAAAAGCTGCCATTGCATTTAGTCACTGTTTGGGGAGGAGATGATGGGACTAGGTTTTTCCGAGCAGTATTAGGTTTTGAACAGGGCTCCATAACCATACAACTGGGTCACTTCACTTGCTGAACATTTTTGGATAAAATTTTGAGAACCATTTGAGAAGCTAAGAGGGCTGCATTACCTTCCTTCAGACAATGTCAGGCTCATCCAACCCATGATATTTCCAGTTTCTATGTATAGTTGTGAAAGATGGACAGTGGAGAAAGCTGTCAGGAAGGAAATCAGCTCATTTGAATTGTAGTGTTGAAGAAGAAATCTATGGATACTGTGTGCTGCTAAAAGGACAAATAAATAGGTCCTAGAGCAAATCAAGCCTGAACTCTTAAAGCCAAGATAATTTAATTGAGGATGTCATACACTGGTCATATGATGAGTTACTTTGACTCACTGGAAAATATAATAGTTCTTAATAAAGTGGAAGAAGGTGGAAAAAGAGAAGTAAATACAAGGGTTATCCAGAAAGAAAAGTTACAAGGCATGTAGCTCTCGTGGGGAATTCTCTCAGGGGAAGTTGGTATCACTGCTGTGTAGCAGGAAGCCAGTGGAAGCGAACGAGCAGTGCCAGTCATCAGTAGCTCATAAACTGGCATTGTGGTGAAGGTTAGAGATGAACATCCTCATTCTGTTTCCATCCAAGTACCAAGTTCACACTGTAATCTAAATGCTAAGGGCATGAATGCTGCTGTGATTCATTGTGATATCATTTCAGTTTATGGAGAGGATGTAATGTCAAGACAGCATGTGACAAAATGGGTACGGAATATATTGCGAGACCATGAAGAAACTTCACAGAGCCATCCAAAACTAACATCGTGGGATGCTGACAGTGGGGGTCAGTCTTCTTCATGACAATACATGTCCACATACTGCTCATGCAACACAAGAGTTGTTGACTTCATTTGGTTGGGATATTTTAAGCCACCCCTATTACAGCCCCGATCTTGCACCAGTGACTATCAATTGAAGGAACACCTTGGTGGAAAACACTTTTCTGACTATAGGGAGGTGAAATTTGAAGTGACGAACTGGCTGAAAAAGGTGGAGGGAAACTTCTATGACATGGGCATCAAAAACTCGTTCCATGGATGACAAAATGTATTGAACTGAAGGGTAATTATGTGGAAAAATAATGTAATACCTATGCTGCAATCCATGTAAGTGGAGCCCCCCCTTGCGCAGTGGGTTAAACCCCTGTGCCAGCAGGACTGAAGACCGACAGATCGCAGGTTCGAATCCAGGGAGAGGCAGATGAGCTCCCTCTACCAGCTCCAGCTCCTCATGCGGGGACATGAGAGAAGCCTCCTACAAGGAGGATAAAACATCAAATCATCCGGGCGTCCCCTGGGCAACATCCTTGCAGACGGCCAATTCTTTCACACCAGAAGTGACTTGCAGTTTCTCAGGTCGCTCCTGACACGACAAAAAAAAAAAATCCATGTAAGTTTTATTAAAATATATTCATCCTTTGTATTTTTAAAAATATCTTGTAACCTTACTTTCAGGATAACCCTCATAAATACATTGGATCAAACAATCAAGGATGCCATGACTGCCCTGAATTTGCAACTTTTGAGCAGTTCCTGGAGGTCTCTTCTTCACTGGGTCAGCATAAGTTGAATGAAAATAACAACGGCAGAATATTATCTGCCTTCTCACTGTGTCCCAAGCAAACAAATGTAGCCACAACTCAAGATAATGAAAAAGCAGAGAAAATTGGAATCAAGCCTTAAGCATTCTCTTCCCCTTAAATTCTGGTATTTGGAAGGATGCTTCAAGGTATTCCTTTTATCATGCTGAGCCCTGTATAGCTATTGGAAAGGATTTGGAGTCTAGGAATATCACATAATTATATATTTACTTTCTGCTGCATCTCATATCGTTTTAAAATAATTTTCTTATAAAACACACACATTTTATTTTTTTAAAAAAACACTTCTTTCTCTTTCCTTTTCTTTACCAGTTTGGTCTTCTTCTTCATCCTTCCTTGCCTATTTTCCTTCCCTTTCTCTCTTCCCTTCCCATCCCTTCCCTCTCCTTTCCATCTCTTTTTGCTTATGGATATAATGCCAATTAAAGCAAAGGAGCCACAAGTCTGAATGCATTGTTGATTTTATCTAGAGTAGCCCATTGAAACAATAGGACTACATGTTGACTCACCATTTATCAGTGAGTTTACTTCAGTTGAGATTACATACTGCATATCATAGAATCATAGAATCAAAGAGTTGGAAGAGACCTCATGGGCCATCCAGTCCAACCCCATTCTGCCAAGAAGCAGGAATATTGCATTCAAATCACCCCTGACAGATGGCCATCCAGCCTCTGCTTAAAAGCTTCCAAAGAAGGAGCCTCCACCACACTCCGGGGCAGAGAGTTCCACTGCTGAACGGCTCTCACAGCCAGGAAGTTCTTCCTCATGTTCAGATGGAATCTCCTCTCTTGTAGTTTGAAGCCATTGTTCTGCGTCCTAGTCTCCAAGAAAGCAGAAAACAAGCTTGCTCCCTCCTCCCTGTGGCTTCTTCTCACATATTTATACATGGCTATCATATCCCCTCTCAGCCTTCTCTTCTTCAGGCTAAACATGCCCAGTTCCCTAAGCCGCTCCTCATAGGGCTTGTTCTCCAGACCCTTGATCATTTTAGTCGCCCTCCTCTGGACACATTCCAGCTTGTCAATATCTCTCTTGAATTGTGGTGCCCAGAATTGGACACAATATTCCAGATGTGGTCTAACCAAAGCAGAATAGAGGGGTAGCATTACTTCCGTAGATCTAGACATTATGCTCCTATTGATTAAATAAATCATGATGATTTATTTATTTATCATATCAGGAGTGAACCAAGGGTGCAGCTACAATGCATTTGAAAAAAATACACATAAAGTTTAAAAACTTGGCATTATATTATGTCCTTTGACCAGTAGCTGGCCACTTGGAGTGCCTCTGGTGTTGCTGTAAGAAAGTCCTCCATTGTGCATATAGCAGGGCTCATGCTGCATTGTAGTAGGTGGTCTGTGGTTTGCTCTTCTCTGCAATCGCATGTCATGGACTCCACTTTGTGGCCCCATTTCTTAAGACTGGCTCTGCATCTCATGGTGCCAGAGCACAGTCTGTTCAGTGCCTTCCAAGTTGCCCAGTCTTTAGTGTGCCCAGGAGTGAGTCTCTCATTTGGTATCAGCCATGGGTTGAGGTTCCGGGTTTCAGCCTGCCACTTTTGAACTCTTGCTTGCTGAGGTGTTCCTGTGAATATCTCTGTAGATCTTAGAAAACTATTTCTTGATTTAAAGCCTTGGCATATTGGCTGATACCCAAACAGAGGATGGTTTGGAGATGTCACTGTCTTGGTTCTTTCATTATTGGCTGCTAGTTCCCAGTGAATGTCAGGTAGTGTGATACCGGCTAAGCAGTGCAATTTCTCCAGTGGTGTAGGGCACAGACATCATATGGTAATGGGGCATGTCTCATTAAGAGCCACATCCACTGTTTTAGCATGGTGAGATGTGTTCCACACTGGCCATACGTGTTCAGCAGGAGAGTAGCAAAGCACAAGGGCAGATGTCTTCACTGTGTCTAGTTGTGCTTCCCAGGTTGTGCCAGTCAGCTTTCGTATGATATTGTTTCTAGCTCCCACTTTGTGCTTGCTAGTCAAGCAATGCTTCTTGCAGTTCAGAGCATGGCCCAGGGTAACTCCCAGGAATGTGGGTATGCTGCAATGCTCCAGTGGGATTCTTTCCCAGGTAATCATAATACATCATACATATTATGATGTATCTTCATCAGTATTATGGTCGCATCATTTGGAAGAAGGGAAGGAAAAAAGGAATGGAGGTAGGGAGTGAGGAGAAGAGACAGAGAAATGAGGGGAGGGTAGCTTTCATCAATACATTGCCAGATATACCAAGTAAGTAGTGAAAAATAGGTGAGCATACTAGAAAGAAGCCATTCCAGACGTCATTGTACTGAGATTACAATGGCCAAACGACTTATTAAAAAAGCACAGTGCTTTGAAATGGCCTAAGAAATGCAGTGAATGAAAAGTATGTTAGAATTGCTTTATACTCTGTCGGCTTGAGATAGAAATTTAGCATGTAAATGCATTTAACTAGATAAAAGCACCACATTACCAAGTTGATGCAAGCAAGAGCAGCTCTGGAGTTGCATGCATTGCCATTCTGTGAGACTGTTCTCCCAAGAAAGAAAAAAGAAAGCAGAATTCAGTTTCTAAATACATTTCAATGCCTCTTTGCAGTTTAATATCCCAAAAAGAAATTCTTTTCAAAACCATAGTGAGCTTTTGGGCACTTGTGTGTGTGTGTGTGTGTGTGTGTGTGTGTGTGTATTTCTGGCAGCCTTATGGAGTATCCAGACTCTTCCAGGGTCTGGACATTGGCTCCTGAACCAACTACGTTTGACCCATTCTGTAGGAAATGACAACCTTCATCAAGCCTCTTCTAGCAATCTGTTTGTCTATGATCTTGTTGCTTACTGTTTCCTGTATGTATGTTCTGGTGTGCAGCTTTCTTTATGGTTTCTGAGAAGTTCTAAAAGGGGCTGCAGACCACATGCTCTTTCTCCCTCCTTTTGACTATGTGACCTGTTGGTGGTTTCCCATCCAAGCACTAACCAGAGTTAACTCTGTTTAACTGAAAGAGTGAAAAGGATCTGGTGCATTTATGGTATTTAGGCACTACACTGTCTCCATAAGCCATATGGGCCTTGAAGGCATGCAACAAAAAATTAAATAGAAGAAGGAATTTAATACAGAATGTATTAGAGAATATAACCTTTTAGAGAAGAGCCAAACACCCTTTGGATCACAATCACCTCTTGCAGTATACAAACAATATAATAGGAGCCCCTGGTAACACAATGGGTTAAAGCCTTGTTAACTGAATGGTTAAACAAGACTGAAGGACTGAAGACCAACAGGTCAGAGATTAGAATCTGAGGAGAGTGCAGATGAGCTCCCTCTGTCAGCTCCAGCTTTCCATGTGGAGACATACCTCCCACAGGATGGTAAAACATCAAAACATCCAGTATCTAGATCCAGGGAAATCATGCTACTCCTCTATTCTGCTTTGGTCAGACCACACCTGGAGTACTGTGTTCAGTTCTGGGCATGTCAATTGAAGGGAGATGTTGACTCTAAGCTGGAATGTGTCCAGAGGAGGCTGACTAAAATGATCAAGGGTCTAGAGAACATGCCCTATGAGGAGCGGCTTAAAGACCTGGACATGTTTATCCCGCTGAAGAGAAGGATGAGAGGAGACATGATGAGGGTCAGGTATCAATATGTGAGGGGAAGTCATAAGGAGGAGGGAACAGGCTTGTTTTCTGCTGCCCTGGAGACTAGGATGTGGAACAATGGCTTCAAACTACAGGAAAGGAGATTCCACCTGAACATTATTAAGAACTTCCTGATGGTGAGAGCTGTTCTGCAGTGGAACTCTCTGCCCCAGTGTGTGGTGGAGGTTCCTTTTTGGAGGCTTTAAAGCAGAAGGTAGGGGTGCTTTGAAAGCAAGGGGTTGGACTGGATGGCCCACGAGGTCTCTTCAAATTCAAGGATTCTATGATTCTACTATTCTATGAACTTTCTATCAACTCCTTGGGAGTCAATGGCAATGAACAGGAATTGCTTCCAACTGCACATAGATAGGAGAGACTGTCTGGTTGCAACTTGATGCACACTGGTTCACAAGGAAGTCCCATGAAAACCTAAGATTCACGATGGAATTGTTCCTACCTAGGGCTCAACAGGGCACCTCGAGGCCTGAAAGTCTTCCCGTGAAACTCCCAGTTTAGTTTAACAATTCCTTTTTAAAAATATATTCAAAAATATACAGTTCAGGTACATCAAAAATACAAGGACCTGCTTCAAGGAGGCTCTCAGACAGAATCTGTAAGCAACAAGATGTTGGATTGCTATGCATTTTCCAGGCTGTATGGTCATGTTCCAGAAGCATTCTCTCCTGACATTTTGCCCACATCTATGTCAGGCATCCTCAGAGGTTGTCAGGTCTGTTGGAAACTAGGCAAGTGACATTTATATATCTGTGGAATGTCCAGGTGGGAGAAAGAACTCTTGTCTGTTGGAGGAAAGTGTGAATGTTGAAGTTGGCCAGCTTAGTTGGCATTGAATGGCCTTGCAGCTTCTACCTTTTGGTAGAAGCATTGGCAACGGTAATCCATGCAACAGTCACCACTAGGTTGGACTATTGCAATGCCTTATATGCTGGCCTTCCGAAATCAACGACCCAGAAGATTCGGATGGTCCAAAATGCAGCAGCCAGGCTGCTAGCGGGATCATCTATAAGATCCCACATTACACCGATTCTGCAACAACTGCATTGGCTACCAATAGAACATCGGATCTCTTACAAGATACTGATCCTGACATTTAGAGCTCAAAATGGCCAAGGACCTTTATATCTTAGGGACCGCCTCATTCCTTTTCTCCATCCGTGGTCACCTCGATCCACCCAGGAAAATCTCCTATACATACCGGGCCCTAGGGAGGCACATTTGGAAGCTACAAGGCGTAGAGCTTTTTCGATCTATGCTCCAATTCTGTGGAACTCATTGCCTCCATATATTAGAGCAATGTCGGAGTTGCGACCTTTCGTAAAGGCGCTCAAGACTTGGCTGTTTGGCTGTGCATTTAAGTAATTGGATCAAATTTTGCCATAGTCACTGCTGAATGTTTTTATGTTGAATGTTCTTATGTTGAATGTTCTTATGTTGAATGTTTTTATGTTGAATGTTTTTATATTGAATGTTTTATATTGTGTATAAACTATTTTAAATTGTAAGTCGCTTGGAGCACTTTGGTGGAGAGCGACTAATTAAGAAATAAGGTGATGAAGATGATGATGATGATGATGATGATGATGATGATGAAAGCCCAGTTGGTTGCTGCTTAGGAGGGGGTCCATTGTTGGGAGGTGTTAGCTGGCCCTGATTGTTTCCTCTCTAGAATTCCCCTGTTCCAAGTCGATGTTCCTCCTTGGAACTAGGAGTCAAGGACCAGCTTCAGCTTGGCCCCTATCTCTCCATCCCTCCAGCGCCTGGCATCCAAAGGTATTTATTCTGTTTCTGAAGCTAGGAGTCCTTTTCCATGCAGATACAGGAAACTCACACGGTCTCCTCCAGAGATGGGTGCAACCTCTCCGTGTTTGAAAACCTCTTCAGTTGCAGAACATCAAGTTGCCCCTTCTTTCTCCTCTTCTCCCCTCCGCCCCTCCGGACTTCGCCTCCACCTGCTCCCCACCATCCTTTCGCCTCCCCCTTCTGCCCTCCCTTCATTCCCCACCTCCTTCCCCTCCCTTTGAAACCACCCCCTTCCCCATCTTCCTTCCTTCCAGCCTGGGTTTTATGAATTATTCAGGCGTCCTTCTCTCCCGGTGGAAGTCGGCAAGGCGATCGCTCTCTCGCTTCCCTCGCCTTGAAAGGAGTATCTTTGCCGGAGAACTTGGAGGCGAGTTGGGTTCCGGATCCCGGGCTGCTGCCTCCGCCTGCGCTTCCACTTTTCCAGCCTCGCGTTTGGGGGAAAGCAGCAGATCTTCTGCCTTGGAAGAGAGTCCCAGACAAGTTGAGCTACAGCATCGCTCTGGATCGGACGGAGAACTCGCCTCAGTCAGTCAGCCAGGAAGGCAGCTAGCCAATCAGCCAGCGAGTCAGCCCATTGGGTAACTAACTAAGCAGTCAGCTACTCAGTCAACTAGGTAGTCAACCGGGAAGAGAGTCAGTCAAACAAGAAGCCAAGTAGTCAACGAGGCAGCGAGGCTTTTATGTCGTTAGGTAGTCAAGTTCCACAGCCAGCCAGAGAGCCTGTCTGGCAGCTAAGTAGTCAGTCATTCAGTCAGGCACTCAACCAGCTCGTCAGCTCCGTCCCTTTGCCATTCGAAGCGGGGCAAAAGTGCGGCGGAGACAGGAGCAGATCTCTCTCTCCCTCATCTCCTCTTCAACTCCAGCGAAAGCCTTTGCCTTCGGAAGCAGCGCTGTTTCGAGGGAGCTGTCCACGGTGCTGATCCTGGTGCTGAAACTCTCCAACTCTCTCTGAAGGCGGCGATCGCTGGGCTGCAACTCGGAGGCCGTGTTCTTGTCTTCAGGGGGAATATCAGGGCAGAAGTGGGTCTGGATGGAGCCCCCGCTTCCCGGCGGTGCGAGTTGAGGCTTTGAGGAGCCCCCCAGGATCTCCGCGGGGCGGCATCGGTTTCCCTTCCTTCTTTGAGTCCTCCTCATCCTCGTCCTCCGGGGGCATCGGGGCGCCGTGTCGGGGGCGCCGGGGGTCATGCTTCCCGCCCGCCCGGGGGGTCGCCACAGCCTCCAGGGCCCCCGCCGGCCCTCCTCATCCTCCTCCTCCTCCTCCTCGGGCGCGCAGGCGCAAGTCCCGCATCAGCAGCGGCGGCCCCGGCGGAGGTCCCTCCCGAGCTGTGAGCGCCTCCTTGCCACAGCGGGGGCGCCGTCGGCCGCGGGGGCGCCACTACCATGAACTGCCCCGTCCGCCTTCCCCCCGCGACTCCTCGGCACCGGGATCCCGAGACCCCCCTGCGAGAACCCCCTCGCCGCCGCCGTCGCCGCCGCCGACCCCCGCCACGCCCCGACCGCCTCTGGCGCCGGGGCCCCCAGCTCAATGCCCAGGATGCCGGGAGGCAAGAGGGGGCTCGTCGCCCCGCAAAACACCTTCCTCGAGAACATCGTCCGGCGGTCCAGCGGTAAGGAGGAGGAGGAGGAGGAGGAGCAGCAGGAAGAACCCTGGCTCCTGGGGCTGAGGCTTCTCACCCCCTTCCCTTCCCCTTCCCCTTCCCTCTTTCGTCTTTTCTGTTCTTGTTTACTTTTTCTTTCTCTCTTTCTCTTTCTTTTCCCCCTTCCCTTCCTCCCCCTCCTCCTCTTTCCTTCTTTTTTGCCTTCTCCTACCCTTCCTCCTCTTCCTCCTCCTCTTGCTTTCTCCTTTTCTTATTTCCCTTCCCTTCCTCTTTCACCTCTGCCTCCCTTCTCTTTTCTCTTCTTTCCGCTTCCTCTTCCTCTTCCTTTCTTTTTTCTTCACGTCCCTTTCCTTTTTTGTTTATTTTTCTTTCATTCATTGTTTCTCTCTTTCCTTCTTCTTTCCTTTCCATTCTTTCGTCTGTTCTTTCCTCTTTCCTTCTTTCATTCATTGCTTCTCTCTCTCTTTTTCTCCTCCTCCTCGTCCTCGTCCTCGTCCTCCTCCTCCTTCCCTTCCCCCTTTTTTGTCTTTTCTTGTTTACTTTTTCTTTCATTCTTTTTCTCTGTTTTTTCTTCCACTTCCCTTCCACCCTTCCCCCTCCTTCTTTCTTTTTTCTTCTCCTACCCTTCCTCCTCTTCCTCCTCCCCTCCTTCCTCCTTTTCTTATTTCCCTTCCCTTCTCTTTCACCTTTTCCTTTCTGCCTGCCATGCCTTTTCTTTTCTTTTCTTTTCTTCTTTCCTTTCCTTTCCTTTCCTTGTTTACTTTTCTTTCATTCATTGTTTCTCTCTATCTCTCTCCTTCTTCTTCTTCCCCTTCCCTTCTTTCATCTTCCCTTCCCTTTCCTTCTTTACTTTTCTTTCTTTCATTGCTTCTCTCTCTCTCCCTTCTTCTTCTTCTTCTTCTTCTTCTTCTTCTTCTTCTTCTTCTTCTTCTTCTTCTTCTCCATCCTTTCCCTTGTTGTCTTTTCTTCTTTCCTTTTTCTTTCATTCTTCCTCTCTCTTTCTTCTTCCCCTTCACTTCCTCCCCCTCCCCCTCTTCCTTTCTTTTTCCTTCTCCTACCTTTCCTCCTCTTGCTTCTTCCTCCTCCTCTTTTCTGTTCTTCCCTTCCTTCTTTGACACCTTCCTTCCTTCCTTCCTTCCTTCCTTCCTTCCTTCCTTCCTTCCTTCCTTGTCTTCTCCTTCTCCTTCTCCTTCTCCTTCTCCTTCCCCTTCCCCTTCCCCTTCCCCTGTTCCTTCTTTCCCCAGTCCTTCTTTATCTCACTCTTCTTTTCTCACTTCTCCTCCACTCTTCCTCTTCTTCTCTTTCCCCTCTTCTCCTCAACCCCCCTCCCCAACCGTCCTTGAATAAAGTGTAGCACACAAGCAGGGGAAATTATGGGCCAAACCTGCCTCAAAGTTCTTCCAAAATCAACATATGTCAGAAGCTGAGGAAAGTATTAAAGTCAGAGTTCTATCCACAACTTTTGTTGGCTTGTTTTAAAGCCTGAATAGCTATTGCAAGCATTTTGACTGGCACAAACACAATAGTCATCATTATCATCCTCCTCCTTATTGTTTAGTGTTTATATCTGGTGAATGATAGTTTCATAAGGAGGGAAGATGTGAAAGAGGGGAAAAAAATAAAATATAGATTCTGGCCATTCGAGCGTTAGATAAAGTGAGAGCAAAGGAGAGCAATTCAGTTGGCACTCTGGCACTAGGATGGTAATCTGGATTCCCATGATTAGCAAGAAGTGAAAGGCAGAGGGTGGATGAGGAGAAATATTGGATGGAAGCAGATCCTCCTTGTTGTCACTTGGGGTCATTTTTCTTGAAAAAAGAGGTGTGTGTGTCTTGTGTCAGAAAAAGAAGTAAGGGAAAGGAAACTAGTAACTTGCTGATGGAATGAACTGATGGGTTTATGTAGGCAACAGGAGCCCCCAGTGGTACAATGGGTTAAACCCTTGTGCTGGCAGGACTGCTGACTGAAAGGCTGGTGTTTCGAATCTGGGGACTGGGGTGAGCACCCATCTGTCAGCTTCAGCTTCTACTACGGGGACATGAGAGAAGCCTCCCATAGGATGGTAAAACATCTGGGCATCCCCTGGGTAATGTCCTTGCATACTGCTGACCAAAAGGTTGGTGGTTTGAATCTGGTATGTGGAGTAAGCTCCAGTCTGTCAGCTCCAGCTTCTCATGTGGTAAAATATCCAGGCATTCTCTGGGCAACATCCTTGCAGACAGCCAATTCTCTAACACCAGAAGTGACTTTCAGTTTCTTAAGACTCTCCTGATATGGAAAAAAATGTAGGCAACAAGGAAGCTCAACAATACAATCCACTCCACGTCTACTATGAAGTTAGCCTCCTTGAATTCAGTGGGGCATAGTCTCAGAAAAGTATGACTAGGATGGCAATCTCAATTGCCTTGTGCTACAATATTGCATCACAGTTGCAGACGCTGAAGCCACTGAGAAGCATCAAGGGTAACTCTGTGCTTCAGAAAATAAACTTACGTCCTCATTTTTTCTGGAAGTTACCTTTCATTTCTCTTGGTACACATACTTTAAGAAATAAAGAGTCAGACTCAAAGGGTATAGTTATGAGGAGTGGTTTCTGAGATAACAACAACAACAACACACTATAATTAAAATACATAGCTGAATTATAAGAACATTAAGATATGTAGATAGATGGATAAATAGATAATGTCGACAAGTGGTAATAAAAAATATGGTGTCTTGCTGAAAGGAGGATAAAGAGGAAAAAAAGACACCCCCCACAAACAATATTTGTGTTAAAACTATTTCAAATCCCTTTGCATACTGGTGTGTGCAGACAAACGTAATGCCTTACGTAGTGCTTCTAGATAAATAAGAAAAAAAACTATCTGCCCATCTTATACATTCTTTTTGATGCTCCATGCGTACTTTCTTGGAAGGGAGGAGCAATCGATTAACAAAACCCAAGCTTCATGACTTTATCTTCAGGCTATCAAAAGATGCCCCTATTGCAACAATGCTATAATTTATTAAAGAACATTCTTTTACCTTGTATTGATCTATTATGTTTGTCTTTCCACTTCCCTCAGAGCTTAGGTCAGTGCTTCTCAATCTTCTGAATACTGCAACCCCTTAATGCAGTTCCTCATGTTGTGGTGACCCCCAACCATAAAATTATTTTCATTGCTACTTCATAATTGCAATTTTGCTACTGTTATGAATTGTAATGTAAATATGCAGGATGTATTTTCATCCACAAACACCAGATACACCAAATGTGAATACTGGTGGGGTTGGGGGGGTTGGGTTGATTTTGTCACTTGGGAGTTATAGTTGCTGGTATTTATAGTTCACATTCAATCAAAGAGCATTATGAACTTCACCAATGATGGAATTGAACCAAACTTGGCACACAGAATTCCCAGGACCAAAAGAAAATACTGGAATTGTTTGGTGGGCATTGACCTTGAGTTTTGGAGTTGTAGTTCACCTACATCCAGAGAGATCTGTGGACTCAATGATGGATCGGGACCAAACTTGGCACAAATACTCAATATGCCCAAATGTGGACAATGGTGGAGTCTGCGGAAAATAGATCTTGACATTTGGGAGTTGTAGTTGCTGAGATTTATAGTTCACCTACAATCAAAGAGCATTGTGAACCCACCAATAGTAGAATTGGTCCAAATTTCCCACACAGAACTCCCACGACCAACAGAAAAGACTGTGTTTTCTGATGGTATTTGGTGATCCTCTGACACACTCTCATGATCCTCCCAGGGGTCCTGACCCCCAGGTTGAGAAACGCTGGCTTAGGGTGATGTTCACGGGATTATCCCATTTTTTTCCTCAGCTTTGGCACAGGGTGGGCTGGAAGAACAGTGACTCATTCAGAGAATTTGGGAGTTTTCTCAACATTTGAACCCAGGGCAACACTCTGTCCGTTGTACGTGGCTGTTACACTTTCTTTTTCCCTCTCTGTAGACATTTCCAATTGTTTTATGTAAAAGCAACTCTTCATCTCTACAAAGTCCTTATATTATTTTCATGGATGTCTTAGTGGTAAAACTCTACCAAAGAGGTAAAATGTGGTTTTAACTTCATAGTTCCTGTTATGATGATTTCATAGAATCATAGAATCCTAGAGTTGGAAGAGACCTCATGGGCCATCCAGTCCAACCCCCTGCCAAGAAGCAGGAATATTGCATTCAAATCACCCCTGACAGATGGCCATCCAGCCTCTGTTCAAAAGCCTTCAAAGAAGGAGCCTCCACCACATTTCTGAAATAATGTTGCTGCAATGCATATATACAGTCAGAATGAAAAGCAAAGGAAAGTTTTTTGGTTAATGTACTTTTTGGTTAATGCAAAAGATCCCCAGCAACCTGAATAGCATGAACTCAGAACAACAAACTCAGCTTTCCTAAAGTGGAGGTAGTCAGTGTCATGTCTTATGTTTTGCTCTCCTTCTCTATTCTAAAAAAGTAGTTCAGTACAGAATTTCTAAATTCTCAGACCTATGCAACACTGAACACAAACGGAAAACGATTTTATGAAACAGCTCTGTGGAATGAGAGAAAGGGAAAAGCCATGGTTGCTGTACTACCCAATCTAGTTGTTAGCAATAGGATGTTCCTTCTTCTTCTCCATTTTCTTAGTTTCTTTTAGAGGAGATATTCCCCTTCTATTGGTCTATCTAGGCAGTAAAGTAAATCTACTAGCTTCAGGGCAAGTATATCTGCCCCAATATTCTGGCAGGAATGGTTTGGAGAGGATGCACGGAGGAAGATCTTTACCTTCTCTTTTGTCAGAGGAACTGATGCAAGAAAGAACTAGGCTCTATCAATAGGAGTACAGAGTCTCGATCGAAGGAAGTAATAATTTTGTTCTGGCTAGACCTCACCTAGAATTCTGTGTCCAGTTCTAGGCATCACGACTTTAAAAGAATATAGCTAATTTGGAAGGTGTCCAGAGAAGAGTGAACAAAAAACGTTTGGAAGCTCAGCCTTATTTATTTACTTACTCACTTACTTACTTACTTACTTACCGTGCTTATACCCCACCTTTCTCAACCCCGTAGGGGACTCAAGACAGCTTACATATATAGGCAATGATTCAATGCCATACATACATGTGTAGTAAAATAAGCATATATATTAAAACTGTCACTAAAACATATCAAATCTTAAAACCTATGAGGAGTGGCTTAGGAAGCTGGGAATGGTTTGTCTAGAAAAGAGAAGGTTAGGTGGTAGCATGATAACCATGTTTAAATATTGGGAAATATGTCATATTAAGCCTCCTTAACAAGTGTTTCTGCTGCTTCAAAAACTAGGACATGGAGCAATGGATTCAAATTGCCCCATGTTTTCCCCAATTCTATCATTCTATCTATATTGGTAGAACTTGAAGCTGGGAGAAGACTCATTCCACTTACAGAGACAGACACTTATAATCTCATGCTCCTGGGACGGATAGGATTGTATCCTAAAAATGCTTAATCAAAATCATAAAGCTAAGTCAAGCAATAACTCCTAGATATGATTTATAGATGGTATCACTTAGTACCAGATGCTTGCCAAATGAAACAAGAACACCAATATATGCATGCCAAAGAGGAGATAGTATATATTAAAACTGTACGAGGGTTTCTGTTATGGGATTTCAAGTCAACATCAACTGGTGGTTGGATGGTATTAGAGGGTTTTCTCAGCAAGATTCATTGGAGGTGTTGCATGTCACCTGTTCAGCCTGTGGTTGTGTCTGCTGTTCATGTTGATGTTCCTGATGGGAATGATGGTCATGTTGATGTTCATGATGAGAAAGTGTTCCTGGTGATGGGCATGGGGTTGGCGGTTTGCTTGAGTATGAGTTAAGTTCGGAAGAGATGCCTGAGCTGTTTCAGGAAGATTCCCAAGGTTCCAGTCCCAGGAATGACCTTTCACAGTTTTTCTCAGAGCAACTGTCTGAAACTGATGCTGAGATTGATTTGCCAGGTGTAGCAGCTAATGAGGGCGAAGATAGTGAAACCTTGGAAAGAAAGCAAAATTTTAATAAACAGAGGCCGAGCTTTCAGAAACCACGGCGATCCCTTCGTCTACAGCAGAAAAAAAGATAACAAATCATTATCTAGTGGGAAAGTAAAAAAAAAGAATACTTCCTTGTCAGTTTTGAACACTTGAAAAGGATTGAGACAACGTCGTTATTTACCTCAGTCTTGGTTTCAAGTGTTCTAAGTTTCATGCATCAAGTTTTTTTTTTTTTTTTTTGCCAAGTGTCAGTTTTGCCTATGGGATTTTCCTGCTGTTTTGTTTCATGGTTTCATGTGTCCTGCTTCATGGATTTCTATAGATTCATGGATCTGGTTCTTTTTTTTGAAGCTAATTAACTATTTTGGATTTTTACTGTTTTGCTACTTTTTACTGCTTTGCTTGCATATATTCTACAATAAACTGCTTGCTGATTTTACCAAGCTACTGTGGTGTTTAAGGTCAGAGGTGTTCCTGCTCTGGTGTATGACAAGGGGGAAGTTTGCCATACTTTTCTTTAGAGGTTGGGGGACTGTGACCTGCACAAGGCAAGTGGCAAAATAGCTATTTGAATGACAGTTTTCCAGAGTTCAATGCTTAAAATGCTAAATCCCCAAGGAACTATCATGCAAAAAAGTAAATCATCGAGCATCTAGTTGGGATGCTGGCCTATGACTTTCCTGATATTGGGCTTGTCTTTTGCTGATGGAAAAACTCAGTTCCCAGAAAATATCTCAATTTGATTTTCCAGGCTTTTTATCTCCCTCATTGCATCATGTCCTCTCTTGTTCAGCAAACTCCCTCAGAGGAACCTTTTCAGGGGAGAAGAGGGAATTGTTGCACATTAGGCCAGAGACACCTTTTACTCAGCATCAAACAGAGTCAGGTAGTTGCTAACTACAGAAGTTTATTTACAAAAGGCAAACACAAAAGGGAAGAAAGGTATTTCCCAAAAGGCAGTTGAAAAGGTACTATAAAATGGTAACTGTCCAAAATACAAAGATCAATAGTCCAAACTGGTAATGTTCATGAAAATACAAGACAGCAGAATACAGGAAATACAAGAGCAAGATATGTGGAAACCAAAATGACAAGGTACATGAAAACCCAAGGAGTCAAAGCATAGTCAATAATCCATAGCGTGAAAACAGGAATTTTGTAAGGCAAAAATCCATTCAAACACAAAGGCAAACTTGAGAGCTGGTCATGAACAAGATTGTTTAATGAAGTTGGCTGCTCTGAAGAGCTCAAAGAGACAGAACCTAATTTAAGCTGAAATTTGACCCAACAAACATGGGATCATTGTATTGCCAAAGGCGTTCATGGCTGGAATCACTGGGTTGTTGTTTGTTATCCGGGCTGTATGGCCATGTTCCAGAAGCAATCTCTCCTGATGTTTTGCCTGTATCTATGGTAGGCATTCTCAAACGTTGTGAGGATGCCTGCCATAGATGTAAGCGAAACAACCTCTGAGGATGCCTACCATAAATGCAGACAACATGTCAGAAGAGAATGCTTCTGAAACATGGCCATACAGCCTGGAAAACACACAACAACCCACGCGATCATCTTTTTTGCATCTGCACTTCAAGGACTACTTCTCACAAATTCTTTCTGACCTCCTCGTTAACCTTTCTTTGGCTATCTCTGAGCAGAGACCTAGTCTCTTATCACGAGTTAACCCCCCCCCCCCCCCCCCAAAAAATCTGTGGGCTGGGAAAGCACAGTCAATTGATTCTCAGGAAAAACTTCTGTATTGTTGAAGGTTTTCATGGCCGGAATCACTGGGTTGCTTTGAGTTTTCTGGGCTGTATGACCATGTTCCAGAAGCATTCTCTCCTGACGTTTTGCCTGCATCTATGGCAGGCATTCTCAGACCTCGCAACCTCTGAGGATGTCTGCAATAGATGCAGGCAAAACGTCAGGAGAGAATGCTTCTGGAACATGACCATACAGCCTGGAAAGCTCACAACAACCCAGGAAAAACATCCTCTATCTCTTCTGGCCTTGGCCTGTCTCTGTTATCTGCAGCCTGCATTTCAACCTGAAGAGACAAAGGCTCAGTAAAAATCCTATCATTTTCATTCTCTGATTCAGAATCTCCAGCATTCCCAGCATCTGACTGCTGAACCCCAACAGAAACTCCTTTGAGGAGAAAGAAGCTTGGGAAGCTCCCTTTCCCCTAGTCTGGCTGCATACCCCTCCTAGAACTTTCCTAATGAAACTATTGAAGAAAACACAGAGAAAATTAATACGAAACAATTCTCCTTTCAATAAGAAGCAACACGTCGTGGTTCATGAATCAGGACTCTTTTTTTATCCCATAAGAATAACAACATGGTGTAAAAAAGCAGCATAGTTATGTAATATGCCTTAAGTAATAAACTGTGTACTTAAAAAGAGATGTCTTCCAGATCTCCTGTGCAAGAATAGAGAAAAGCTATTGATCTATAATAAGGCAATGCTATATCAACCTCTTTATGTTCTTGGAATGATGAATGCACTTAAGGGCCTGGTATCTGTTAAGATGACTTTGGATATTCTTAATGTTCTTGATCACTGTATATGACTAAGTTTTAGGGTGCATTTACACTGTAGAATTAATGCAGTTTGACACGACTTTAACTGACATGGCTCGATACTATGGAATATGCGAGCTGTAGTTTGACACGACTTTAACTGACATGGCTCGATACTATGGAATATGCGAGCTGTAGTTTCATAAGGTGTTTAGCCTTCTCTGCTAAAGAGTGTTGGTGCCTCAGGAAATTATAAATCCCAAGATTCAATAGCATTAAGCTTTGGCAGCGAATGTGTCAGCAAACTGCATTAATTCAGCACTGTAGATGCACTTTTAGACAGAAATATAGGATTTATCTGGGTGAATTGGACAAAACATGCACAATTTGTGAACATAAAAGACAACAAAGGATTGGGAATGGGTGGCCATCAAGGTTTAAGCATCATTTGGACAGGGATGTTCCTACTGTATGGGTAATGATGTATCATCCAATTAAGGCAGTGGTTCCCAATCTGTGGGCCACAGCCCAGTGGTGGGCCGCAAGACCTGAAATAAGGTCCACGGCTCTAGATAATTAAATATGGTTTTCTTTGGGTGAGCAGATGGTGACTACTAGATGGCATATGTTCTGTATCAGAAACTAGAGCTGATGTGATCTATCCAATAAAGTTTTCTAAATCAGCACCCCAAATAACCAAATTGACTCTAAAGTTGACCAAAATCTGATTCATAAACCTTTTGGTACTAAAGGTGGAGAGTGGTCCCTGGTCAAGTAGTCCCTGGTCAAAATGGTCCCTGGTCAAGTGGTCCCTGCTCACAGTGGTCCCTGGTCAAAAAAAAGTTGGGAACTACTGAATTAAGGCCAGCAATCCTTCTTGGACTGGATCTTTTGAATTTATGGAATTTCCCCCTTTGGTGGCTCAGAATGCAACTATTAATTTAATGGTTCCATACTAGTTGGATCTGAAATAGAATAAGTAAGTAAATTAACAAGTGTAATAGGTTCCCTTTCAGGGTTGGTATAAGTTGAAAGCAACTTGAAGGCATACAACAACCAAGTTCAGTCAAAAACACAGCCTATGAGTAGCAAAAAGAAATTAAGTGTCTGTTGACAAGGAAGTCAATGAAATTGGTTACTGCAAAAACAATTAGGATAAAATGAGGAATGCAGGATTGTCCGAAGAGATTTAATGGTACTGATGGGTTGATGAATGTGTTCAGGAATTCTTTGCATAGGTTTGCCCACTTGAGCTGCTATTTTAGTCCACTGATAGATTCTCGCAAAACATTGTTGAGCTGGATGGCCCTTGTGGTCTCTTCCAACATGATATTTCTGTTATGCCTGCTGTTGATTTAAGTTCTGTTAATACCTAACATAAGAGTTTTTTTTTATCGTTTACTGTTAGTGAGAGAGAAATGGCAGAAAAGCTTCCCGTTACATTCTTACAGCTGTTTTCCTCTTCCAGGATGTCTAGCAAATCAGCAAAATGTTGCAGAAAGAAAAAGCTAGATGCTTCTCTCCTACTCTCCCTTCTCCACCAGAGATACATTTTGCAATTCATCTTATGCAGAACTTGATAGTACATTTCCAGATCCAGGATCTCAACTGCACACATAGACACAAACACAGGCAACCAGCTTGAAAACTGCCTGTCCTGTCCTATCTGATGTAGACTAGAATCAAATGCTTCCAGAGGTTTTAGTAAGTAGAGAATGTATGTCCTAAATGGACACAAATAAAGTACGTATGATAAACTACACACAGACGATGCTCTTTCAGGTTGTTAGAGTGTAGTTCCTTCTGTAGAAATGCATTGAGGTGATGCTATCATTATTCATCAATGTATTTTTAATGTAAAACATTTATACTCTGTCTTATCTCATGTTGTGGACCGGTAGTCCTTCCTTCCTTCCATATAGGAGCAGAAGTAATTTACACAGTACATTTTATTTATTTACTTATCATGTCAGAAACAAAATGAGGGTACAGCTATTATGTAGTTTAAAAAAGAACACAAATAAAATTTAGCATTATACTAGATTTCCTTTGACCAGAAGCTGGCCAATTCGAGTGCCTCTGGTGTCATTGTAACAAGGTTCTCCATTGTGCATGTGGCTCATACTCCATTGTAGTAAGTGGTCTGTGGTGTGCTCTTCTCCACATTTGCATGTTGTGGACCTCACTTTGTAGCCTCATTTCTTAAGATTAGCTCTGCATCTCATGGTGCCAGAGCACAGTCAGCCTTTCAAGTTGCCCAGCCTTCTGTGAGTCCAGGGGGAAGTTTCTCATCCGGTCTCAGCCACAGATTGAGGTTCCAGGTTTTCCACTTTTGGACTCTTGCTTGCTGAAATGTTTCTGCAAGTATCTTTGTAGATCTTAGAAAGCTGTTTCTTGATTTAAGACATTGGTGTGCTGGCTGATATCCAAACAGAGGATGAGCCAGAGATGTCACTGCCTTGGTCATTTCATTATTAGCTGCTACTTCCTGGTGGATGTCAGATGGTGCAATACTGGCTAGACAGTATAATTTCTCCAATGATATGGGGTGTAGACATTCTGTAACAATGCAGAATGTCTCATTAAGAGCCATGTCAACTGTTTAATGTGGTGCATTATATTCCACACTGGGCATTCATATTCAGCAGCAGAGTAACAAAGCACAAGAGCAGATGTCTTCACTATATCTGATTATGATCCCCAGGTTGTTCCAGTCAGCGTTCGGATGATATTATTTCTAGCACCCACTTTTTGCTTGATATTAGGACAGTGCTTCTTATAATCAGAGTATGGTCGAGAGTGACTCCCAGAGATTTTGGTGTGCTACAATGCTCCAGTGGGATTCCTTCCCAGGTCATCCTCAGAGCTCGAGATACTTGTCTGTTTTAATATGAAAAGCACACATCTGTGTTTTAGATGGACTGGGGATCACCTGGTTTTCCCTGTAATAGGCTGTAAGAGCACCTAAAGCTTTGGAGAGGTTCTGTTCAACCATTTCAAAGCTCCCTGCTTGAGCAGTGATGGCACGATTGTCAGCATAGATGAAACTCTGTCCCTTCTGGCAATGGCTGGTCACTTGTGTAAATGTTGGACATTGATGGAGCAAGCATGCTCCCCTGAGGCAGGCTGTTCATCTGTTTTTGCCATCTGCTTCTCTGGCCCTGGAACCCAACAAAAAAGCTCCTGCTTTGTAGCAGATTTCCTATGAAGCAGGTGAGATGGTAGTCTCTTTGTGTAGTCTCAGGAGAAGGTGGTGATTTACAATATCATATGCTGCTGACAGGTCTATGAAGACAGCTCCAGTAATCTCATGCCTCTCAAAACAATTTTTCTATGTGTTGAGTCAGGTTCAACACTTGTGATATGCAGCTTTTGCTTTTCTTGCAACCAGCTTGCTGTGGAATCATGCATGGGTATTTTTTCCATAATTATATGCAAAACAAGTCTACAAAACTTTGTAACGGTAGGAAAACATGGAGATAGCTTTTTTGATCAATGTGGTCTTTGCCTGGTTTCAAAATGGCTATGACTCTTGCTATCCTCCAGATTTTAGGGATCTGATAGGATGCAATGCAATTGCTCATCAGCTTAAGCAGCCAGCACCTTGCTTTTGGGCCAAAGTTCTTAATGCAGCACATTAAAACAATATAACTAAAATAATCTGTTGTTTTAAAAAGTGTTAGGCAACAATACATCTTTAAAAGAGCAAAATAAACACTAAAACATTTTACATATTAAGACCCAACATACTGATTGCATCACCCCAGCAAGTTAAAAACTGCAGTGTTGGAATAAGAAGTTATTTGCCAGCCAGCAAAAGAAGGGCAGAACAGGGGCAAATGAAGTTTTTCTTGAGCCACATCTACATGCCTCGATACTATGAATTATGGGAGTTGTAGTTTTACAAGGTCTTTATCCTTCTCTGTCACACCTTGACTTACAGGATCCCATGGCATTAAGCCATGGCAGTAAAGGCAGTATCAAACTGCATTAATTCTGCAGTGTAGGTGAACCCATGGAAGATAAGTCAATAACTTGGGAGCAGTCACAGAGATGGTTCTCTCCTCATCCTCACTGTACACACATAACTCAGTACACAAGGAAATTCTTTGTTCAAAACTCAGTTTTAATATCTGTGCCAAGTACCATTCTCAGGAGCACATTGGCAGTCCTTTCCTACTGTCTAGTCTTGATCAAAATTAGAGATGAGCAGATCTGCCAAATCTATTTCTATGCCCTTCTCCCTTGATGCCATCAAATCTTTTCCATGCCAGTATCCTGGCATGGAACAAATTTAAAATGATCTGCTGCAGTATCCAGCAGATCCTTTAAAATTATCTGTAATGTTTTCAATTTTTAAAAAAATCTGCTTACAGATATTTTACTTGTACATCTCATTGAGATCCTGTATTACAGAGTGGGACAGAAATCCTTAAAGAAACCAAGAAACCAATCAATATTGGCCCAGACCTTTACATACATTTTTCAAATGGACACATGATTGAGCAGCCGGTAGGCTGTTAGAAATTGTGAGAGTTGAACAAAACACCTGCAGGGCTGAAGTTTGCCTGTGCTGGCTCTATAACAATGCAAATTTGGACTCAGCTCCCTGTGGAAATATTGTCATGTTCAAAGATCTTGACCAGTAGTTCCCATCCTTTTTTTGACCAGGGACCACTCTCCAACATTAGTACTAAAAGGGTTACGAATCAGTTTTTGGTCAACATTAGATTTAGTTTGGTTATTTGGAGTTCTAATGCAGAAAATTGCATTGGATAGACCATATCATCTCTAGTTTTGGATACAGAACATATGCCATCCAGTAGTTACCATCTGCTCGCCCATAGAAAACCATATTTAATAAGCCTTGGCATTATAAGAGGGTTTTGTGAGTCCAGTTGCTCTCATTGCAATGGTGTTGTAACAGTGAGGCCACTGACCATATTTTGGTTCTTGGGTACCACTGGTGGTCCATGGACCACAGGTTGGGAACCACTGGTCTAGACATCCTGAGAGTGATGTTCTCTCAAGTAAGAAAGGTTTTACACTTTTTCTTAAGGGGAACACATCATAGAATAATAGAGTTGGAAGAGACAAAATGTACCATTCAGTCCAACTCCCTGCCATGTAGAAAAAGCACAATCAATTCATCCTGACAGATGGCCATCCAGCCTCTGTTTAAAAGAAGCTTCCACCACAGTTCGGGGCAGATAGTTCCTTTATTGAACAGCTTACATGGTCAGGAAGTTCTTCCTAAATGTTCAATTGGAGTCTCCTTTCCTGTAATTTGAACCCATTGCTACGAGTCCTAGTCTTGTATAATGTGCAGGATTTTTTTACCCCCACCCCCTTTCCCCATTTTTCTCCTTCTTACTGGTTTACATTTTAACTGGCTTGATAGTTTAATTACTTTTAAAAAATTCTGGTATGCCATGAATTTTTAAAGCTGTTTCTGTTTTAAATGTTGTAATTTGCTTTGAGCCCCAAACTTGGGAAAGAGTGGGATTATTACTACTATTATTTGCTAACTGTATTTATGTCCCACATTCCCCTCAAAACTGGGACTCAGGATGGGCTTAATCTAAAAAAATAATAATGGTAATATAGTTTAAAAATAAAAAGTCTGCATGGAAATACAATTAAACATAACACTTAAAAATGGAAAGCATTTAAACTAAGACAGATTAAAGCTATACATCATTGTCCTACAAGCTGCATCCTTAAATGGTTTGTTGTAGGTTTTTCAGGATATATGACCATGTTCTTGAAGCATTATCTCTTGATGTTTCACCTGCATCTATGGCAAGCATCCTCAGAGGTTGTGAGGAGTCAGACCTCACAACCTCTGAGGATGCTTGCCATAGATGCAGGTGAAACGTCAGGAGAGAATGCTTCAAGTACATGGCCATGTAGCCCAAAAAACCTACAACAACCCAATGATTCCAGCCATGAAAGCCTTTGACAATACACTGCATCCTTAAATGTTTCCAGTTTTCAACCCCTGTCTGGATAAAAAGTCTTTAGGTGCCCCAACATTATAGAATTAAGGCAGTTTAGCACCACTTTAACTGCCTTGTTTCAATGCTATGGAATCATGGAAGCCGTAGCTTGACAAGGCCTTTAGTCTTCTCTGCCCAAGAGTGACGCTGCCTCATCAAAGTACAACTCCCAGAGTCCCACAGCATTGAGTCGTGGCTGATAAAGTGGGGTCAAACTGCATTAATTCTATAGTGTAGATGCTTCCTTTATCTCCTGATGGAAGGATGCAAAGAAGGGGATACCATATCCCTCTGTGAAGGGAGCAGTTGAGTTTAGGGGCAGTTGAGAAGGCTTTATCATATGTTTGCACCAAGTAATGCACAAATAACAAGATTGGCTAAACTGAGTTGGGGAAAATGTGACTCTCCTGATGAGGCTGGGCTTTGTACAGCAGGCTAAACTGCTGTGCTGCAGAAAAATCCTGCAGATTGGAAGGTCAGCAGTTCAAGCCCAAGTCAGGGTGAGCACCCACCATTAGCCCCAGCTTGCCTGCCCACCTAGCAGGTCAATCGGACAATCGTGCAGATAAAGAAAGGACTTTGAGAATGGCCAGGAAATGACTAATGGAATGGAATTTGGAACTCTGAAAGACGAACGCTGAGCATGTGAATAGTTTTTATATGATGTGATGTATATTGATTGTTATGATTGTTTTAACTGTGATAATTGTTTTAACTATGGTTTTTGTACACTATGTATAATTTTTGTATAGGCATCAAATTGTGCCTTTTGTAAGCTGCCCTGAGTCCCCCCTCGGGGGTTGAGAAGGGCGGGGTAAAAGTACCCGAAATAAATAAATAAATAAAAGCAGAAATGCGAGTAGATAAATAGGTACTGCTTTTAGCAGGGAGGTTATAAAAAGGTGCCCCTAAGGACATAAACCAGAAGAAAGCTCCTCAGAATGGAAGATGGAGTGACAGCATTCCCTATGGCTGGAGCTGAGTACAACCCCCAAGATGCCAGAAATAAGATGGGAAAAATTGCCTTTACCTCTGTTTGTGTTGTCTGTCCTTGTTATTTGTATGGTCAGCATTGAATGTTTGCCATATGCGTGTTCTGTAAGCTGCTTTGAGTCCCCTTTGGGGAGAGAAGGGTAGGGAATAAATACTGCAAATAATAATAAAAAATAGTAATGTTACTGAACTACAACTGCGATCAGCCTTCAGTATTGACTATTCTGGATTGGGCTGATGGGAGATACAGTCCGACAACATCAGGACATACATTTCTCATTATATATAGGTGCTGGGAAGAAGAAATATTAAAACGTAACCTGAGGAGGAATGTTATGATAAGGAACCTCATAAACAAGGGAGCAAATCGTGGTGGCACCCCCTGTAACATGAGTTTACCTCTTCATGACGCCATCCTTCTGTAGCTGACCTACTTTTCACTTTCTTATTTCTGGAGTCTCTCAATTGCAGCATTACAGAACAGAGCAGAAGAAAGGGATGGATCAATGGG
Organism: Anolis sagrei; assembly: GCF_037176765.1. Classification (NCBI taxonomy): domain Eukaryota; kingdom Metazoa; phylum Chordata; class Lepidosauria; order Squamata; family Anolidae; genus Anolis; species Anolis sagrei. The sequence continues at coordinate 331,353,638 of NC_090021.1, forward strand.
AAATTGCAGAGAGCTCTGACATTGTTTTTGGCACTAAAAACCTTGATCCAGGGTGGCCTTGGGACCGCAGTCGGATAGTCAAAGGGTTGGTTGCTGTGGATAGCTGTGCAAAGGAAACGCTCCCAAGTGTCTTGAGACTGTCTCCTGGATATTTTCCCAATCCTTCTTTAATCATGATAAGAACTCTTCTTTTTCATTTTTTTTTTACTTCACTGGGGAATTTACCCCAATGCTAACCCTGCGGGGAAATTGTGTTATTTTTTTTTCTTGCTACAGAAGCTTAAGTTAACTACTTTGTTAGAATCCTAATCCCTTCTTTCCTCCACTTTTTTCACATCATCTACTAGAGAGAAATCATTAGATTCCAGCCTTGCTGCAGTGCTAACAATTCGAGTGCAATGTGGGGTCGGGATGGAAAGAATATCCATTATTCATTATCTTGCATTCCCAGGTTGGAAAACCCTGTCTGGAAGAATAATAGATGGGCAAGAATCTTGCAGAGTTTCTCCCTGGTATCTCAACCTCCTGAAACAAGTGGGAGTTTTGTCCCTCAATGCCCGTTTATTTTGCACAGAAAAGTTTCTCTGTGCAAAACAACAGGCTAACCTTCTTCCTCTGGCAATCATCTTTGAGAGTTCTTGGAGAACGGGAGAAGTCCCAGCAGATTGGAGGAGGGCAAATGTGGTCCCAATCTTCAAGAAGGGAAAAAAGGATGACCCAAACAACTACCGTCCGGTCAGCCTCACATCAATACCAGACAAGGTTCTAGAAAAGATAGTTAAGGAAGTGGTCTGCAAACACTTTGAAAGAAATGTGGTCATTGCTAATAGTCAACATGGATTTATCAAAAACAAGTCATGCCAGACTAATCTCGTCTCTTTTTTTCAATAAAGTTACAAGCTGGGTAGATACGGGGAATGCCGTGGATGGAGCATATCTGGATTTCAGTAAGGCCTTCGACAAGGTCCCCTGTGACCTTCTGGCAAACAAACTAGTCCAATGTGGGCTAGGCAAAACTACGGTTAGATGGATCTGTAATTGGTTAAGTGGACGAACCCAGAGGGTGCTCACCAATGCTTCCTCTTCATCTTGGAAAGAAGTGACGAGCGGAGTGCCACAGGGTTCCGTCCTGGGCCCAGTCCTGTTCAGGATCTTTATTAATGACTTAGATGAAGGGTTAGAAGGCAGGATCATCAAGTTTGCAAATGACACCAAATTGGGAGGGATATCTAAATACCCAAGAAGACAGGAGCAGAATTAAAAAGTGATCTTAACAAATTAGAGGTGTAATTGGCCAAAACTAAGAAAATGAAGTTCATAGAATCATAGAATCATTGAGTTGGAAGAGACTTCATGGGCTATCCAGTCCAACCCCCTGCCTAGAAGTAGGAATATTGCATTCAAAGCACCCCTGACAGATGGCCATCCAGCCTCTGTTTAAAAGCTTCCAAAGAAGGAGCCTTCACCACACTCTGGGGCAGAGAGTTCCACTGCTGAACAGCTCTCACAGGAGTTCAACAGGGACAAATGCAAGATATTCCACTTAGGCAGAAAAAAGGGAATGCAAAGATAAAGAATGGGGATGCCTGGCTCGACAGCGGTACGTGTGAAAAAAGATCTTGGAGTGCTCCTGGACAACAAGTTAAACATGAGCCAATAATGTCATGCGGCAGCTAAAGAAGCCAATGGGATTTTGGCCTTGGTTAGACCACAGCTGGAATTGCACTGTGTCCAGTTCTGGGCACCCTAATTGAAGGGAGATGTTGACAAGCTGGAATATGTCCAGAGGAGGATGACTAAAATGATCAAGGATCTGGAGAACAATCCCTATGAGAAGTGGCTTAAAGAGCTGGTCATGTTTAGCCTGAAGAAGAGAAGGCTGAGAGGAGACATGTTGGGGGCCATGTATAAATATGTGAGGGGAAGTCATAGGGAGGAGGGAGCAAGCTTGTTTTCTGCTGTCCTGGAGACTAGGACGCGGAACAATGGCTTCAAATTACAGAAAAGAAGATTCCACCTGAATATTAGGAGGAACTTTCTAACTGTGAGAGCTGTTCAACAGTGGAACTCTCTACCCCAGAGTGTGGTGGAGGCTCCTTCTTTGGAGACTTTTAAACAGACTATGGCCATCTGTCGGGGGTACTTTGAATGCAATTTTCCTGCTTCTTGGCAGGGGGTTGGACTCTATGACTATGACTCTATGACTATGACTCTATGACTCTATGATTCTCAGGAGAGTTATGTGTTCAGAGCTACAGCTCCATAGTTGTTTATGAACTACCAAGTCCTATGTGGCTAAGATGAAGATTTACTGATGGATATCTCCCAATATAAGCTTGCTTGGGGCTTGAGATCTACAAGAGAGACCCCGCTTTCAGAATGCACCTAGAACCAATGTAGTTTGACACCACTTTAATTGTCATGGTTCAATACTATGGAGTCCTGGGAGTTGTAGTTTGGCAGGGCACCAGCACTCTTTGGTAGAGAAGGGCAAAGACCTTGTAAGACTATGATTCCCAGGATATGGTTTCAATTGTGACTTTTGAATGTTTGTAATTGTTATCCTTTCAGTGTGTAAGCTGCCTTGAGAGCTCGTCTTAAAGGAAAAGGAGAATATAAGTAAATTTAATAATAATCACTGATATTCTACATTGGCTACTTAATTTCTAAGTATTTTTATTTACTCTTCCCGTTCACTTGAAGTACCAGCATTTGAAAAAAGAAGTTGGGGGGAGGTCTGTTCAGCTGTTAGTCATAATAAGAGGAGGATTTCTGACCCTCTTCCATTAGTTTCCAGTCCCTCTCACTACTGACAACAAGAATCAGGATCCCTATTGCAATTTCTCATGGCAGCTTTGGTCACTGTCAGGAGTGGGTTGGAAATATTATTCTCCTTGATCCCCAATCAGGAGCTGGACAGTCCTCTTTGGCCTGATCTGGTTGCTGCCTATTATGGTGGGTTTGGAGTATAGTGACACTTAAGTCATTTTACAGTAAGGATACATAGTCTTACTAAATAAAGGGCTGTTAGTGATCTGTAGATCTAGGTTATGAATCTATAACTGCAATAATGAATACCAGTCTACAATAATAATACAACAATAACAATAATATATAGAATTTTATATCAGCTAATGGTAAAGGTTTCCCCTGAGATTAAGTCTACTTGTGTCTGACTCTGTGGGGTAGTGCTCATCTCCATTTCTAAGCTGAAGAGATAGCATTGTCCGTAGACACCTCCAAGGTCATGTGGCCAGCGTGACTGCATGAAGCGCTGTTACCTTCCCACAGAAGCATTACCTATTTATCTACTCACATTTGCATGTTTTCGAACTGCTAGGTTGGCAGAAGCTGGGGCCAACAGTGGGAGCTCACCCCACTCCCCGGATTCAAACCACCAACCTTTCGATCAGCAAGTTCAGCAGCTCAGCAATTTAACCGGATGCACCACCAGCGGGGCCCTTTATACCAACTACTTAGTTAAATAAAAACAGAATGAATCTCCTTCCCATTTAGTTAATGTTTGGTACAGTAAAGATTGGAGAATTCTGATTGTGTTAACAGTGTAAAAATATGCTTTAGTAGCAATCATGAATATGAAACAGATGCGGATCAGTACATCTAGTTAACTGTTCCATATTAATGAGTGCTACTTAGTCATGATTTTAAAAAAATATTTTTCTTAACACACGCACACAAGTTTTAAATGCATAAAACAAAGTAAAAAATACACAACACATTAAACATACATCAAAATCAATTAGCTAAACTAAGAGAACTATACTACAACTAATGAAAAATGGGAAAATATCAGTATTTCCACCTTCTTAAAAGTTGGCTATAATCATTTAATTTATGAACTACATCTAAATAAAAATGTTAAATGTATTTTTATATCAAATATATAGAAAAGGCTACTACATACATATTGTATCCTTCTGCATTGCCAAAAAAAAGTTAATAACCATATCCAATCTGTCTTAAGTTTGATGTATTGTTGAAGGCTTTCATGGCCAGAATCACTGGGTTGTTGTAGGTTTTTTCGGGCTATATGGCTATGATCTAGAGGCATTCTCTCCTGACGTTTCACCTGCATCTATGGCAAGCACCCTCAGAGGTTGCTTGCCATAGATGCAGGTGAAACGTCAGAAGAGAATGCCTCTAGACCATGGCCATATAACCCGAAAAACCTACAACAACCTAGTGTCTTAAGTTTGATTTATTCTTCATTAATATTGTCAACTTATGCATTTCTGCCAGTTCATATATTTTCATCTTCTAGCGTCCTTGTGTTGGTATTGCAGTATCTTTTCATCTCTGAGCATATCAAAGTCACAGTTGTAATCATATATTGAACCACTCTTCCATGTTTCTTATCCAATTGGTCATCCACCATTCTTAGCAAATAAAATGTTGGTTTCATTAGTAATTCCAGTTATAAAATGTCTTCAAACTTGTTCAAACAACAATTGCCCCTGAATTTAATAGTTCTTGGCTTTTTACAAGTCTACCACAGATGGTGAAATCTATACAAATAAAAATGTAATGTTCGTTTGTGGGATTAATATAACTCAAAAACCACTGGACGAATTGACACCAGATTTGGACACAATACACCTATCAGGCCAATGAGTGGCCATCACTCATAAAAACACTGAAAAACACAGCAGAGGAGACTTTAAAAACAAAAAAAATACATTGCAATGCACAAAACCACATATACGCATGCACAAAACCACATATACACATATACACAAAGATATACACACACAAAACACATATACACAGACTGGGCTATAGCAACGCGTGCCAGGGGATGGCCAGTATTCATATATTTTGCTACTATTTTTACACTATTACCATGATCTTAACTTCTCCTCCCTCTACTTTATGGGCATCAGTTGCAAACTCTTTAGAATCCAGTGACTTTGTCAAATATGGTGCAAAGTCAGCGTATGGCCAAAAAACTCAATGTACTCACTGGGAGTTGCTGTGCATCACGAAAACAGACAGCAGTCTATTTGCAGTGATTGAGTTTTTGGCCCAATGTAGACAAGCCCCCAGAGACCCTAGAAGACAGCAGGCCATTCCACCATAAAGATTTCTGTTTACAGATAAAATTTGATTAAACTCTCGGATTGCAAGTTTATTGATTCTGAACATGAGCTAACTAGTTTTCCTGGACACAACAGAAAATGCCTGTCAGTATACTATGCATCTGAGTTCGATCTGATGAATGCAGATTGTGTTCAAGCCCAGGACCTTTAAATCAAAGGTACTTTTTCAAAGCTGGCCAAATACCAGTCATTCGGTATTTCAAATACCTTCTGGGGTAAATGGACTTCTTTCTGAGATCAGCCTCTTTTTCCTTTTCCTTAACATTCTTGCCCATGCTCTTGAAAGAACCCTTGAGTTTCTTTCCTGCCAAGAATCCTGGCATCTGGAGCAGAAGAGAAGATTTTGGGAAGAACTTTGGAACAGGAGCTCATTCTACCCGGGGACTGGCTAAGTGTAAATCTTGATGAGAATGAGGGAAGGTTGGTGTTCAAATATTCTGGGCTTCATCTCCCAGAAGCTCAAGAGAGCAGGGTCAGTGGTATAGGATCAAGGACACTGTAGCACAAAACATCTGGACAGCCAAATGATCTCCACTCTTGCCTTACAACCAAGATGTGCAGATTTGCATTTCAGGGGGAAATTGGTAAGTGAAGAAGTCTCCAAAGGACATGGTTTCCTTTACTGAGTTTCTCATTAATATTATGCTTCCAGAAATAATGCATCTGTAGAATGTCCATGGATGCATCTGCACTAAAGAATGAATTATTATTATTATTATTATTATTATTATTATTATTATTATTACCTTTATTTGTACCCTGCTAGCATCTCCCGAAGGACTCGATGCGGCTTACAAAGGCCAAGGCCTCAAAGCACAGCATAACAATACAACACCTAAAGCAAATTAAAAACAGTTAAAGCAATATTAAACAACAAGCAATAAACAATACATCAAGACACTATAAAACTGGGCCAGGCCAGAATAATGGGTACAAGGTTAAAAGTGCTGATGTGACAGGTGATATGTAAGGATTATAGGGCATGTGCAGTGTGCGGTGTGCAGCAATCTTAGTTCTAATAAAGTGCTTCTGGGACTTGTAATTTGAGATTCCTATTCTGGGAAGGCACATCGGAACAGCCAGTTCTTCAAGTTCTTTCTAAAGACTGCCAATGTAGGGGCCTGTCTAAGATCTTTGGGGAGGGTGTTCCAGAGTTGGGGGGCCACCACAGAAAAGGCCCTGTCTCGTGTCCCCACCAAACGCGCCTGTGATGCAGGTGGAATCACGAGCAGGGCCTCTCCGGATGAATGAAGTGAACGCGTGGGTTCATACATGGAGATGCAGTCACACAGGTAGGGTGGTCCCAAACCGTTAAGGGCTTTGTAGGTAAGCACCTGCACCTTAAATTGGGCTCGGAAAATAAACGGCAGCCAGTGGAGCTCCTTGAACAGAAGGGTTGACCTCTCTCTGTAAGGAGCACCAGTTAACATCCTGGCCACTGCTCGTTGGACAAGTTGGAATTTCTGAGCCGTTTTCAAGGGCAGCCCCACGTAGAGCGTGGGGTCTTCCTCTCTGGAGGGAGGTGGTGATGTCACTCAGCCCACTCCCACCACCACTCCCAAGAACTGTAGGTCTTTTTAACCTCATTTGTAAAAGAGTGCTGGTACAACATAGCATCAAGCCATAGTTGTTAAAGTGGTATCAAAACTGCATTAAATCTACAGTGTAGATGCACTCTTAATCCTAAAATGGCCAAAGAATTTGGAAGTTCATATTTGGTTGAAAAGAGTAATGACACTAGCCCTTACCTTACTACCAAAGTGAGACTTATCAAAGATGACACAATAACAGATAATTTTATAATAAATTGATTTTGTTTCACTGGATAATTATGCAACTTGGGAGGTCTTTGTGATATCTCATTGCTACAGCAAAAATCCTAAAGAGAAATTCTTGATTGAATAATGTTAGTTGGAGTTATGTTTCTTATTTTTTGTGCGTGTCAGGAGTTACTTGAGAGATTGCAAGTCACTTTTGGTTTAGAGAATTGACCGTGTGTAAGGATGTTGCCCAGGGGATGTTCAGATGTTTGATTTTTTACCATCCTTGTGGAAGGTTTCTCTAATGTCCCCGCATGGGGAGCTGGAGCTGACAGAGGGAGCTCAACCCGCTCTCCCTGGATTCGAATTGCAGACCTGTCAGTCAGCAGTCCTGTTGGCACAAGGGTTTAACCCATTGTGCCACCGGTGGCTCCTAAAATCTTACCTTCTCTATCTTAGACCATCTCAGCAGGACTCCTTCACAACCGCTTTAGTTTTGCTTATTGTGATCTTATGCTTAGTTCTTTCTTTACATTGGGTGTTGTGTACATTTATTAGTCTTATACTTTAATAAAGTTTTGTCAGTGCAAAATAACTACTATGTTTTCCAGAAGGCATGGAGTGCCATTGGGACTCATTTTCTTAAATTGAAAAATAAATAGGACCCACACCATGGCCTTGGAGGGAGCATATAGGTCATGAGCTACTTTCCTTACACTTAGCCTAGCTGTTTCTCTCTAATCTGTCTGTATAAAGAAAGAATTCAGCTTGATTCACAGCTAGGGTTTTAAATTCTGAAAACTGAAGAGAAGTCTTGTAGCTTTAATGGCCACCCAGAAAAGCAGGTCTTGCTTGTCAGACAACCAGGTAACAAGCATCACCGTCTGCTGAAGTTTTATACAATCATTCCAGGTACAGAAGCTGTCTCCAGTTTTCACTCTGACTACCATAATGATGTGGATCTTCGTTTGATTTCTGCCTTCATAACCAATTGAGATATGATTTCTCCCTCTAACCTTTCAATTTATGGATTTGGGCATTCAGCAGGCTCTGCAAACCAATTTGGCTAGACCACAAGACTGTGGGAGATGCTCGAAATTATACATACTCCTTCCCAGATGAGTTTTGAACACTTGCCAGAACACAGCAAAATGCAATTAGAGTGTCTGGTATTTATGAAGTGCACTAAGAAAGTCATTCCGAAAACCAGTTCTATTGAGTTGAAACAACATGTGCTTGGACTTCCTTTTGCTAGACTAGGAGTTGCCCATCTGAGGTTCCCCAGAGGATACTAACCTTCATCTCCTAGAAGTTCCAGTCACTGTATCCAGTGGTAAGGAATTCTGAGAACCGTAGTCTAACAGTATTTAGAAACAGAAGAAACCATGGTGCTAGAGATTGAAAGGTGGACATTTGGAGTGATCCAAATTTTATTGGTAGTCCTAAAGAAAGCAAATAAATTAAGTCATTTGATGAATAGAAAATCAACACTTGGTATTAAATGAGTTTACTTGGAATAATCAATGAGATGCAATTGTTTCACTTGCATCCCTTCTATGGGTAGAGACAATGGCCAAGTCTTCTGGATGTTTTAGTCCAACAGCTTCTTGTGATCCCAGTTTAGAAACTTTACTGAACTGAGCACAATGGGTGTGTTTTGCTTGATGTAGTTGGTGTACTCCACAAAAATGAAGAAGTCTCAGCAATGTTAGCAACCATGGGGAAAATGTTTCATTTGGATGAACTACTGATGGAAACAGGGCTGGGTTGGCACACAGTGTAAACTATTAAAGTTCTTTCACTGTGACATATAGATAAATTTGGGAGAGTGCTCAGTTTGGAATTGTGTGCCTTCAAACAAAAATGACTTATGGCAACCTTAAAGCAACCCTATCCTGGGTTTTTCTAGGCTATGGAGTCATGAGAGTTGCACTTTGGTGAGGCATAAGCAGTATCTGGCAGAGAAGGCTAAATAAAGGTCTTGTAAAGGAGTCTTGGGAAGAGGGTTAAAGATTCTCAGACCACCCATTACCTTTTTTTTATTGCTGACCAACTCATTTCTATTTTTCTTTGGAGATAAATGCTATTGTTATTGCACACACACAGTAACCAGAATGAATTAGGAGATATCTACAGGGATGTTCTTAAAATGTAGCATGGCTCCCATATCTGTGGGACCAGTATCTGAAAGTTCATGCATCTGCATCCAACAAAACCTAGGCGTTTTCTAGGCCCTTCAGCACAACTCTAAGGTATTTTTGGGCCTGAAGTTCTTCATTTCCACATAATGAAGTATGTATCCACATAAAGTAAGCAAAAGTATCTCCTTGGACACAGATGTCATACTGTAACCTTTACACAGTTTGAATTCTGAGCTGGAGATGATAGGAATAAACATCTGTTGAGAAGATTGCTGTCAGCAATGTCACAGCTGGCCACGAGGGGTCATACTGTGTGCTCTTGTGTACTGCAATCCTGCAAAGACGAGAAAACAGCGAAACAGAATTACGGGGCCATATTACTAGTGAATGATGGAAAGAAGTTAATTCTACACAGGAGAAGAAATGGACTGACTTCCAGTTTCACTCCTGTTCTGCTTGGTGGTTAACTGGAGTCCAGAGATGCAAGTGTTTCCCCTCCTTCCACCTCTAAAATTGGTCCAAAAACAGTGCATCTCTATGATATAATTAACAAAGTTTGAGATCACTTTAGCTGCCATGCTCAGTGCTATGGGATCCTGGGAGTTGTAGAAGCTATTTAGCATTATTTGCCAAATAGTGATAGAGCCTCACCAAACTACAGCTCCCACCATTCTAAAGTATTGAGCCATTGCAGTTAAAGTGGACCCAGGCTGCATTAATTTAACAGTGTAGATATGCCCCCTGTTTCCACTTGAAAGGATGTGTTTAAAAGACAGTGTGTGAGGCTGTCTTTCTTTCCTTCGGTTTCAAACTGAGAAGTTTCCAAGAGAATCTCAGGGAAGTTATTTTGACAGAAAGGCATTGCAATTGGTTTCCGTGTGCTGAGTTGCTGGCTGACAATATTTTGACAGTCTGGAGGCTGCATGGAAGCTGCATTGGAAGAAAGAGATCTGTGGGTCTTTGGAGAGGTGATCATTCGGGAGCCAAAGTCCACAATGCAGAGCCAAATTGGATGCTCTTTCCCTGGAATTGACTGTAGCAGATGGAGCGCCTTGAATGTCCAATACTTTCCTCCCTGTTTGGCAAAGGGGAGAATTGTGCTTTGTAGCTTGCTCTCTGGCTAGCTCAGGATATTCTGTTTTTAGCCTTTGACTTATGACCTGCTCAATCCACTTACTTGTTGACAAAGAGCCCAGTTGTGCAAGGGATAGATTAATGTAATGGAATCCTGGGATGTGTAGTTTGGTGAGGCACCATCACTCTTTGTCAGAGAAGGTGAAAGACCTTGTAAAACCACAACTCCTAGCATTCCATAGTGCCGAGCTATATCGGTTTAAAGAGGTGTCAAACTGTTTTCATTGTACAGTGTAGATTCACCCTTTGCTGATAAGGTCTGAATTAGCTGAGAGGAGATAGAAAGGAGGACACCTTTGTCGAAACCTGGCACCCACTTTTCATGTATATTTAATCTTTATGGTAGATTCAACACCTTGTTGACATGTAAGCCATCAGCTTCTCCTGCAAGTTAATGGCAACTGACAGGGTTTTCATTGTTATCATTGTGTACTTTCATTTCTGACTTATAGTGACTTCAAGGCAAACCTATCGTGGAGGGTATTTTTTTGCAGAATTTATTTAAATAAGGTTTGCCCTTGCCTTCTTCTTTGTTTATATAATTGTTATTATTTATTTAGACAGATTAAAGCAAACTCTACATACAGGCATACAACCCCCCACGCCAAAATAACATCATCAACAACAAAAGATTAAAAATACTTTTTCTAGAATAATAATACCACATCATAAACATAAAAAACCCAATAACTACAAACTGCAAACAATCTTTGGGTGCTTCCAGACAGCACTGCATTGTGGGTTTTAGTCAGGGGCAAAAACTTCTGGGACCTGAGAAGACATCCTGGGATTTCTATCTCCATCGTCCACACTTGCTGCGTTGTCCTGGGATTTTGCAGACCCCCAAGATGGCCACTGCAGGACATCCACCAGAAATTTTGGCATTTTTTTTATAAAAAAGCAAAAGATGCAAGTATGCGAATTATTGTATAAGCTGTTCCTGGGTTATAGAGGCTGCGTGGCCATCTGTGCAGACGAGTTTGACAGTGTACTTGTGCCTGGGAACTACAGGGTGCTGTTCCTGGGTTATACATGTTTGTTCCTTGTTGCTTTTATCATTAAAACATGGGGAAAATTGTTTACAAACTTAACTTGTGGAGGGCAAAGTTTCTTTTGCCAGGATAACGTTTTCACCCTCTAGTCAACTGTTGCTATGTTTTTAGGATACCGCCAATCAGGAAATGACATGTATAACCCAGGAACAAACCAAAATTTTAAAAATCCTGTATTTTTTGAGTGTAGGGACAGATAGATTCAAATATCCACATTTTCCGGCCAGAAGCAGGATATTCTCGAACCTGAAAATCTCACATTTTTGGGCTTTGTAGCGATTGCTCCCACATTTTGAGGGAACAGCATTTGGCCACCCTCAATTTTGAAACGGGAGCTCCTGGGATAAAGGTACTGCCTGGGCAGGCCCTTCGTTATCTAATTGAAGGGTTTTACATTCTCTTTCTGGTTGTTATATCCCCTTCATTTTCTACCCCCATTTAGTGAAAAGGAACCATTGGTACATCCTTTCTTGTATAGTAACAACCTTTGAGTCCAAAAAAACAGTGGTGGAGATTTGGCCCCATTTTGCTAGAGATTTGCTAGTAAGTTTATCCATTTCTGCAAGTTCGCTTGCGGGATCATTGAGTCTTTCCATTAATGAACATAGGTAATTCATGATGCCTTTCTAAACAGGAAAGGTTTTAATTGGTTCTTGAAAGGAAGGCAGTTGTTTTAATTTCTCTTGGGAGGGTGTTCTCCAGGGTCAATGTGGCCACTGAAAATGCCCTCTCCCTCATAGATATTTGTGACAGTGGTGGAAGTGAGAGAAGGATCTCACCAGATCTTAAAGAACGGGCCAATTGGCATGAGGAGATGTGATCAAATAAGTAAGTTGGATCTGAACAGTTTAAGACTTTAAAGGTTAAAACCAGTACCTTGGACTCGGAACCAAATTGGCAGCCAATGCAGGTGCTTTTTTGTTCGTGTCAGGAGTGACTTGAGAAATTGCAAGTTACTTCTTTTGTGAGAGAATTGGCCGTCTGCAAGGACGTTGCCCAGGGGACACCCAGATGTTTTGATGTTTTACCATCCTTGTGGAAGGCTTCTCTCATGTCCCTGCAGGGGGAGCTGGAGCTGACAGAGGGAGCTCATCCATACTCTCCCCAGAATCGAACCTGAGACCTGTCAGTCTTCAGTCCTGCCAGCACAAGGGTTTAACCTCCTAGTTCAGGTGCTGTAGCAGAGGGATTGTCCGCTCCCTGAGTCCAGCACCCAGAGGTGGCCCTAGGTAATTTCCAATGGTAAGCAAACAGTATTTGGTGCTCCCCCCTCTAACCAATCATTGATATATATTTTCTGTTCGTCGTGGGAGTTCTGTGTGCCATATTTGGTTCAATTCCATCATTGGTGGAATTCAGAATGCTCTTTGATTGCAGGTGAACTGTGCATCCCAGTAACTACAATACGCATATGTCAAGGGCTAGGCGAGGCTCAAGGGCCTGGCCCCTTCAGGAAGAGGATCACCCGGCAGCAAGGCAAGGAAGCCGAGGCTCCCCCTGAACTGCTAGGGCTGTTGTGAGCTGAAGGGGCATTCCTCAAGTGGCAGTCGAGGGGCATTTACAGAGGTGCCTCTGTGCCCCTGGCAAAAAAAGTGTTCTGCGACTGCTTACTTTGCATAATGGACGAGCCACCCCTGCCAGCACCAGTAAGTAACCTGGCTGCAACTCTTTGGACTAATTGAAGTTCTGGGCACCCTTCAGGGGCAGTCCCATGTAGAGCCCATTACAGTAATCTAAGTGGGATGTAATCAAGGCATGGACTACCATGGCCAAGTCTGGCTTCTCAAGGTATGGGCGCAGTTAGGGCAGAACTTAGCTATGTACCTTTCTAAGAAAGGAACAATTTTGTGCAATCATTTTGCCATCCCCTGTGGAGATGGTTCAGCTTTGTATGCTTTCCTTGCTCTTATGTAACCACTGTTAAAACGGCACACACAAAATAGATACCTCACACCCCCGCAGTTCTAACACTGTTCTAGGAACCCTGTCTTATTTTTGGTCTGGTCTGGCATAATGGTGCAAAAGCTGCGCAACTGATTGGGAAGATCTTGCTTAGATCTCTAAGCATGACACTGGAGGCTCTAGAAATGTTAGGGCACTGAAATCTCTGGGCATTTTGTAAGTCTGCCAGTGTGATTCTATAATATGCTTCTGATAGAAAGGAATTCCTTTCAATAGGGTTCAATATTACTGGAATTTCGCATTTTCCCCATACCCAGTAATGTATCTCCCATGGGTATGGAAGTTATGTTATAGTTCAAGCATTAGTATTAAAGGTATACAATCATGGCAATCAAGTAAGAGAGCCAAACAAAAGAGATTTTTTTAAAAGTATAAAACTTTGCCAATAAGTTAAAACCTAATTTCTCAACGCAACAAATCTGTTAGGAATGGATAGCAATAGGTTTTTAATGATGTGCTGTTTTGTTAATTTTCATTTTCTGTTTTAATGAGTTTTTAAACGGTTTTTCATTCGATTGATTGTTTAATTGTGGTTTAACATACTTATTGTGAATTTTGCATGTATTTTTTCAATCTTTATAAGCTGCCTCAAACCACAATATTGGAAAAGAGTGGGGTATAAATGAGTGCACAAAACAATATACTTTATTGCAACCATAGATCAAGCAGAAAAGAGCAAAAGAAAAACTAAGGTTGGATCTACACTGCCATATAATGCACTTTGGAACTGCATTATATGGTCATTGCAGACTCATTGAACACAGTCCAACCTACATTGTATCCGTCTACAATGACCATATAATGGAGTCCAAGGAAGGGAAGTATAAAAACTTTAAGCTCAGCTTTGGAACATTTTCGAAATTGAATCTATAAATTGGAACTGGATGGCCTTTTAACAAAGGTGTCAACATCATCATCCTTCAGCAAATGCAATCCCAAACAATTGTTATTGTGTTTGAAAAGCCGAGATAGTACCAGTGGCATCACTAACCTTCCTAATGCTGCAACCACATAATACAGTTCCTCATGTTGTGGTGACCCCCAACAATTAAATTATTTTGTTGCTAATTCATAACTGTAATTTTGCTACTGTTATGAATCGTAATGTAAATATCTGATATGCAGGATGTATTTTAATTCAAAGGACCAAATTTGGCACAAATACCCAATATGCCCAAATTTGAATACTGGTGGGGTTGGCGGGGGGGGATTCATTTTGCCATTTGAGAATTGTAGTTGCTGGGATTTATAGTTCACCTACAATCAAAGAGCATTCTGAACTCCACCAAGGATGGAATTGAACCAATCTTGGCACACAGCACTCTCATGTCCAACAGAAATTACTGGAATGGTTTGGTGGGCATTGGTCTTGAGTTTTGGGAGTTGTAGTTAACCTACATCCAGAGAGCACTGTGGACTCAAAGAATCATGGATCTGGACCAAACTTGGCACGAATACTCAATATGAAATGTGAACACTGGTGGAGTTCCTAATGCCTTGACCTTTTAATACAATTCCTCACATTGTGGTGACCCGCAGCCATAAAATTATTTTCATTGCTACTTCATACTGTTTTGAATCTTAATGTACATATCTGATATGCAGGATGTATTTTCATTGTTACTTCTCTTTCTCCCTGGGATTCAGCCAAGGAGGGACTACTCCACCCCACTCTAAGGCCTGCCCCCCCCCCCCAGCCCTTCTCCCTCACCTTTTCCCTCCTGCTGCTCCTGCTCTCCTTCTCCTCCTCCCTCTTCCCTCTTGGTTCCAAAGCAAACCTCACCTCCATCACTCCCATCTCTTTCTCCTACAATGGTGGTGGGAGTGGGCTGGGTGACATCACCACCTCTCTCCAGAGCGGAAGACTTTATTTACTTATTTACTATATTTCTACCCCACTCTATTTCACCATTGAGGTGACTCAGAGCAGCTTCCAGTTTTTGGCAATTATTCAATGCCACATTGAGACATAAAGCAGACTAATTCACAGCATATTAAACTTTAAAATCAAATAAAGCATATAAATACAATTAATTTTTTTTATTTTACTGCATTTGTTGACCGCCGTTCTCAGCCCTGCTGGGAAGTGAAGGGGATGGGAAAAGGTTAGTGGTGTCTCAGTTCCTAAGACTATCAGAAATATGTGTTTTCCAATTGGCAACCCCTCTGATAGGGTCATTTGATACCCAAAGTGGTCGCTACCCTGAGGTCATGAATTACTGATCTAGAGATTCCTAGTGATGTATGTGATTCTCCTTCTACATCTCATCTCCTTCTATATTTATTTATTTATTTATATTCCACTTTTCTACAGAAATGAGGGCTCAGGAAAGCTCACAACAAAATTGGCTAGAAATATTCTAGGCAAAACCACAAAAGGTCATAATATTAAAACGTAATTAAGCACTTTATAATAATAAAACATTGCTAAACTAAGAGCAATTTAAAAGACATCAGTAAAGAAAAGACTGTCTCATTAAAAGCCTCTTAACAGAACATAATATGTTCCCAGCTTCATGCTTAGATCAGGCCACAAACTAGTTAATTAAGAAGCTATGAGCAGTGAGTGGTATCACAAGGGGTGTGTGTGTGTGCAAGGGGTACAAACTACATAATCATCAGAGGAGTGACATCAAAATTACTGTCTACAAAATAGTTATGCAGTGTTTTACAGTAGACTCTCAGTTAACCAGCATACATGGGAATTGGTAGATGTTCGATAAATGTAATTTCCAGTTGCTTGAGAGTTACTATGAAAAGTAAGCCTGATAAGTATATTCTATACTACCATATCATGAATTGTATTGACTTGGTATAAATACTGAAATACAGTAATTAAAAAGGAAATTAAGACAAACTTGACTTAATATAATGCAGTTTTACTGCATTACATTATTATAAAAACAACTTCGTGAATGCAATATGCAACTTTTATTAAATGGCAGTTAAAATTGATTATTTCTTTAACTTCTTGCTGGTTGCTTGAGTTGTGGTTAAATGAGATAACTGTATTATTTATTATTTTTATAACAAATATCAAGAGTTCAACAGGGATCCCATCAGGCCTGCTGGCTTTGCTATTTTTTTAATTGGTTAATGGCTTTACTGACTTCCTTTGAATGAGGCAGTGCTTAAAATGACAAAAGCATTTTTGTTAGCCTGGCTTGTTTGTACTGTATCAATATACCTACAAGGCTAAAACTCTATGCTAATTTACTCTTTGAACCTAGGAATGCACATGCATTCTGGTCAGAAGAATTATCCTGTTACCATAATGCTTTAGCAACATGGTTTCATCTACAAACATACACTACTGTTTTCATTGCCACTGGTCTTTTATAGTCACTGACTGTATCAAATTGCTTGGCATTTTAGCTACAATATTGTAGTATAGTCTAGTCTGGTATGGGAGGAGGTTCCATACTGGATGTGAGTTACTGAAGCATGTTAATGATACTATAGTTTAAGAGAAAATGATAACATAAGATCTATCTTGTAGTACTGCAAGGCTTATGGTTTAATTGCCTTACACACATTCAAGGTGGCATCCAATACAGTTTTGATTTCACACAACAGTTGTACAATAGATGGTGTAAGAGGCAGTGAACCATCTTGCACAAGTGATTTTGCAATCAGTGCCACAACTTCTTGAACAACCAATTGTATATCCTCTTGGCCATCTAATGCAAAGTGACTCTTACACCAACTGTTTGCTGCCATCAGTTGTACAACCCTTTGGCATAATTGCTTTGCACAAGTACTAGTACAAATTTGTTATCCAGGACAACAGATTTTCAGTCTGGTGGAATTTGACCTTTGAAGTTGGGTGCACTGACTCTTCCGAGGGACTAAAATTGTGACAGCTCAGCAGTTGAAGAGAAATGCTGTGCTTTTGTGCACAGTTACTATTTTAGTCTATATGGTAATAGCAAATGTATTCTTTTGATGATCATAGAATCATACAATCATAGAGATGAAAGGGACTACAAGGGCTGTCAAGTTCAACTCCCTGTCATGCAAGAATAAACAACTAAAGCCTTCCTGAAAGATGCCAATCCAATCCTTATATAAAAACCTTCAAGGATGGGGAGTCTACCACCTTTTAAGGCAGTCTATTCCAATGCAGAACAGTTCCTATAATTGAAAAAAAATATTCCCAATGGTTATTCTCTTTTTTTCCATCTCCATCATCTATATGATATCTCTTCAGAGACTGAAATATATGTCATGTCACTTCTGAGTCTTCTCTTCCCCAAGGTAAACACACACAGCTTGCTCAGCTGCTCCTTATAGGGCTTGCTTTCCATACCTTTGATCATATTGGTCATCCTTCTCTGAAGGTATTACAGCTTGTAGATATCCTTCTTGAATGGTGATGCCTAGAACTGAGCATAATATTCCAGGTGAGATCTAACCAAAGCAGAATAAAGTGGGATGACTTTCCCCAATCTATACACTACATTCCTATTGATGTAGCTTGGAATCACAATAACTTTTTTAGCTGTCGCATCACACTGTTAACTCTTGTTCAACTTATGGTCTACTAACATGACTCCTAGATCCCTTTCCGATGAATTGTTTTCGAGCCAGGTGTCACTCATTCTATATCTGTGCATTTCATCTTTTTCTGCCTAAGTGTAGAACCTTACATTTCTCCTTGTTGAAATTTCCTTTCCTCATTTTGGCCCAGCTGTGTCCAAGTCAGATTGAACTTTGATTTGCAACATTCACTGCTCCTTCATAATTTGGTATCATTGTGATGGTCCTGATCTCATCAAAATGGCATAATCTTCGCATAAAGAGAAGTAGAAACAGGGATGGGTTATTCTTTTGAAAAGAAAGAAAACCTCAAAACAGTGAAAAGAAAGCTGAATGTTGTCAGTGGTCACATAAAGCTAAGTGGTGGAAAAAGGAAATGAAAAATGGTGAGGAGAAAATGGAAAGAGAAGGGCACGGCTGCCTTGATCCTTCTTTGGAGAAAACGACACTGAAACATTTTATTGCAGCATCCATTTATCATTACTACTGATACACTTGGTCTATGACTAAGACCACTGTCAGTGTTTCTTTCGTAGCACAAATCTAGATCATATGGATGCCTTCCTTTGATGGAGGTGATTAATTCTGCCTTTCTTTTCCCCTTCTTCTCTTTCAATTTAGAATCCAGTTTTTTACTGGGGAACGCTCAAATCGTGGACTGGCCTGTGGTGTATAGTAATGACGGATTTTGTAAATTGTCTGGGTACCACAGAGCTGACGTCATGCAGAAAAGTAGCACATGCAGGTAAGTTCTTCCCCGTCTTCCTTTGTTTGGGCTGTGAAGATATTTCTCAGTGGTTTTGAGTTGCATAGCAGTGATAACATTGTATAGCACAGTGGTTCTTAACCTGTGGAACCCCAGGTGTTTTGGCCCGCAACTCCCAGAAATCCCAAC
The DNA here is from genome assembly GCF_037176765.1 of Anolis sagrei. Lineage (NCBI taxonomy): Eukaryota > Metazoa > Chordata > Lepidosauria > Squamata > Anolidae > Anolis > Anolis sagrei. The sequence goes on from NC_090021.1 coordinate 331,372,238, forward strand.
CAGTTTACCAGCTGTTAGGATTTCAGGGAGTTGAAGGCCAAAACATCTGGGGACCCACCAGTTGAGAACCACTGGATATTACTTTAGCTGTCATTAATCTTTTGTTATGGAAATCTGGGATCTGTAGTTTGGGCTTTTCTGCCAGAAAGTGCAAATACTATAGTTCAAGAAAATGCTGGGGAATTCTATGTACAATGTTCCTTCGCTACTTCGCGGTTTCCTTTTCACGGACTTGCTGTTTTACCTTTCCGCACAGGAGAGAGGCAGCCAATCATAAAAAAGAGAGAGGAGATGTAAAGCAGTATGTAAATCATGCTTCCTTATAGCTAGCAAAAAAAAAGGTGTATGGTGCCTTTGAATCTCTCCTCACTTTTGCCTCACCGTTGGAATGTGATATAATAATAATAATAATAATAATAATAATAATAATAATAATAATCTTTATTTATACCCCATCACCGTCTCCCTAAAGGGGACTCATGGCGGCTAACATGAGGCCAGGCCCAAAAATAATACCGCAAAGTTAAACACAAAATAACAAAAAATTAAATCACAACAAAACACATGAAGTAACAAAATAAAATAAACAGTGCAAAACAACATAATAGAAATCAAACACAAGGGCGGGACAAGTGTGCAAGATACAATGTTAAAATGTTAAAACGTTAAAACCCTGGGTGAGATAAGACTAGAAAAAGTGTGTTTATGAGCAAGTAGCCCAAGAAGGAGAGGCAGTGGGCTATGGCCTTCATTAAGGACAGGGAAAAGTGTATCATGTGGACAACAATAGGTGGAGACAAACAAAATCTATCATCCCTACTTCACGGATTTTCACTTTTCGCGAGTGGTCTTGGAACATAACACTCGCCATAAGTGAGGGAACACTACTCCTGAAATGACAAATCCCAGTACATTGCATCAGAAGGAGCCAAGACAGTGTGTGGACACAGCCAAAGAGAATGTAGAGAGTTAACCCTCCACATTCCCTGGGGTTAGGGGCACAGGACCCCTGTGAAAGTAGCAAAACCTTGAATAAAACCCCCACTTTTCTTAATCTGAGAGAGTACCTCTAGTAATCTTTAGGTCTTCCATCACAATGCTATGGTCAAGGTCCACCAAAAGTTCTTTGTATAATCATGCTGGAGGACTTACAAATACCTAGAGAAGTGTTCTAGGAATCTTTAGGTTCTCCAGTGCAGCCCCAAGGTCACCATCCAGCAGGTTCATCAAATCCACAAACAAACAAATCTGCAAAAGTGATACCCATAAATATAGAGGACAGACAGTACTACAAGTACATGGATTCAGTCATGGCTGCTAAAGTTTGCAATATTTGCAGAAGGGAGTTGAGAACTGAATCTCTTGGAAATCTCTTGTTAGTAGTTTTATTGCATTGGAGTCACCTTGATGGCAGATAACAACAGCAGTAACCAGGCATGTAGCCGGGGGGGGGGGGGGGGGGGAGGAGGGGGGCTTGAGGGGCTTCAGCCCCCCCCCCCCGAAATTCTCATGGTGGTTCGCGAAAAGGCCTTACTGGTGCATTATTTAAACTGTTATGTTTATTCATATCATGATCTGATCACCATACTCAATATATCCCATATGCATGGGGGTATTGGGGTAATGATACAAAAGGTTTGCTAGGGTAGACCCTCTTTCACTCAGACTCAGCCCCCCCCCCCCCCCCCGAAACTCAGCCCCCCCAACCCCCCTGAAAATCTTTTAGCCCCCCCCCCCCCACGAAACGTAATCCTGGCTACGGGCCTGGCAGTAACAAAAGGCTGCTGGATTGCCTGCCATCCTAAACATCTCACAGCCAAACAAAGGCAACCACAACCAAAGATAATGAAAAAGCAGGAACAAATGGTTTTGGAAGGATGTTACAATTAATCATACTGAGCCATGTGTATGCATTATTGTCTATTGGAATGGCTTTGGAATTTAAGAACTTTATACTTTTATGTATTGCCTTCACTTTAACTCTCTAAAGCAACATATTCTTGTAAGTGCAACCAGAGCATCCCTTTAAATGGAACACAAAACAGCATCATTATAAATCCTTCCTCTATCAACAAAGCCCTCCAACTGTACACTGTTTGCTTTAGGGGTTTTCATAAGCTTTGTAACTGTAAATACAAAACAAGCTTGTAAATCGTAGTTAAGCATATATAGCTTGGGATTTATACTTTAGGCCAAGCCATAAATATGTCTGCCTGCAACCATGTCTTTTTGTTGTTGTTGTTGTTTTGGCACATGAAGCTGGTGAGAATTTTCTTCAATTCTTTTTTCTCCTGCTTCTGTTTGCTTCTTCCTCCAGTTTTATGTATGGGGAACTCACAGACAAGAAGACCATTGAAAAAGTCAGACAAACGTTTGACAACTATGAGTCAAATTGCTTTGAAATACTCTTGTACAAGAAAAACAGTAAGTATGACATCAGTATGGGATGTATGGAACAGAATGCATTGCTTTTGAAACATATATTAAGGGTGAATTGTATGGCACCAGAACTCTCTGGCTAAAAATTCTTAATGTGTTTCCTTAAGACTGCAAATCCCCAAGTAATTCCATAAGATTTTGCCATGGAAGGTAAAGTAGAATGAATAGTTGTGGAATGTGGTTCTAAAATACCATCTTTTCAATATGAGATTAAGCAATTTCTTTATTTTTAGGCATTTGATAAACTGCCTAGATACTTGAAAACACCAGATCCTGTTTGGCCTAAGAAGCTGAGAGCTAGCTTGGTTACTGTTAGGAAGAGAGACTGCTAGGGAATTCCAGGTTCTGTAGGTTATATTTAGAAGAAGGCAATCGCAAGCGCCTCTAAATAAAACTTGCCAAGGAAACCCTGTGATAGGATCACCATATATATGGTGGAGTTGATTTGAAGGTGTATTATAATTTTAAAAAAGTATTTAATGGCATATAACTAACTGATTTTGAAATATTAGTTTTAGGTAAATTAAGAACCTTAATAATTTAGTCTCAGGTCATGTTGATTGAGAGATATAATATATGTGAGATAGATAGATAGATAGATAGATAGATAGATAGATAGATAGATAGATAGAACAGACAGACAAACAGATATAAATATATAGCCAGAGCTTGGGAATTCCTTGGGATTTGCAGTCTTAAGGAAATACTCTTTTGAACTTCAATTCCCAGAATTCCTTAGCTGTCATGCTCCGAAAGGTTGTGGATTGAGGGTAAACCTTGATCTGTTTCATGTCCCGGCTTTCAGTGGGGACCCCAGTGGGGATTTTGGGAGCCTCCCAGAATCGGGAGAGCAGATATCTGTTTTTGCTCTGGGGTGCTGAAAGATCCATTTTCTATCAGCCCATTAAGGGGTGGGGCGGGGGGGGGGGAGCATCCCAAGCTCCCCTTCCCATCATTTTAGGCACTTAAGCTGCTTTACTTTAGAGGAGAGGTGCTCACCTGCAGGCAGGTGCGTGCTTTAAGGAGGCTTCTTATCTGTTTGCAGGCATGTAGCCGGGGGGGGGGGGGGGGTGGTGGGGTTGAGCCCCCCCCCAATTCTCATGGTGGTCCGCGAGTAGGCCTTACTGGTACATTATTTAAACTGTTATGTTTATTCATATAATGATCTGATCACTATGCTCAATAAATCTCATATGCATGGGGATATTGGGGTAACGATACAAAAGGTTTGCTAGGGTAGACACCCTTTCACTCAGACTCAGCCCCCCCCCCCCCCGAATCAAACTCAGCTCCCCCCAAATCAAAATCCTGGCTACGGGCCTGTCTGTTTGTTACTCTAGAGGAGGTGCTTGGCTGCAGGCAGATGCATGTGCGGACACAACCTAGCCCCCTATATATTACTAACTCAGTAGAATGAGAAAAAATGGCTTATAAATTATACATCAGTAAATCATATATTAGTACATCAGTATGATTTACTAACTAAATACTATTTTTATGTTGAAGTTTTCATTTTTTGAGTTCATGGCTCATGTTATAGTGTCCAAATGTCTGTCTTGATTAATCTTTGCTGTACAACATGTATTTTAAATGTCAAAACACTGATTTTATTGGAGGTACCAATAAATAAGTTTATTTCATTAATAATTTACATGTTTATTCTTGTGGGTAGTTGCTAGGCAGGGCCCAGTTCACTGCTTTGTTTGAGACCCTATAATGCTGTTAAGATGGTCCTTTCAGAGTTTGAATCCCCACTTGTCTGTGGAAACACACATGGTGATCCTGAGCAAGTTGCACTTTCTCAACGTCAAAGGAAAGTGAAGGCAACTCCTCTCTGAAGACATCTTACCTGGAAAATCCTATGATGGATTTGCCTTAGAGTCGCCATAACTAAGTCGTGACTTGAAGGCACACAACAGCAATTACAGAATTCAGAAAAGAAGGCTACATTCCCAAGATCTTAGAGGTTTCTTCCACCTTTCCATTGACAGTTCTCCAGAATTTCAGCCAAAACTTTTCTCATTATCTCTCGCCTGATCCTTTTTTTTTTCCACTAAAGGAACCAGCAATTGAACTTGGGCCTTCTTCACACAAAGCCTGCTCTCTGTCCATGAGCCATTGTGCACCTCAATTCTTTATAGTCTCTCCACTTTTAATTTGCTGCTTCAGACATCCAAACCAAATCCTTGAAATGCCTTTTCCTGGCCTCCTCTGCAACCTCTTATTCTTTGAGTTTCTGCTTGCCTGCGCTTTTGTCTGGGCTGTCCACCTGAGTGCTGGTACATGTTAGGCCAAATCTCCTGAGACAGGTCATCCACATGAACCATGCTGGTCACAGCTCAAGTGCTGTCATTCCTTTGTTTCCAGCTGGTTGCACAGCAGGATTTCGAAGTCCCTTACACACACTAACACTTTCTGCAGGTTTGCTTTATTATCAGCGCAGCTCCAAACATGTACATGCACACACACTTTTAAAAATCTGGAATATCCTGCAAGCTATGGTCCAAAACAGCAAGATTTTCAAGATATGATTAAAAGCAGTGATTTAGGAAGTGCTGATCTTTAACTAGGATTAATTTAATAGAATCATATTGCAGTGCTCTCTGGGCCATCCTCCAAAAAATCGGGTGGCCTGACAAATTTGTGAACATCCTGCGGCTCTTTCTTGATGACATGATGGCAACAGTCTTGGACATCAATGGCTCCCAAAGTGACCCATTTAAGATGGAATCAGGTGTCTTACAGGGATGTGCTATTGCCTCAACCTTATTTTCCATCTTCATCGGTATGATACTTCATCTTGTTGATGGGAAGCTTCCCACCGGAGTGGAAATCATCTATCGGACAGAAGGCAAGCTATTCAACCTCAGCAGACTGAAAGCCAAAAGCAAGGTTACAACAACATCTGTTATAGAATTCTAATATGCTGATGACAACATTATCTGTGCGCATTCAGAAGAAGACCTACAAGCCACTTCAAACACCTTCGCAGAAGCATATGAGAAGTTCGGCCCATCATTGAACATTGAGAAAACCAACGTGCTCTTCCAGCAGTCACCAACCAACCCATCTGCAATGCCAGAAATACAGCTTAATGGTGTAACTTTAGAAAATGTTGACCATTTCCACTACCTTGGCAGCCACCTCTCCACAAAAGTCAACACTGACACTGAAATTCAACACCACCTGAGCTCTGCGAGTGCAGCATCTTTCTGAATGAAGCAGAGAGTGTTTGAGGACCAGAACATCAATAGGGATACCATTGTGCTTATTTATAAAGCTCTTGTCCTCCCAACCTTGCTATATGCCTGTGAAACATGGACTATCTACAGACGTCACATGCAACTCCTGGAACGATTTCATTAGTGTTGACTCCGAAAAATCCTGCATATCTCTTGGGAAGACAGGTGGTCAAATGTCAGTGTGCTGGAAGAAGCAAAGACCACTAGCACTGAAGCAATCCTCCTCCATCAACTCCATTGGACCAACCACATTGTCCGAATACCCGGTCTCCTTCTTCCAAAGCAGTTGCTCTACTCTGAGCTGAAGAATGGAAAATGAAATCTTGGAGGACAGGAAAAGAGTTATAAAGGTTGGCTCAAAGCCAACCTTTAAAACTCTGGCATAGACACTGAGAACTGGGAAGCCCTGGCCCTTGAGCGCTCTAGCTGGAGGTCAGCTGTGACCAGCAGTGCTGTAGAATTTGAAGAGGCACAAATGGAGGGCAAAAGGGAGAAACGTGCCAAGATGAAAGCATGTCAAGCCAACCCTGACTGGGACTGCCTTCCACCTGGAAACCAATGCCCTCACTGTGGGAGAACATGCAGATCAAGAATAGGGCTCCACAGTCACCTACGTACCCACCACCAGGACATTGCACTTGGAGGACAATCTTACTTGGACAACGAGGGATTGCCTAAGTAAGTAATAGAATAATAGAAATGTAGGGTTGGAAGAGACCACAAGGCCTATCCAGTCCAACCCCAGTCTGCCATGCAGTGATACACAATCAGAGGACTTCTGACAGATGGCCATCCAGCCTGTGTTTAATAACCTTCTGAGAAAGAGGACACTGGGATAAAAAAGCTTCTGGTTGGGTTTGCTTCAACAAGGCTGTATATATATATTCTTCTAGTTGGGAGATTTGCCCTCAGTCCAAGTGTCTCTTTATCCTATACTGTTTTGAATAAATAATACACCTGTAAAAGAAAAGGGGGCGGGAAGCTGCAACTCTTGGAAACAACACTCAAGAACAATAGGGATTATGCAGAGCTGAGTTGACAATTAGCACACATTTACTAATTGGCAATAAAATGGAATAAATCCCAGGTGTTTAGGGATGCAGATGGTAGAGACGTAGATAGTTTACCCATATGTGTGTGTGAGAGAGACAGTGTGTGGGAGGAGGTAAAAAGAAGTGGTATAAAGGCAGCTGGGACAGGCTCTTGCCCATCTGTGCGCTGACAGCCCATTGTTTATGGTCACATTTCCATGCGTACTTGATAGGCATTTAGCTGGATCCAGATAATCACATCATCCTCATGTTCTAGCCAAGGTTAAGCACCCTTAGGGTGACCTGGATTTCCGTGCATTAGTCTACTGTTACCTTCAATAGGTTTTGAGTGCTTTTAAGGGTGACTAGCTTGTTCTAGTAAATGAATGAGAGATAATCATGATTATGAGGCTGTCATTGCATTGTTGCTTTGTTCCGCATGACGTGTTTTTTCCCCTTTTGATTACAGGAACACCTGTTTGGTTTTACATGCAAATTGCACCGATACGAAATGAGCATGACAAAGTGGTGTTGTTCCTTTGCACTTTTAAAGACATCACTTTATTCAAGCAACCTATTGAAGATGAGACAACCAAAGGTAATTTTGAAAGGTGTGATTTTCTGAAAGGTTTAGTGAGATTGGATGAATAGATGAAGCCCCTGTTGATTTGACTACCTATGTATCTTCTTATCTATCCATCTATCCATCCATCCATCTATCTATTATGAAATATCTATCTATATGAGATATACTTCACTTCTTGAGCTATCAAGCTGACTTCAGCTTAAGGGTAACCTAAGAATGAGAGATCTTTGAGTCTTCTGTCATCAATGGCCCTACTCAAGTCTTGCAGATTAAGAGATTCTCATACATGGTGGCCAAAATACATGTATCACAAAGATTGTCTCTGGATACTGGAATAGGTAAAGGTTTCCCTGACATTAAGTCTAGTCATTGTCCATAGGCACCTCCAAGGTCATGTGGCCAGCACCGGGACTGTGGCACAGTTGGCTGGGAGTCAGCTGCATTAAGATCACTACTGACCAAAAGGTCATGAGTTCGAAGCCAGCCTGGGTCGGAGTGAGCTTTCGACCAATTTATGTAGCATACTCTCAACATTTGCAGCCTGAAAGACAGTCGCATCTGTCAAGTAGGAAATTTAGGTACATCTTATGCGGGGAGGCTAATTTATGATGCCATAAAAATCTCCAGCAAGCATGCAAAGAATGAGGAAGTACTTCATCAGTGTCACAAATGGATGGTGAAGCGACAGATCCCCTAGTGGCCAGAATACCCTCCTGAAAAAGCTGGAATGTTAAATAGCCTCTGTGTGTCATTGCCACCTATGCATATGGTACATCAGTGTTCATGCACATTTGGGCATACATTTGGTGGTGCAAGAGCTCAGTCCACTAATCTAGGCAGTGTTGCATCACCTACACAGAACTCTTTGAACATAATGTGACATTCAATCTCCTTGATGTCACTTGTCAGACAAAAACCTTCCTGTCTGAGATAGAGAGGCCTCGAGGTTTGGAAGAACTAAAGATGGGAGAAAAGAAACAGAAGACCATTCCTTTCCTCTTCTATGGAGACTCAAGTTTAGGGAACATGGGTAACAGAAGAGTCCCAAAGTTGGAAGAGACCACAAGGATCACCCAGTTCAACTCACTTCTACCACACAAAGTACTCCTGAGAAATGGCCATCCTATGTTTAAAGACCTCTAGTGAAAGAAACTCCAGATTCCCAGGCAGCATATTCCACTGTCACAGCTCCTATCATTGGGATGTTCTTCCTAATATTTAGGTGTAATTTCCTTTTTCTGTGCTTTTAATCCATTGCTTCCTGTCCTAGAGCAGCAGAAAACAAGCTTACCTCATTTTCAATATGGGATCCTTTCTTATGTGTAAACACATGGCTCTAATGTTCCCTCTCATCCTTCTGTCCTTCAAGCTAAATATACCCAGCTCCCTAAACAGTCCCACATACAGCTTGGCTTCCAGACCTTTGATATTTTGGTCACTCTCCTCTGAACTTGTTCCATATCCTTCTGGGATTGTGGTGCCCAGAATACCATATCCAATGTGAGGTCTGATTAAAGCAGAATAGAGTGGAGCTAAGACTTCTCTTTATTTAGTAGCATGTTGACAGCAACCAGGACCCAAGAAGGTTCCTTTCTGGAATACAATTCCTAGGATTAGCATGGTTACTTACTTACTTACTTAGATGATCCCTCGTAGCTCGAGGATGATTGTCTTCCAGATGTGGTGTCTTGGTGGTGGGTCCGTAGGTGGCTGTGGAGCCCTATTCTTGATCCGCATCTTCTCCTGCAGTGAGGACATCTGTTTCCAGATGGAAGGTGGTCCCGGTCAGGGTTGGCTTGATGCACCTTCTTCTTGGCACATTTCTCTCTTTCACCCTCCGCTCATGCCTCTTTGAATTCTGCAGCACTGCTGGTCACGGCTGACCTCCAGTTAGCATGGTTACTGGGGGAATATTGGAGGTGTAGTCCAAACTATGATTGTGATTGAGTTGGATCTATGATGCTTGGTTCAGTATTGTGAGAACTTACAAAACACGTAGTTTGCTTTATGCTACTATGTAGGAGAGGCAGTTCTGTTTTGTCAAACATCCAGCTCTGACATTTGCATAATTCATATTCTGTCCTTTTCCAAACAACCCTGCCATATATTTATAGCTTTTCCAGCCATGTTTATTTTGGAATTATAAAGCAGAAAGATGCATAAATTACAATGTACTAGGAAATGCAATGTGCGAGGGGGGAAAATGAGTGAGACTCTAGGGAGAACCATCATTCAAACCCAGCCGAATGTATAACTGGAAAGGCCCAGGTTCATTAAAAGAATGATGCCAACTTTTTTTCCAGGGCACACAAAGTTTGTACATAATATATAAGCAAAATGTCGCTATCTCATGATAGCACAGGAATGTAGAAATACGAGGCAACGTTCATTATTCATGGAAAGAATGAGTTTTCAAAGACAGAGAAAAATTATGTGCAACCAAAATAGTGATGTTAATGTACGAATTCCTGTCCCAATGTTTTTTGCTGTCTTGGATGCATACAACAATATTACATTTACTAATTTCCAATTCTAATTCCCATAGGTGTAACTCCACTCACTAAGGTATAAGTCCCCAACAGGATTCGAGCCTTTGACTTTGCCACAAGTATTAACCCTTAAAATGGTTTACAGAAATTAAAATAGATAAAGAGAAAGCCTAAAAAGATCATTGTTACAATGCAATTGAATTAATTATAAAATTACAGTCAGCCCTTCCCATTTGCAGGTTTAACTTTTGCAAATTTGATTGTAGGGTCGGACAGAAATGTCAGCCATATAGTATCCTCCCAGAAATCTAGGATAAACACTACAACTCAACAGGAAGGCACAGAGACAACAAACAGTAACTTTGGCCAAAAGAACTACAAAGCTCAGCACTGTTTTCAGTCATACCGACTAATAGCACTGCTTGATATTGAGTTTATTTCAAGCATCAATATTTTATACAATTTCAGAGCTATGAAGAAAATGTGCCCATGAGAAATATCTAATGTATATGTAATAATTCTTATCCAAGGTCTATGTCAGTGGTTCTCAGCCTTTCTGATGCAGCAACCCCTTTAATACAGTTCCTCATGCTGTGGTGACCCCCAACTGTAAAATTATCTGTGTTGCTAATTCATAACTGTAATTTTGCTACTGTTATGAATCGTAATGTAAATATCTGAAATACAGGATATATTTTCATTCACTGGACCAAATTTGGCACAAATACCCAATATGAATACTGGTGGGGTTGGGGAAGGATTGATTTTGTCATTTGGGAATTGTAGTTGCTGGGATTTATAGTTCACCCACAATCAAAGAGCATTCTGAACTTCACCAATGATAGAATTGGGCCAAACTTTCCACATAGAATCCTCATGACCAACAGAAAATACTATGTCATGACTTACTCATTCCATCTAACACCCCCATGATTTCCCCCCCCCCCCCCCCAGGTTCCCGATTCCCAGGTTGAGAAACGCTGGTCTATGTGAGCCATACAGAATGCAGACTGAGAATATAAACTGAAATTTCTGTTTATGAGGATGTTCTTACATTATGGTAATTAGCTTACCTAAGGTCTCATGCCCCTTTCAAACTGATATTTGTGATTTGTATTTTTTTCCACAACCACTTGGATTTAAATCACAGGCTTTATCTAGAGTGAATCATTCTTTGAGTAGGACTACTGAAATTGATGGAATGAGTAAGTCATGACTAAAGTTATCCCACAGATTACATTTGACCCATTCCAGAATGGCTCTTATGCATCCAATTTAATAGCTAGCAGCTGGATCAAATGAAAGAGTTCAGTTTCAGTTTATAACACCAGAAGGATGATGTTTCTTTTCCCTTGCTGCCATAAAGAGAAGCTGTAACAATCGGAAGTAAGACCCATGTTACAAGTTCTTGCCTCTGTGTCACTAAGTGGTGGGAAGGATGGAAGCATTCTCTTCTTTGCACTCTGATTAGAAGCTGAACACACTCCTTTCATCTGATCTGGAGGTTGTAGTAAAACCTTTGTATTTCATGTTTTTACCTACTTTTTTTCTTAATGATCCATTCAAGCCCTGTGCGTGCATGTTCCCAGATTGCATTATATACCACATATACAACCAGGACCAGATTCTATTGTGCCTGTCAGTTCCTCTTTCAGTGGAATAGTGAATCTCCTCTTGGTGTTAATTTGAATTTAAATGGTTCTGTCCATGGTGCTGAATCCTCTCCCTATAAATTATGTCCTATGTTCCAGTCAGTAAGTGACCCAAAACCAGGTGGTTGGTGTTTAAGTAGTCAATTCAGTTCAGTCATAGGGTATCCAAGAGGTGGAAAGGATAAGCGAATAGTTGGTCATCAGCTGGTCCAACAGTTTTTCAGGTAATCCAGAAAACAAAGCCAGCAAGAAGTAGAACCGAGTCCTAAATTATTGCCAGTCCAAGGTCAGGAAAACATGAACACTGAAAAGTACTTCTAGTCACCAAGAAAGAGGATTGAATGTAACAAAATGGTCAGGGAGTGTCTGCGGGGTATATAGACAGATGTTTTCAGATACCAGATGCCTAATTATGTCAGTGTCACCTACTTAATAAAAGCTAGGAGCAGTACAATCTCTCCTTGCCCATTTGTTTCTGGATTAATGATGGTAATGGGTCTTCAGTATCTGTAGCCTCAAGCTGCCCTACTCCCCTCTGCCTCAAACTCTGGCTTCTTGGACTCAGAAGGCCATTGCCATCATGAAATGTAGATTCTTGGCAATCTTCCTTCTGTCCAAACTGTCTAGCTCTAGAGCAGATATGTCAAATTCATGACCTTCCAGATGTTTGGGACTTCAACTCCCAGAAGCCCTGTCAGCTTGTCCAATGGCCAGGAATTATGGGATCTGAAGTCCAAAACACCTGGAGGGACAGATGTTTGACACATCTGTTCTAGAAGGTGAGTTATGACAGGTTCAAATTTAATTAAAGAGCAGAGTCACTGCCACAGAAAGCACCCAATAATATCACAGAATGCAACTGCAGTGCTTATGTTTTCTGTAAGTGATTAGCACATTTCTTATGAGAGACAGCTCCTACATCCATCCCCACAAAATAACAGGTTACCTCAGAAGAAATAATCTGATTTCTTCCCCCTGCTCTTTTTGGTGGGCAGGAGATTTACATACATCAAATGGACATTTCACATGATGTACAGCCTTTTTGTTTTGGTACACCTACAAATAAAGCCAATGTGACAGATGAGTGATGGTATAACAGGATTTTGCTGGAGCAATTGCTGAAGGATATTGATCCTCAGCTTCTAAAACTCCCTTAATAAAAGAGAGTATCTTGAATTAACTCTTGTCTGGTTCTCTTCTTCCTTATCTAGACAAGCCAGTTTATGGGAATGACTGCATAATCTTTCTGTATAGCTCTTTGTAAAAAGCTTTTTTTAATGGATTCATGGAGTCATCACATTGGAAGAGACTATAAGGGCCAGCCAGTCTAACCCTCTTCTGACTTGCAGGAACACAATAGCAAAATATTAGAAAGAAAGAAACAAGAGCAGCAACTTTGGTATGTGAGTCATTGAACCGCTCATACTGTGCCAGCCTCTAAATTAATTGTTTGCAGCTACAGCTCTCCTTTCGAATCATTTTGTTTGTAATGTGGTTCTGTTTGCTGCTTTATTGATTTGTTGCTTTCCTAAAATAGTGATAATTAACTTGTTTTATCTTGTTGCCGAACAACTTTTTTTTTACTGGATGCCAAGTAAATGGAGAAAGGATGAGTACAGTGCGACTTTGGTGTCTGTTGGGGTTTGGTTCTAGGACCCTCTGTGGATACCAAAATCCATGGATGCTCAAGTCCCATTATATATAATCCCACAGGAAAGTAGTGTCACTGAGAGCAGTACATGTGAAAATGATCTTGGAATCCTCGTAGACAACAAGTTAAACATGAGCCAACAATGTGATATGGCAGCAAAAAAAGCCAATGGGATTTTGGCCTGCATCAATAGGAGCATAGGGAAGTAATGCTCCCCATGCTCTATTCTGCTTTGGTTAGACCACACCTGGAATATTGTGTCCAATTCTGGGCACCACGATTCAAGAGAGATATTGACAAGATGGAATGCATCCAGAGGAGGGTGACTAAAATGATCAAGGGTCTGGAGAACAAGCCCTATGAGGAGCGGCTTAAGGAGCTGGGCATGTTTAGCCTGAAGAAGAGAAGGCTGAGAGGAGATATGATAGCCATGTATAAATATGTGAGAGGAAGCCACAGGGAGGAGGGAGCAAGCTTGTTTACTGCTTCCATGGAGATTAGGACAAGGAACAATGGCTTCAAACTACAAGAGAGGAGATTCCATCTGAACATGAGGAAGAACTTCCTGACTGTGAGAACCGTTCAGCAGTGGAACTCTCTGCCCCGGAGTGTGGTGGAGGCTCCTTCTTTGGAAGCTTTTAAACAGAGGCTGGATGGCCATCTGTCAGGGGTGATTTGAATATTCCTGCTTCTTGGCAGAATGGGGTTGGACTGGATGGTCCATGAGGTCTCTTCCAACTCTTTGATTCTATGATTCTATGAAATGGCAAAATCATGGTTTACTTTTGGTAATTTTGGAATATTTTTGAAGGATAGTAGAATCCATGGATACATTATCCAAGGATCCAGACAGTCAACTGGAAAAAGGGCAGGAAAGAAAACAAAACATTGTAGCACTTTTGAGACTTGACTGGTTTGCATCCCAGTTTGGAGAGTGTTCACAGCACAAACCCATATGGGAAAACAGAGATATCCTTTCCCTTATTGCTTCATAAATTATTTCTGACTTATGGGTAGAAATAGAGACATCTGAAGAATTTGCACCATGAAAGGCTGGGTTTTTTAAAAGTAGTTTACGCAATTCTCTCCTTCTAAACATGAGCACAGATGTAGCAGCACATTGCAGTCAGAAATTATGACATTTCGGGGCTTGCATGAGGTCCACAAAACAAAAAGAACACATGCCTCTTGTAAAGTGCAGAAAAAAAATGCGTAGAAGCATACTTTTTACAATGGATCCAAAATGTGTCCAGATGCAAAATGCGCAGGGTATGTACTTTAAAAAAAAATTCCACCCCAAAAATATAGATTATGAGAAACACACATAAAACATATGCAAATCATTATCCCGATCGAACCTCTTTCCCCCAATCATGCAATTAGGAAGGATTAACAAAAGTAGCAATTTAACAAGACGCCACCATTAATCATGGGCTAAAAATGGCATATTCAACATGATGCGTTACCCTGCATCCCTTTTGCAAATTGTCTTTCCATTGATTTATAATTTGGGTAATTAGACATCCTTTTAATGATGTGACTTCTAAATTAAAATAAGGGATAAAAGATAACAATAGTGGGGTTTTTCACCTAATAGGAAAATTTCAGTAAGAAACAAGACATTATGCAGTCTACAGTAGTAAAGGGAAAGCTTCATCTTCCAGGATATACCAGGGATAACATGCTCAATATAAGAGATATAAAATTGCTGGAAAAATTCTATACAGAAACACAGACTCCTACTTCTTACCTTCCTCATCATCTATTACAATCCTTATAATCAACATAATTATAAACATTTCATCCTGGAAAGAAGTGACCAGTGGAGGACCATAAGCAGGATTCAGTTCAACATCTTTATTAATGACTTAGATGAAGGGTTAGAAGGCATGACCATCAACTTTGCAGGCGACACCAAATTGGGAGGGATAGCCAATACTCCAGAAGACAGGAGAAGAATTCAAAATGATCTTAACAGATGGGCTAAAAACTAGCAAAATGAAGTTCAACAGGGACAAATGCAAAATACTCCACTTAGGCAAAAAAATAATAAAGAAGAAGAAGACAAAGGTGAAGACAAAGACAAAAGAGAAGGGGAAGGGGAAGGGGAAAGGGAAGGGGAAGAGGAAGAGGAAGAGGAGGAGAAAGAGGAGAAAGAGGAGAAAGAGGAGAAAGAGGAGAAAGAGGAGAAAAAAAGAAATGCAAAGATACAGAATGGGGGACATCTGGCTCGGAAGCAGTACATGTGAAAAAGATCTTGGAGTCTCGTGGACAGGAAGGTGAACATGAGTCAACAATGTCATGCGGTGGCTAAAAAGCCAATGGGATTTTGGCCTCCCTCAATAGGATTCTCGTGTCTAGATCCAGGGAAGTCATGCTCCCCCTCTATTCTGCCTTGGTCAGACCACACCTGGAATCACACCATGTCCAATTCTGAGCACCACGATTGAAAGGAGATGTTGACAGGCTGGAATGTGTCCAGAGGAGGACAACTGGAGAACAAGCCCTATGAGGAGCAGTATAAAGGCACGTCGTGTGGCCAAACAATAGCTGGACAGGGGGTAAAGCAGATCCCACCAACTGTCCCTCCAATATAAAGAATTCACACCACTGCAAACCAATTATAAAGATATGAGGGGATATTTCTCTGATTAACTTTTGCTGCCACCATAAACAAGTGAACAGGAACACTCTAGCTATTCAAAATAATAAAAGGGTTTTTAAGACCACCAAGCACTGTGTCTTTTAAATTCTTTAAAGGAAAACAGGAGAGGTTGTTGGAAAAGAACTATAGCCACAAAGGCACACTGGACTCAGGCTTTTTGAGTTTTTAAAATAAACAAGGAAAGTTTATTGATGGAAATACAGAGAAAAGCAAGTGCTGTTTAAAATCTTGGTTGTTACATAGAATTTTTGGTTTGTCATTGCAAGCGTAATGGTTACATGCGAATGGTTCTTTCTTTGTTACAAGATTCAGAGATTTTCTTCTCTTTCTAACCAAGTATACTTGACAGGAGCTGAATCTCTGTCAAGATACAACTGTAGCTTAGCTATCCTAAACTATGGCCTAGCTAACTACAAATCCAGCTATCTTTCCCCTAATAGCTGTTTCCAGTTTGCTACAGCTTACTTCGCTGGCAAACCTAAGGCAAACTGCCTACTCTTAACTAATCTCAAACACGAACTCCTAAACTGCCTTCCTACTCTAATCCCTAACAACAACAGACTGACTGAAAAAGCCCTCTTCTTTCCCTCCAAACCTTTCTAAACTCCGCCCCCTTTCTAAACCAATCCTGGCTGTTCTAATGCTAACACAGGCCTAGGACACTCCCCCTCTCTAAAATGGTGCTTTCCCTGAACCAAAATGGCTCCTGCTGCCCTCTGCCAGGCCTTCCAAAGCTGAAACTAACTAGCCTGCCTCTCCTAGGCCCTGCCATCCAGGCTGGTAAGGTAAGGGATCTTTACAAGCAGCTTAAAGAGCTGGGCATGTTTAGCCTGCAGAAGAGAAGGCTGAGAGGAGACTTGATGAGGGCCATGCATAAATATGTGAGGGGAAGTCATAGGGATGAGGGAGTAAGCTTGTTTTCTGCTGCCCTGGAGACTAGGATGGTGAAAAATGACTTCAAACTATAGAAAAGGAGATTCCACCTGAACATTAGGAAGAACTTCCTGACTGTGAGAGCCATTCAGCAGTGGAACTCTCTGTCCTGGAGTGTGGTGGAGGCTCCTTCTTCGAAGACTTTGAAACAGAGGCTGGATGGCCATCTGACAGGTGTGCTTTGAATGCGATGTTCCTGCTTCTTGGCAGAATTGTGTTGGACTGGATGGCCCATGAGGTCTCTTCCAAGTCTATGATTCTATGATTTTCAGAGATGTAGGCATGCTACTCT